>NC_044044.1:24129236-24442240 GCF_901765095.1 Microcaecilia unicolor | reverse complement strand
CCCCTCCCACCCCAAAAAATAAATACATTTTTTCAGCCTCTATGCCAGCCTCAAATGTCATACCCAGCTCCATCCTAGCAGTATGCAGGTCCCTGAGGCAGTTTTTAATGGGTGCAGTACACTTCAGGCAGGCGGACCCAGGGCCATCCACCCCTACCTGTTACACTTCTGGTGGTAAACGTTGAGCCCTCCAACCCCCCCCAAAACCCACTGTACTCACATGTAGGTGCCCCCTTCACCTCTTAGGGCTATGGTAGTGGTGTAAAGTTGTGGGGAGTGGGTTTTGGGGGCGGTGGTTGGAGGGCAGCACTGAAGGTAAGGGAGCTATGCAGCTGGGAGCAATTTGTGAAGTCCACTGCAGTGCCCCCTAGGGAGCCCGGTTGGTGTCCTGGCATGTGAGGGGGACCAGTGCACTATGAATGGTGGCTCCTCCCATGACCAAATAGCTTGAATTTGGTCGTTTTTGAGATGGGCATCCTCGGTTTCCATTATTGCCGAAATGACCTAAGGACAACCATCTCTAAGGTTGACCTAAATTTAATGATTTGGGTACCCCCGACCGTATTAATGAAACGAAAGATGGACACCCATCTTGTTTCAATAATACGGGTTGCCCCGCCCCTTTATGGGGCCATCCTGCGAGGACGCCCTCATGACAACTTGGGCGCCCCATTCGATTATGCTCCTCCACTCCAAACTTTGTATTGTTATTCAAATATTTTACTGCTCTAATTGTCTATTGCTTATGTTTGATTTGTACTTACTGTGAAGGTTATCAATAGAAATCAAACAAAATATAACATGGAAAAGAAAATAAGATGATACTTTTTTTATTGGACATAATTTAATACATGTCTTGATTAGCTTTCGAAGGTTGCCCTTCTTCATCAGATCTGACGAAGAAGGGCAACCTTCGAAAGCTAATCAAGAAATGTATTAAGTTATGTCCAATAAAAAAGGTATCATCTTATTTTCTTTTCCGTGTTTTATTTTGTTTGATTTCTATTGATAACCTTAAGAGTGGACTAACATGGCTACCACACTCCTCTTCTTACTGTGAATAAATCCTAATAAAAATACATAAATAAATGCATACATGCATACACAAAATAATACACAGTGGAATCAAAATTAACAACAAAAAAGGTAGGTATTCAAATCAAATTCAACGGAAAACATAAATATTCTTGAACAACCCAAATGTTCTTCCCTAACAATTTCCACAGTCTATGAATAACAATCAAACAAGTACAATTAAGCAAACAGTTTATTGAGCTTTTATAACGGGCTGTGCATATAAGAAGAAGAAGAATCAGGGGATAGGCCAATATGGTTCCAAAACAGGTGGTTTATTAAATATATTGTGTTGATAATTTAAGTAGCATAATATGCAATATTCGACTAGATTATATATATGGCATCTAAAAAATTGACCCCAAAGAAAACAACGCTCAGCGATATTCTATAAATTTATCTGGGGCAACGGAGGGTTAAGTGACTTTACCCAGAGTCACAAGGAGCTGCAGCAGGAATCGATCTCAGTTCCCCAAAGTCCGCTGCACTAACCACTAGGCTACTCCTCACTCCAGTTAGGAGTGGTTTACAGAATAGAACTTCATCTAGTTTTAGGTGTGGCCATTTGCACCAACGGAAACCTGGTGCAAATCTTTGCACCTAAATTAGGTACATACCCCCCTTATTCTATAATGACCGTGTAATTTCTAGGAATGCCTCTCAACCATCATTGACTCTTCCATTTCCTCACCCCCTTTTCAGACTCACATACCGTATTTTTCAGATTATAAGACGCACCGGACCATAAGACCCACCTAGGTTTTAGAGGAGGAAAATAGGGAAAAAATTTTGAAGCAAAAAGTGTGGCGGAGATCTGCTGGAGGACCACAGGTTGTGCAACACTCTTGTATGGGGACAGCAGTTTTGCACAACCTGTATGGCTCTTCAGTGGAATTTGTCCTCCCCTGCAATCCATGTCCAATGATTCTCCTCTCTCCCCTGCCCTCCCTTCCCCTCCATGCCCAGCAATTCTCCTCCCCTCCCCATGACTAGCGATTCGTTCAAGCCCCCGCCCGCCTGCCTGTCCACCCTCAGCTCCCCGACTTTCCGTTTGTGCAACCGTGCTCCCTGCCTTGAAATCTTTAATTTACTTACCCAAAGTCGCGGCGAACCAGCAGTAAGTAAAAGCAGCAGGCAGGCTCGCCTCCTTGTCGCTTCCCTTCCCTCTCAGCGCGTCCCGCCCTAGCGGAAAGGATGTTACATCAGACGAAGGCGGGACGCGCTGAGAGGGAAGGGAAGCGACGAGAAGGCAAGCCTGCTTGCTGCTTTTACTGCTGGTTCGCCGCGACTTCGGGTAAATTAAAGATTTCAAAACAGGGATCACGGGTGCACGAACGGAAGGCAGCGGGCAGGTGAGCCAGACCTCACAAAAAAAGCACTGGGCGGAATTGAGGCGCGTCGCACAGGGCCCCTTTGAGCGAGATGCCCTATGCGGTCGCAATGCTCGCCTCAGCCTAAGATAGGCCCTGGCCACCCCCCCCCCCCCCCCCCACAGCGAGCAGGTGCGCTACATTCGGACTATAAGACGCAGCCACATTTTCCTCCCAAATTTTTTTGGGGAAAAAGGGCGTCTTATAGTCCGAAAAATACGGTATATAAGTTGGACAAGGATCCAGCGCCTAAGTGTATGCATGTTACTGCTAATGAAATCCAATTAACACTAATAAATGTTTGATAGGAAGCCAAGCAACGGTGTTAATTATCTCGTTATTCAATTAATTTTAATGGGCAATTTGGGTGCATGCTGAAATTTACACACATAACTCAGAGCACCATATATGGAATTTGGGGGGATTATGTAATGTTATTTGAATATTTTACTGATACAATTGTCTGTTGCCTATATTCAACTTATTCTGGCTATACACCCCCTTGAGTTAATATTTTTCAACAAAAGCAGTAAATAATTCCTAATAAATATATAATACACACACATGATTCTAATATTAGAATTTAAATGTATTATTGCTTCCTAAAATATGCGGCTTCTTATGGAATCAACCCCTTAACTCTTCAATTTTGACACCTAGGTCCAGATTTAGGGTCCCTTTTACTAAAGCCACGTAAGCGTCTACACGTGACCGTGTGTCAAAATGGAGTTACTGCCTGACTACTACATGGCTCTTGCGGTAATTTCATTTTCGGCACACGTCTGATACGCACGTAAATGGACATGTGCCAAGGGGTGTACGTAGGTCATTACTGCCCGGTTACCACACAAGTCTTTACCGCTAGGCAAAGGTAAGGTCTCCGACCCAAAGTGGATGCACGGCAATTTTCATTTTGCCACACGTGCATTTTCAGCAAACATTTTTTAAATGCCTTTTTTTCAGGTGTGCTAAAATATGGATGAGCACATGCCCAAAACCTGCACCTACACTACCGAAAGATATTTTTCAGCGCGCCTTTGTAAAAGGACCCTTTAGATAAGAAACCTTTAGAACAACTGGGAATCTAGCTTTCACTGGAAACATTTTCTAAGAGCGTTTTTAACATCCTTGTTTTTCAGGCTGTAAATTAGAGGGTTAAACATTGGAATTAACGTATTATGTAATACGGAAATAACTTTGTTTATATCCATTGATTGCATGGATGGTGGTCTAATGTACACACATATCAAAGTCAAATAGAACAGACATACAACCGTGAGGTGGGAGGAACAGGTGGAGAAGGCTTTATGTCTCCCCTCTGTGGAACGGATCCTCAGGATGTTGGAAATTATGTAAACATAAGATGTAATGGTTGACATAAAACAAGGAAATGCCACAAATGCTCCCAAAATATAAATTACACATTGAATAGTTGAGGTGCTGGTGCAGGAAAGCTTTAGCAGTGCTGAGAAATCACAGAAGAAATGGTTAATCTCATTGGATCCGCAAAAAGAGAACTGAGTAATGAAAATAAGATAAGATGCAGGTATCAGAAACCCTAAGATCCATGTTACTGTGCTCATCAGGATACAGACTTTCTGATTCATAATCAAATGGTAAGACAGGGGTTGGCATACAGCAACATAGCGGTCATAAGCCATGACTGAAAGAATAACAAGCTCCATGCTACCCAGAGACAGAAAGAAATACATCTGTGTAAAACACCCATTTACAGAAATATGATGATTCTTTCTTAGAAGGATATCCAGCAGCTTGGGAAGAGAGACCGATGTGCAAGAGATATCAAGGATGGATAAGTTACTGAGGAAAAAGTACATGGGGGTGTGCAGGTGAGAGTCCAGGCACACGATGATGATAATAGTGAGGTTCCCCATTAAGATGATCAGATACATCAATAAAAGCAGAAAGAAGAGAGATGCCTCTGGAAATTCAGGAAACCCCAAAATGATAAAGTCTTTCACCGTGGTAAAATTTGCCTTCTCCATTGGATTCTGACTTTAAAACACCAATAAGCCTTTATTAGACATTCATCCAGTTTCAAGAGTGAGGAAAGTTTGGGGAAGATTGTCAAGGTCTTTGGATTTTGATTAGGTTTAAAACTTCTCTTTACTAACAATGCGCTTAATTTCTTACCTTTCAATATACAGGAGAGTTTGCATCATCTGAGATCTGGTAGCCCAGTTCAAGACTTGAATATTTATTCCCACTGCAGGCCCATTTGAGAATTGATCCCAGAGGTTGAATATGTGTAATGAAGGAGGAAAATACCTAACTGTCTGCTTTGCTACCTAGTGATATTGTAAATGATGGTTGACAAAGCCCAAATGGCTCATCCAATCTGTACATTTGAGATTCATGTAGTTTGGGTAATATGTGGATGGAAATTTCTATTTGCAACCCAGCACTTACTTCCCTTCCCCATCTTTTTTTAACCTAGCCTTGCTAGTGCCCTCCATATACTTCTGAAGTATGTTCACAATTTGTGTTTCAATGATTATGTTGCCCATTTTTGGAAATAGGTCACTTCTATCCTTTATTTTAAATTTGCTTCACTCAACAACCATTACTTATGCTAAAACATTTCAATAGAAGGTAAATGATGTCTTTAAAACACTGATTTAAGAGGTTAATAGGGTTTTTATGAAATTAGGTCATGCCCAAAATTATGCATAGTTTAATCTGTTTTATACTTGTACACGATGTGCTCAGGGGCAGAGCTTGGCTAGGGCATGAGTGTCACAAAACACCTAGCTATACATCTGGGGTTAACCTGTGGTCTACTTAGAGGGTCTATTCTCCAGCACAGCTCTGGTCCACCTGCACCTGCCGCTTGTGCTCTATATTAGCACCCTCCTCCCACCAACTGGGTTTCAACCACCTCTGAGTGAGTCTCTTGCTCTCAAATTATCCCCAAAACACAAACCACAAGTCCAGATAGGCAGAGTCAACAAATTAAATATTGTTTATTGTCAGTACTTGAACAGTGAAACAGAAAAAGTGCAATCAGCAAACAATAACATGCAACTGAAATATGGATCAATTATAAAACTATCTAAACATGTATTACTTTTTAAAAAGTGCCTGGGGAGATCAGGAAATATGCTGCTCACAGATCATCAAACATAACTGATCACAGGGCCTCAGCAAAGAGATCTGTCTCTCTCTTCTCCTGGGCTAAGACTGGGGAAAAAAGCCAGTAAAATCCAAATAAAATTGATCTCCAATCAGAGCCCAGAACAACAAGTTTTAAAAGTATACTGCTCACAGTACTGTAGATCACTTCTTCACTGAGGGGCCCTTTTACTAAGGTGCGCCGAAAAATGGCCTGCGCTGTTGTAGGAGCGTATATTGGATATGCACAGGTCCATTTTTCAGTATGCCTGCAAAAAAGACCTTTTTTGGCTGAAAATAGATATGCAGCAAAATAAAAATTGGAGCACATCCATTTTGAGCCTGAGTCACTACTGTCACCCATTGACTTAGCAGTAAGGTCACATGCATTAACCAAGCGGTAATCATCAGTGTGTAAACTTTAGATTAGTGCCCAATTAGTGCCACACAGTAGAAATTAAAAAAATATTTTCTTCCGTGCATATCGGATGCATTTAAAAATTAAAAAGACCGCTAATTATGCACCTACATAAAGTTCATGCTAATAGATATGTCTGCTCTTGAGTAGGCATCATGTCTTACACTTTTAATCTAGGTGTAATTTCAGTAGAATTTATACAGGGATTTTATAAAGTACAGAGATTCCAATGTGTCTTTATTTTTTAAAAGGCTAAAAATAGATGCCCTCTAGGAACGTGTAAATGCAGCGAAGACACACGTAATTTACGGGATTCTGAAAATTATGTGTGCAAATGGGAATTTTCCATGTGCTAAGCACGTCTTATGTGGGTCTTTCCTGTGCCCTAAGGCCATTTCTAATGCACCCTAAAAATAGCAGATTTTCCATTTTCTGAGTTATTTCCCATACATTGACTGCCATGAGTACACGGCTATTACTAAAAGTTAACACGTGTCTTTATCACCACCTATTTCATAAGTCAAAAGGGCTCATGCACTAATCAGTTAGCATGTAGCAATGTGGCTGCGCTGATTACCACAGACCATAGGAGCCAACTTTTCAAAATGATTGGGGGTGTTCCTCCCCCATCCCCTCCCCCTCCCTCTCCCTTCCTCTTCCTCCCCCTCCTTCCGAGTTCCAGGTCTCCCTCCCTCCCTCCAAGGTCCAGGCCAGCCACCCTCCCTCTGAGTTCCAGGCCCCCCTCCCTCCTTCCGAGTTCCGAATGTTAAAAGTCATCTTACCTCGGGGTCCCGGCGGCAGCAGTGAAAGGCATGCAGGCTCGGCGCTTCAGCCTTCCCATCTCTCTCAGCTCTGGTCCCGCCCTCATTTCCTGTTTGCGCAAGGGCGGGACCAGAGCTGAGAGAGAGAAGGGAAGGCTGAAGCGCTGAGCCTGCACGCCTTTCACTGCTGCCGCCAGGACCCCGAGGTAAGATGACTTTTAAAATTCTGGGCAGCACGCAAGAAGGCGAGGGCGGACCGGCGGAGGACTGAGGAAGAAGAGGGTGGGCACCGGGCAGGTCGGGCTGGCGAAGGGAACTTCTGGTTCTGGTGGGTGAAATATTGAGGGTGCTCGAGCACCCACAACACCCACGGAATTGGCGTCTATGCCACAGACACACCCCTTCTCCACCCTCAGACATGACCCCCTTGGCAGAAATCGACCTTTATTTTTTAGCTCGTGGTTAGCGCACACACATGCACACCTTACCACAGGAGGCCTCAGTGTGCCCTGGGGAACACCATGGTAAGATGTGGTAAGCAGATTGGATGGTGACACCGGTCATTGGGAAACAAAACGGGAGCTGGGCAGACTTCAACGGTCTATGCCCTGATCATGACTGAATAGATAGGGATGGGCTGGAGTGTAAATTTTAAGGGGCTTCGATGTTAGCTTCTGAACTTAGTACAAGAACAGTACTGTGCAGACTTCTACGGTCTGTGCCCTGAGAAAGGCAAGGACAAATCAAACTCAGATATATATATATAAAGTATCACACACTAAGTATAATGAGTTGATCTTGTTGGGCAGACTGGATGGACCGTAAGGTCTTTATCTGCCGTCATTTACTATGTTACCACATTACTCTTTGGGGTTCTACATGGAATGTTGCTACTAATTAGGATTCCAGAATCTTCAGAACTTAGTACAAGAAGAGTGCTGGGTAGACTTGTACGGTCTGTGCCCTGAGAAAGGCAAGGACAAATCAAACTCAGGTATAACGTATCACATACCATGTAAAATGAGTTTATCTTGTTGGGCAGACTGGATGGACCATTCAGGTCTTTATCTGCCGTCATTTACTATGTTACGTTACTATGTTAGTGCTTACCGCAGCTTGGTAAAAGTGATCCTTAATGCGGAAGACCTTACTGTCTCCTATTTAACAGGCGGTAAATGTTCCCTCGTTAACTCCATGTTAGGCAGTAAACACACACTAATGTGAACATTCTAATTGGATAACTATTGCCCGTTTCCCACCCTTGACATGCTCCCTTCTTTTTGTAGAGTTGATATATAAGTTCATTTCTTAGTTTCTGACTAGTGCGTTTACACAGTTTGTCTGCATTGGCAGCTATCACCACGACTTCAGTTTCCACCTTTAGTCCACTAAAAAAGGTATCATCTTATTTTCTTTTCCATGCTTTGATTTATTTTTATTTATTACCTTTAAAAGTGGACTAACATGGCTACCAGGAGTTTGAGGTAATGAGGAATCTTGAGGGTATTGTGCATATAAGGTGATATTCTAAACATTCATTTATGCTTACGTTATAGAATTATTAATTGTCGAGTCACCTAGTTTTAAGTGACAAGAAGTTACATATATTCCAGTATTTCAGTCAAGAGGGTGGGCATATGGATATAAATAAATGTAATTGACTGAAACTGTGATGGTGCTGCATCACTCTCCTTTTGTAGGAGTTTGAGCCCAAGACTGCAAAGAAATTTAGAAAGTAATTTTTTTTTAATTTCCATTTTTCTCATACCTTTTTCAGTAGTAGCTCAAGGTGAGTTACATTCAAGTACACTGGATATTTCTCTGTCCCAAGAAGGCTCACAATCTAACTTTGTACCTGAGGCAATGGAGAGTTAAGTGAATTGCCCAAAATCACAAGGAGCAGCAGTGGGATTTGAACCGGCCACCTCTGGATTGCAAGACTGGTGCTCTAGTCACTAGGCCACTCCTCCAATTGATCAAAACGGGAGACTGAATTACAGGTCTAACATGTAAAATATGTTTTGTCACCTGACCAATATTAATTTGTAAAGTCAGATGAGAATTCAAGATGTCTGCGAGACCTCTGCTAGGAAAAGAACAGTTAGGCACCATTTATAGAACAGTGCTTAGTGTCGAGAACTGCAGTTACATTTAGGTACGACCAGTGCATTTTTCCTAGTGAAAAAGGTACCAGTACTCAAATGCCGGGCCACCCTTCAGGGGTGGGGTGATCACCGAGGGACCCACCCCACAATAGCCAGGCCCCCTACAACCAGTCTCAGAATCTATGACAAGGCAGAATTGGTGTGCAGAGCGTGAGCTCTTTCATTAAAACTTGGGGAAGATGGGTCAATTTTAGCAGACAATGGAAAAGGCGCCGGTACTCAGTACCCCCAAGTACCCCCTCAATAAAAGCCCTGAGTACGACCATGTACACCAAGGAAATCTTAGTATAAATCCCCAAGCCTACAGTATGCACAAATCTCCTTTATTCTATAATAATACACAAATATTAAATGAACACCCCTGATCTGCCCATAACTCTCTCATGGCCATGTCCCTTTTTGGATCCATATAAATTTATGCATGGATTCTGAACCTAATTTTGGATGGATTCTGGGTAGGGTAGTTCTGACTCTTGAAGCTTCTCACGCATAAATTTTAATTAAATCCAATTAGCACCAATAATTGTGTTTTAAGAGCTCAACTACGGTGTTGTTCAATTACATCCCACAAACAAAACGGGGGGGGGGGGGGGGTCTTTTTCAAAGCTGTGCTAAAAAAATGGCTTGCGATCGTATAGGCGCAGGTTTGGGCACGCAGCGATCCATTTTTTTTACATTTTTAATAAAAAGGGATGTGCGCCAAAATAAGAATTGCCGCACGTCCATTTTGGGTCTGTGGCCTTACCACCAGCCATTGACCTAGCGGTAAAGAATCTTGGCGGTAAAGACCTACAAGCATCAAATGCCACGTGACGCGTAGGTCCGTTACACGTGTCCGAAAATAAAAAAAATATTTTTGGTCCATGCATATCGGGCACACACCAAAAATGAAATTATTGCAAGAGCCACATAGTGGCTGGCAAGTAACTCCATTTTGGTACGCGTTAGGTGAGCATATAGCCTTACGTGGCTTAGTAAAAGGGCCCTTGCTGTGGCCTAAAAGCATACATGCAATTTTTAACACTTTTTTTTAGGATTGCATACTGTTATTTGAAAATTTTACTGCTGTAATTGTCTTTTGCCTATATTCAACTTATTCTTGCTGTACACCCCTCTGGGTGAATATTTTTCAAAAAGACAGTAAATAAATCCTAAAAAAAATAAATACATATGTATCTTAAAACAAACATATGATTGTAATATCAGCATTTAAATGTATTATTGCTGCCTAAATCAGACAGCTTCTTATGGAATCAACCCTTTAACTCTTCAATTTAGACGCATAAATCCAGATAGGAAACCTTTTGAATCACTAGGTATTTAGTTTTCAGCAGAAATATTTTCTAAGGGCGTTTTTAACATCCTTGTTTTTCAGGCTGTAAATTAGAGGGTTAAACATTGGAATTAAAGTATTATGTAATATGGAAATAACTTTGTTTATGTGTATTGATTGCATGGATGGTGGTCTAATGTATACACATATCAAAGTCAAATAGAACAGACATACAACCGTGAGGTGGGAGGAGCAGGTGGAGAAGGCTTTACGTCTTCCCTCTGTGGAACGGATCTTCAGGATGTTGGAGATTATGTAGACGTAGGATGTGAGGGTTGAGGTAAAACAGAAGAACCCTACGAACCCCCCCAAAATATAAACTACACCTTGAACAGTTGAGGTGCTGGTGCAAGAAAGCTTTAACAATGCTGAGAAATCACAGATGAAATGATTAATCTCATTGGAGCCACAAAAAGTGAATTGAGGAATAAAAATAAGATAAGATGCAGGTAATAGAAACCCTAAGATCCATGTCACTGTGCTCATCAGGATACAAACTTTCTGATTCATAATCAAATAGTAAGACAGGGGCTCGCATACTGCAGCATAGCGGTCATAGGCCATGACTGAAAGAATTATCATTTCTGTGCAAGCCAGAGAAAGAAAAAAATACATTTGCGTAAAACACCCAGTCATAGAAACATGATGAGCCTTTCTTAGAAGGATGTCCAGCAGCTTGGGAAGAGAGACTGAGGTACAAGAGATATCGAGAAAGGACAAGTTAGTGAGGAAAAAGTACATGGGGGTGTGCAGGTGAGAGTCCAGGCACACAACAAGGATAATCATGAGGTTCCCAATTAGGATGATCAGGTAAATCAATAAAAACAGAAAGAATAGATATACCTGCAGCTCTGGAAATTCAGGGAATCCCCAAATGATAAATTCTGTCACTGTGGTAAAATTTGCCTTTTCCATTGGATTCTGAGTTTAAAACACCAATAAGCCTTTATGAGACGTTCATCCAGTTTCATGAGTGAGGAGACTTATTTGAAAAGACTTTTCGATTTTGATTAGGTTTTAAATTTCTCATGTGCTTAATTTCTTATCTTTCAATAAACAGAAGAGGTTGCATTATCTGAGATCTGGTAACCCACAGCAAGACCTGAATATTTATTCTCACTGTAGATCCATTTGAGAATTGGTCCCAAAGGTTGAATATGTGTAATGAAGGAGCAAATATCTAACTATGCTTTGTGCTTTGCTACCTAGTGATATTGTAAATGTTTGTACACAAATACCGAATGGCTCATCCAATCAGTACACTTGAGATTCATGTAGTTTGGGAAATATGTGGATGAACATTTCTGTTTTCAAACCAGCAGCTTTTATATCTGGTGTTGCAAATGCCCTCCATATACTTCTGAATTTGTGTTACAATGATCGCGTCTACCATTCTTGCAGATCGGTCTCTTCTGTCCTTTACTTTAACTTTACTTCTTTTAACAAACCTGCAACACAACGAAACCAAAGCTTGTAATAGACACTGCATAACTCTTCCTCTATACGATTCCCCAATGTCTATAACCTTATTCGACCATAACATCACTTTGTATTTGTTTCACTACCGGAGATGGCGAATGTCTTTACGGTACAATGTAAGCCACATTGAGCCTGCAAATAGGTGGGAAAATGTGGGATACAAATGTAACAAATAAAATCTTTTAAGTTAGGGTAAATCATTCTTGTCTCTAAATGGGATCTTTAAAACATAGATTTATGAGGATAAGTGGGTTCTTATGAAGTTAAGTCATGCCAAAAATTATGCATGGTATAATCTGGTTTGTGCTTGCTTAGGTGCCACGTACCAATTTTTGCTTCAGCACGCATCAACCATGTGCAGAAAAATACTTTGTATTTTTCTTGCTGGGGCATGGTTTGGGGCAGAGAGTTGGTACAGTTATGGTAATTGGTTAACTCGTGGGCATCGCCGTGTGCTAGCCAATTAGCACAAAGTCGCATATGTGCTTTAACGTCTACAAAATGGCTCAGGAGCTAATGGCCATGGGTTAATTGGAGAATTACCACATAGTGGGCCATTATCTAAGGCACCTATGTGCATCCAGTGCTCATCAAATTGGATCTATTGCCCGGCTACCCCGTGCCTCGTGCGGTACTTCCATTTTTGATGCATGTCCAAAGCACGCGGTAGAAAATATTGTCTATTTTCTACCACGTGGCACTTACCCAGCAGTTCACACGTACTGACGATTACCACCCGGTTAAAATGTGAGACCTTACTGCTAAGTCAACGGGTGGAGGTAAGGTCTCAGGGCCAAAAATGATCGCACGCTGGTTTTAATTTTGCTGTAAGTCCATGTTCAGCCACAAAAATGGCCTTTTTTTTCCAGGCGCACTGAAAAATGGACCTACGCGTGTCCAAAACACGCACCTACACCAGCGCAGGTCATTTTTTCGGTGATGGCCCTAAAGCTATTATTGCCAAAATGGGACTTTAATCTTATTAAGGAGATGCCAAAAAGTGGCCTTTTTGCGTGTGAAAGTCACGTGCTAAAGTTACAGCCGGCCACTTTTTGGCACACCTTTGTAAAAGAACTTCTAAGGATGCACCTGCTGAAAGTACACGCTAACAATTATACCCACTCTTGAGGCGTCATCATGTCTACACTTTCAATATAGGTGTCATTTCAGTAGGATTTTGTGCATTTTATACCATAGTGTCTTTATTAAAAAAATGCTGAGAATCGGTGCCTTTTCTGGACATGTACATGAAGCAGGGACAATAATAATTTACAGGATTCTATAAGTTATGTATGCAAATTTCCATCTGCTAAGATCATATTCAATGTGGCATAATTGCTGGCCTTTAAAATATATTTTCTGGCCAGGCGCTCATGTTGTCATTAGCGTGCAATACCAATAAAACGTTAAGGACCCTTTTATAAAGCTGCGGCAAAAAGTGGTCTTAGCACACCCTTATGTTTCTACCACAGCAAAAAAATAACCGATTTTTTTCCAAATTAATGACCACACGATAATATTATACAACAAATAGTGGAGGGTTCTTTTTCACAACTCACGGTCGGTTGAAGAGCTCGAGAAGAGTTGAGACCTGACAGCCCAAGTTAAGTTTTGTCTGATTTTTTTATTTTTTTTGAGCTGGTGTACTTTTGTAAAATAATAGAAGCCTAATAGCCAAGTCACATTGAGCCATTGATATTGTGAAGCTGTTCTTTTCAATTAAGGAGGTTTTTGCCGATGATGAGGAAGTCCTGCTCCTATACGATTGTCAATCATGAAAAAGGCACTATCGCTCATCTATAGGGGAAATTGGATAATTTCCTGATTAACTAAGGCCAGCAAACTGACCTTTTGTTCTCGTGAGTTAACCAGATTGTTATAGAGGTTGAATATCGACAGGATGTAGGTAACTCCTGCCAGGCCACTGACTGCCCAGGCATTCAGTGCTACTACCCAGACAGGTTGTGGCACTGAAAATCCATATATAATTCATCTAGAAATGGCTAGAATTAAAAACCTGTATGTGCCAACCCCCCCACCTCTCAATAGTCATAGTTCCAACAGTCTACAAAGCTACCACCTGAGGCTCTAGTTTGGAAAACTTCCATTATTCCTATGATTCTCTTCATGAGATTCCTGCGAAATCTGCAGGAATCCCTTCTGGGGCTACAGGGTTCCCGTGGGCCCAGAAGCAGTTCTATGGGGTTCCCATGGGGATGGACACCATTCCTATGGAGTTCCTGTGGGGATGGAAGCAGTTCCTTGAGGGGTTCCCGTGGAAGTGTAGCCTTTCACCTACCATATACCAAGTTCTTTGAATGCCTCCTCCTCCTCCTTGCTTTAAATGTACAGATGTGGAAAGTCTTCCATTAAACTTCTCTGCTCCCAGGCTGATGTGCAGGCCATGGCTGTGATACAGGCATGAGCATCAGAGGCCATCTGACCTACTGGCACATGTACGTGGTGACCTCTCGGCAGAGTGCCAGTGAATCAGAGAGGTGTCTTACATGTGCGCACCAGAGTGTTCCAAGCTCCAACTTCCTTTCCTGCATTGCTGCAGCTTGAACCCAGAGAAAGAGACAGCGAACCAACTAGAATTTTTCTTTATGTACCATTAAATTATTGCGGGAATGGTTGAGGATGGATTAAATTCTTGCAGGGATGAGTGGGGATGCGTTAAATGTTTGCGGGGTGGGGACAGGTTAGATTCCGGCAGGGATGGATTAGATTTCTGTCCCCATGCAACTCTCTAGTGTGGACAGGTGTTACAGGCATTTCAAAAAGTTGCACACAGAATTACAGAAATCACTTGAAGCATACCTTAGTTGGATACTGAATCTACATCTGCTTTTAGCAGGCGTAACTATAGAGCCAACCCAAACAGAGAGGGTAACCAGCATACATAGAAAGTACACAAACAAAAAAAAGCAACACTGGGCCTTCAAGACTGAGACAACAGGAGTATTTTATTGATAAATACTGAAAGTATATTTTAAAAGGGGATTGCATGCATTTCAAGATTAGAATTCAGATGCTGGAAACTTTTACTTATTAGCTATAAGGTTTTTGAAGTTTAGAATTCATGCAAATGAGTCCGTTTTTGAAGGGTTCTAGTTTGGGTATTTAAGGTTCAATTTTCTTGGGCATTTTTAGAGAATAAACATTAGGCCACGGCTATGACCTAAACTGTGAAGTTTGAGTCCAAAACGAAGGGTTTATATATTGTTTTTGCTCAATTTGTCTATACCCATTTACTACTCCAACCTATTCAAGCATCCTTGTATAATCCTCCTGTACTTTCCCGTCTTTCTGACTTGTCATGTCATTACCCTCATTGCATTGTAACCTTTTGTAACATTATAAGCCACATTGTGCTCACTCTAGTGGGAAAATGTGGGGTATAAATGTACCACAAATAAATAAATAAATGACCCGACACGGGCCGTGTTTCGGCGTTAAACAACGCCTGCCTCAGGGGTCAAGGTTTGGATTATTTCCGATCTGAGGAAGAAGGGCAACCTTCGAAAGCTAATCAAGAAATGTATTAAGTTATGTCCAATAAAAAAGGTATCATCTTATTTTCTTTTCCATGTTTTATTTTGTTTGATTTCTATTGATAACCTTAAGAGTGGACTAACACGGCTACCACACTCCTCTATGTAAATAATATAAACTGTGTATGTATCCAATACCTAGTTGCATCTAGTTTCTCCTATATCGGTACCAAAATCTGAAACTCATTTCCAAAGGACCTAATAGGGGTAAAAAGCAAAGTGAACCCCTAAAAGTGCTTCCCAAGCTTACTCAGCAGACTTTGCAATGCTACGTTGACTGGCTATGCTGTCGGTTCATCTATCAATAAAATATTCCTCTTGTCTCAGTCTTGAAGGCCCAGTGTAACTACAGAGCCAAAAGTTAGGTGCCGGATCTGCATCAAACGCTAATCAATAGAGGGCATAGACATGGCTCCCACTTACGCACATAAATCAAGATTTTGCAACTTCCTATGTAAGTGATGCTGCTTCACCTGTAGCTTTGATGCTGCAATTTGATTTGGTTTCATTCTGGAGGTGTAAATCTACAAGGGGGGGGGGGGGGGCTAAGAAAAATAACTTCCACAATCATCCATATAAAGCTCTGGTTGATATATCAGCATTTTATGGCTGCAAGCTGATGTAAATTCCGATGGGGATTATTTTTCCAAATAGACATGTGTTCCCTTTGTGAAATGGGGAATACACTTATAGAGACTTGCCCCATCCTGACCCTGTCCAAACCACATCCCACCTACCCTCATATTGCAACTTACATATGGAGATGCTTTTAAACGAGAACTCTCTCTCTTTCGCTCTCTCTTTTTTTTTTGGGGGGGGGGGGGGTGGTGGTATTTCCTAAATCACAGCCACAACACACACTCTTTAAAAATGTGCATCCTTCTGCATCTCCAGATATAAATAATTGTTCTGTAACAGTGGTATTTACACACGCAGGTTATTTTGCATTTGTAACAGTGTCTATTTACAGCACAGATAGGAAACGGACTTCTCGGTGTGTATGTAAAATAGGAGGAAATAGTTTTTCACTCAACGAATAGTTAAGTATTTCACTGCATTTCTATAAATTTCAGATTTTTACCGGAACCACTCTCAGTTTTGGAAAGTACCCTGAACCCCTGAACTTGCAGATATAAGCAGAATATAATCTAGCTAATGATTTTTTCAAACTTTTTGTCCCATGAGTTGTGATGTAACCAGTTAATTTATGACTTAATGCATTCTTAATAAAAGAGCAGAGGACCTGAGGAATTGCGAGACAGTTCTGGGTGGTCTCAATGCTATTATGCAAGACCCTCAGTTCTCTCTCCCAAAGGCCTTTGATCTATATATATTTATCTTCTGTGTGTGTGTGTTTGTGTTTTATTTCTCTTGACCTCTCCAGAGACAAGGATAAAGAACCAGTAGATCCCCTACTTGGTGGGGGAGGGCATAAGAAAGATCATCTTGGCCCTAAACACTTTCAATTGCATGAAATGAGTCCTTATGCTAAAATAGCATAACGAGGTAAAAAAGCTGGTTTATTGGTGCCCAAATTAATAACTCCCCCTCCCTCAAAAGTTCATCACGTACCTTCTTAAACCTCCATTATCCCAACTGCAGAGGTCTTAAATACAAATCCATACATACATCTAGCTTCTCATACATCTACACACAACTCTGGAATGAATTACCGATCACCATAAAAACAACACACGATTTGACTACCTTCCGGAAATTACTGAAGACTAACTTGTTCAGGAAAACGTACAAAAAGGATCCCCCATAACGAACTGACTCCTAACTACACCAGATACAAGTATTTGGAACTCTTCTGATTTGTTTATTTTTTTATTACACCCTCATTACTGAATATTATATCTTGTCCTGATCTCATTATGTTATGTTCTATCTATTTATCTACTTCCAATCGTACATGTTATTCTTTGCACCTTATTTGTAACAGTTCTGATAATTCCTATTCCGTTAATATGATTGCCATGATATTCTTCTGCACCTTATCTGTAACAATATTCTGATATTCTTATTCCATTAATGTGATTGTTGTTGTAAAACATTGTAAGCCACATTGAGCCTGCAAATAGGTGGGAAAATGTGGGATACAAATGCAGCAAATACTACTACTAATAATTTTGTAATCTGTTTTTAATGTCATCAGTCAGTCAGTTGACCGTTTTGCATAAGACGAAACAAACACCTTTCACTTGTTTCCTGGGAAATTCAACAGTTTTATTTTCATATCCTCTTTCTAGCTTCAAAAATATATAGCCTGAGATTCAAATAACATTGCATTCAGATGTCTAAATTAAGCCCCGGGGGGGGGGGGGGGGGGGGGATGTCATCAAGTAGCATTAGGTGCTTTCTCCAGTCGTTACAGCCTTAACACATGTTAAGGGAACTATTGTGCATTAGGAACCTAATTCTTGATGAATTCCCTCCAATGGCATCTGTAAACA
The DNA here is from genome assembly GCF_901765095.1 of Microcaecilia unicolor. Lineage (NCBI taxonomy): Eukaryota > Metazoa > Chordata > Amphibia > Gymnophiona > Siphonopidae > Microcaecilia > Microcaecilia unicolor. Next base: position 24,424,498 of record NC_044044.1, on the reverse strand, counting down.
ACTGACCTAGGATGCCTTAATTGAGGATAGACAAAGGCACCTTACTCTAGTCTTAGTTATAATTGACTGAAGTGCCTTGAACTAGACCAACTGAGCTCCTAAATCAATTCACCCAACTTGGCCCTGCCCAAGATTAAAATTCCAAACTTTAGAGGCTGTTTAAAGTTAAGCACCAACACTGATAAACTCAGTAGAGAAGAGGTTTCTAATGAAGAACTAAGCACTTAAGGATTTAGAGTTTCAAGCCCACAGAATTATATACAAAACCTTTGTAAATGTCAGATACACAGTTTTTGGTAGAAGAGTTTTCTGACTGCATGTTGTACATCTTTGTTTCTCAGGCTATAAATCAGGGGGTTAAACATCGGAATTAAACTGTTATGCAAAAAAATAATAACTTTGTTTATATCCATTGATTGCATGGATGGTGGTCTCAAGTACAAAGCCATCAAAGTTAAATAGAACAGAATTACAACCGTGAGGTGGGAGGAGCAGGTGGAGAAGGCTTTCCGTCTCCCCTCCGTGGAACGGATCCTCAAGATGTTGGTGATGATGTAGACGTAAGATGTGAGGGTTGAGGTAAAGGAGGGGAACCCTATAATCACTGCCAAAATATAAAGTACACATTGAACAGTTGAGTTGTTACTGCAAGAAATCTTGAGAAGTGCTGAGATATCACAGAAAAAATGATTAATTTCATTGGAGTGACAAAAGGACAAATGAGGAATAAGAATAAGAAAAAATGCAGGTAACAAAAACCCTAAGATCCATGTTACTTTGCTCATCAGGATGCAAACTTTCTGATTCATAACCAAATGGTAAGAGAGGGGTTGGCATACAGCAACGTAGCGGTCGTAAGCCATGACTGATAGAATAAAGAATTCCACACTGACCAGAGATAGAAAGAAATACATTTGTGTAAAACAGCCACTCAGAGATATGATATGATTCTTTCTTAGAAAGATATCGAGGAGCTTGGGGAGAGTAACTGAAGTGGAAGAGGTATCAAGAAAGGATAAGTTACTGAGGAAAAAGTACATTGGGGTGTGCAGGTGAGAGTCCAGGCACACGACGATTATAATAGTGAGGTTTCCCATCAGACAGAGCAGGTAAATCAATAAAAACAGAAAGAAGAGAGGAATCTGCAGCTCTGGAAATTCAGAAAATCCCAAAATGATAAATTCTGTCACTGTGGTAATATTTGCCTCTTCCATTGGATTCTGTGATGCACAGTAAATCATGTATTTACTAGTCTTCGATCCAGCTGCATGAGTGAAGAGGCTTGACTGTTTTTTGAATTTCCCATTTTGGGTTACCCATACAGAAGGTATGACATCCTTGAACAAGTACCTTTGCCCCTCTTCTCTGAATGTTCCTGCAAAATATGCATTTTATTTATTTTCAGTTTAATGATTTTATGACTATCTAACCTGCATGCTTTCATTTTGTATTAATCATTGCGGTCAGTAATTTTGTTTTAATGAATTATATAATAATATTACCACTAATGGCATGCTTAATTTCTTACCTTCCAGTAAAAAGGACAGTTTACTTCATCTGAGATCTAGTAACCCTCACTGGAACCTGAATATTTATACTCTCTGCAAGCCCATAAGGGAAATGATCCTAGATGCTGAAACTATGAAATGACAACCGAATACCCAGTTGTACTTTCTGTATTTACACCTGATTACATCAACCAATTTGTCCCCAATGGACATTAACGCATTACTCTTTACGTCTTACGCCTGAAATGAACTGTTTATCCAACTTATTTTATAATCTACCTGAACATTTATGAACTTTAAGGTAACAATACTTTGTATTTCTCATTCCGGAAATGACGATCGCCATTACTGCATAATGTAAGCCACATTGAGCCTGCAAAAAGGTGGGGAAATGTGGGATACAAATGCAACAAATAAATAAACTATGGCAAATAATTACAATATGGCTTGCACAGTCTTCCCTTTTGAGGTTCATGCAGTTTGTGCAAATTTGGATGGAAATTTTCTTCAATAACCCAGCACCAACTCCCTTTACTCATCTCTTTTATCTCTTTCTCAGCTCTTTGGTTGCTGCTGTCCTCTGTACATTTCCAGTGTATGCTTAAAATGCACTACAATGATTATTTCTATCAATCTCGCAATCTCCGCTTTAGGAGTTATGGACCAAGAATGGGATCCGCGAGTCATCGTGGATAGGACGTTGAAATCTTCAGCTCAATGTGCTGCGGCGGCTAAGAAGGCGAACAGAATGTTGAGTATTATTAGAAAAGGGATGGAAAACAAGCATGTTGTATTGCTCCTGGAGTATTGTGTTCACTACTGGTTGCCTCATCTCAAAAAAGATATAAAGGAATTGAAGAAGGTGCAGAGAAGGGCGATAAAAGGGATGGGACGACTACCCTATGAGGAGAGGTTAAGAAGGCTAGGACTCTTTAGCCTGGAGAAAAGGCGGCTGAGGGGTGATGTGATAGAGGTTTACAAAATAATGAGTGGGATAGAGCGGACAGATGTGAACACTTTCTAACAATAATAGAACCAGGGGTCACAAGATGAAATTAGAATGTGGTAGGTTTAAAACAAATCGGAGAAAGGTTTTCTTTACTCAGCGCGTGGTTATACTCTGGAACTCATTGCCGGAGAAGGTAGTGACGGCAGCTGGCCTTGATGAGTTTAAAGAGGGTCTGGATAGATTCCTCAAGGAAAAGTCCATTGATCGTTATTAAATTTGGGGTTTTTCCAGGTTCTTGGGGCCTGGATTGGTCGCTGTCGGAGACAGAGTGCTGGGCTTGATGGACCTTTGGTCTTTTCCCAGCGTGGCCGTGCTTATGTACTTATGTACCTCATTTCTGTGTTTAACGTTGATTCTTTCAGCACCAACACTTAGGAGATCTTTTCAAAGTCACACTAGTGTTTTTAACACAAACTCATGATTAGTGCACGCTAAACGTTAGAGACGCCTATAGGAATAGATGGGTGTCTCTAAGGTTTATCGCACGCATATATTTAATGTGCCCTAGATGAATACAACCTTGGGGGGGACTGTTGAGAGAACTGTGGTTATGGTCAGTTCAGGCCAACAGGAACATCCTTTTTTTTTCCTTCAGAGAAGTCCTTCCTAATTGCAGGTTGGAAAAATACGTCCAAGAAGGATGCCCATCACAAAAGCTGCAGGAAGATGTCCAGCTTGAACGTGGGTGTCCATCTCCATGGGCGCCCATGCGAAGGGGCGGGACAAACTGTATTTTTGAAAAAAAATGGACGCCCATCTTTTTTTCGATAATACGGTTTGTGCTGAGCAAATGCATTGGATTCGGGCGGATTTGAGCTGGATGCCTTCGGTTTTCAGCGATAATGGAAACCGAAGGCGCCCAGCTCAAATCCACCCAAATCTGATGCATTGGGTCGTGGTAGGGGCCAGGATTCGTAGTACACTGGTCCCCCCTCACATGCCAGGACACCAACTGGGCACCCTAGGGGGCACTTTTAAAAATGAAAAAAAAAACACATTGAAATAGCTGCCAGGTGCATAGCACCCTTCCCTTATGTGCTGAGCCCCCCAAATCCCCCCCCCAAAAACCCACTGCCCACAAGTCTACACCATTACTATAGCCCTAAGGGGTGAAGGGGGGCACCTACATGTAGGTACAGTGGGTTTGGGGGGGGGTTTGGATGGCTCAACATTAACCACCACAAGTGTAACAGGTAGGGGGGGATGGGCCTGGGTCCACCTGCCTGAAGTCCACTGCACCCACTAACAACTGCTCCAGGGACCTGCATACTACTGTGATGGAGCTGGGTATGGCATTTGAGGCTGGCATACAGGCTGGCAAAAAAAGTTGTTAAAGTTGTTTTTTTTGTGGGAGAGGGTTAATGACCACTGGGGGAGTCAGAGGTGGTCATCCCCGATTCCCTCCGGTGGTCATCTGGTCATTTAGGGCACTTTTTTGAGACTTGTTCGTGAAAAAAAAAGGGTCCAAAAGAGTGACCTAAATTCTCTTTATGTACCATTAATCCATCCTCAACCATTCCCGCAATAATTTAAATTCTTGCAGGGATGAGTGGGGATGGGTTAAATGTTTGCGGGGTGGGGACAGATTAGATTCCAGCAGGGATGGGCAGGGATGGATTAGATTTCTGTCCCCATGCAACTCTCTACTGTGGACAGGTGTTACAGGCATTTCAAAAAGTTGCACGCAGAATTACAGAAATCACTTGAAGCATACCTTAGTTGGATACTGAATCTACATCTGCTTTTAGCAGGCGTAACTATAGAGCCAACCCAAACAGAGAGGGTAACCAGCATACATAGAAAGTACACAAACAAAAAAAGCAACACTGGGCCTTCAAGTCTGAGACAACAGCAGTATTTTATTGATAAATACTGAAAGTACCGTATTTTTCGGACTATAAGATGCACTTTTTTCCCCCCAAATTTGGGAGGAAAATAGGGGGTGCGTCTTATAGTCCGAAGGTAGAGATTTCCCTCCCTCCCTCCCTCCCTCTGAGTTCGGGATCGCCCTCCCCCCCGGCCCTGTCACCACTTCTCCCTACTCACGCGATCTTCCCTCATCCTCCTGTATGCAGCCTGACGGTCTCGGCGAGATTCAAAATGACCGCCGAGACTTCAATTCTCGGCGGCCATTTTGAATCTCGCCGAGACCATCAGGCAGCAATGCATATAGGAGGATGGAGAGCAAGCAGCGCGCTGGGCAGGAAAGAGGGAGCTCTTTCCTGCCCCGACGTCACTAGACCACCAGGGAAGATCGCATGAGTAGGGAGAAGTGGTGACAGGGCCGGGGGGAGGGTGATCATGAACTCGGAGGGAGGGATTCGGACAAGACGCAATGGAGCACCTAGGTTTTAGAGGAGGGAAAAAGGAAAAAAATTTTTTTCCTATTTCCCTCCTCTAAAACCTAGGTGCGTCTTATGGTCCGGTGCATCTTATAGTCCGAAAAATACGGTATATTTTAAAAGGGGATTGCATGCATTTCAAGATTAGAATTCAGATGCTGGAAACTTTTACTTATTAGCTATAAGGTTTTTGAAGTTTAGAATTCATGCAAATGAGTCCGTTTTTGAAGGGTTCTAGTTTGGGTATTTAAGGTTCAATTTTCTTGGGCATTTTTAGAGAATAAACATTAGGCCATGGCTATGACCTAAATTGTGAAGTTTGAGTCCAAAACGAAGGGTTTATATATTGTTTTTGCTCAATTTGTCTATACCCATTTACTACTCCAACCTATTCAAGCATCCTTGTATAATCCTCCTGTACTTTCCCGTCTTTCTGACTTGTCATGTCATTACCCTCATTGCATTGTAACCTTTTGTAACATTATAAGCCACATTGTGCTCACTCTAGTGGGAAAATGTGGGGTATAAATGTACCACAAATAAATAAATAAATGACCCGACACGGGCCGTGTTTCGGCGTTAAACAACGCCTGCCTCAGGGGTCAAGGTTTGGATTATTTCCGATCTGAGGAAGAAGGGCAACCTTCGAAAGCTAATCAAGAAATGTATTAAGTTATGTCCAATAAAAAGGTATCATCTTATTTTCTTTTCCATGTTTTATTTTGTTTGATTTCTATTGATAACCTTAAGAGTGGACTAACACGGCTACCACACTCCTCTATGTAAATAATATAAACTGTGTATGTATCCAATACCTAGTTGCATCTAGTTTCTCCTATATCGGTACCAAAATCTGAAACTCATTTCCAAAGGACCTAATAGGGGTAAAAAGCAAAGTGAACCCCTAAAAGTGCTTCCCAAGCTTACTCAGCAGACTTTGCAATGCTACGTTGACTGGCTATGCTGTCGGTTCATCTATCAATAAAATATTCCTCTTGTCTCAGTCTTGAAGGCCCAGTGTAACTACAGAGCCAAAAGTTAGGTGCCGGACCTGCGTCAAACGCTAATCAATAGAGGGCATAGACATGGTTCCCACTTACGCACATAAATCAAGATTTTGCAACTTCCTGTGTAAGTGATGCTGCTTCACCTGTAGCTTAATTTGGTTTCATTCTGGAGGTGTAAATCTATAAGTGAGGGGGGGGGGGGGGCTAAGAAAAATAACTTCCACAATCATCCATATAAAAGCTCTGGTTGATATATCAGCATTTTATGGCTGCAAGCTGGTGTAAAATCCGATGGGGATTATTTTTCCAAATAGACATGTGTTCCCTTTGTGAAATGGGGAATACACTAATAGAGACTTGCCCTATCCTGACCCTGTCCAAACCACATCCCACCTACCCTCATTTTGCAATTTACATATGGAGGTGCTTTTAAACGAGAACTCTCTCTCTTTTTTGGGTGGGGGGGGGGGGGTATTTCCTAAATCACAGCCACAACACACACACTTTAAAAATGTGCATCCTTCTGCATCTCTAGATATAAATAATTGTACTGTAACAGTGGTATTCACACACGCAGGTTATTTTGCATTTGTAACAGTGTCTATTTACAGCACGGATAGGAAACAGATTTCTCGGTGTGTATGCAAAATAGGAGGAAATAGTTTTTCACTCAATGAGTAGTTAAGCATTTCACTGCATTTCTATAAATTTCAGATTTTTACCGGAACCACTCTCAGTTTTGGAAAGTACCCTGAACCCCTGAACTTGCAGATATAAGCAGAATATAATCTAGCTAATGATTTTTTCAAACTTTTTGTCCCATGAGTTGTGATGTAACCAGTTAATTTATGACTTAATACATTCTTAATAAAAGAGCAGAGGACCTGAGGAATTGCGAGGCAGTTCTGGGTGGTCTCAATGCTATTATGCGAGACCCTCAGTTCTCTCTCCCAAAGGCCTTTGATCTATATATATTTATCTTCTTTGTGTGTGTGTTTGTGTTTTATTTCTCTTGACCTCTCCAGAGACAAGGATAAAGAACCAATAGATCCCCTACTTGGTGGGGGAGGGCATAAGAAAGATCATCTTGGCCCTAAACACTTTCAATTGCATGAAATGAGTCCTTATGCTAAAATAGCATAACGAGGTAAAAAAGCTGGTTTATTGGTGCCCAAATTAATAACTCCCCCTCCCTCAAAAGTTCATCACGTACCTTCTTAAACCTCCATTATCCCAACTGCAGAGGTCTTAAATACAAATCCATACATACATCTAGCTTCTCATACATCTACACACAACTCTGGAATGAATTACCGATCACCATAAAAACAACACACGATTTGACTACCTTCCGGAAATTACTGAAGACTAACTTGTTCAGGAAAACGTACAAAAAGGATCCCCCATAACGAACTGACTCCTAACTACACCAGATACAAGTATTTGGAACTCTTCTGATTTGTTTATTTTTTTATTACACCCTCATTACTGAATATTATATCTTGTCCTGATCTCATTATGTTATGTTCTATCTATTTATCTACTTCCAATCGTACATGTTATTCTTTGCACCTTATTTGTAACAGTTCTGATAATTCTTATTCCGTTAATATGATTGCCATGATATTCTTCTGCACCTTATCTGTAACAATATTCTGATATTCTTATTCCATTAATGTGATTGTTGTTGTAAAACATTGTAAGCCACATTGAGCCTGCAAATAGGTGGGAAAATGTGGGATACAAATGCAGCAAATACTAACAATAATAATTTTGTAATCTGTTTTTAATGTCATCAGTCAGTCAGTTGATCGTTTTGCATAAGACGAAAGCAAACACCTTTCACTTGTTTCCTGGGAAATTCAACAGTTTTATTTTCATATCCTCTTTCTAGCTTCAAAAATATATAGCCTGAGATTCAAATAACATTGCATTCAGATGTCTAAATTAAGCCCGGGGTGGGGGGGGGGGGGGGTCATCAAGTAGCATTAGGTGCTTTCTCCAGTGGTTACAGCCTTAACACATGTAAAGGGAACTATTGTGCATTAAGAACCTAATTCTTGATGAATTCCCTCCAATGGCATCTGTAAACAACTGACTTAGGATGCCTTAATTGAGGATAAACAAAGGCACTTTACTCTAGTCTTAGTTATAATTGACTGAAGTGCCTTGAACTAGACCAACTGAGCTCCTAAATCAATTCACCCAACTTGGCCCTGCCCAAGATTAAAATTCCAAACTTTAGAGGCTGTTTAAAGTTAAGCATCAACACTGATAAACTCAGTAGAGAAGAGGTTTCTAATGAAGAACTAAGCACTTAAGGATTTAGAGTTTCAAGCCCACAGAATTATATACAAAACCTTTGTAAATGTTAGATACACAGTTTTTGGTAGAAGAGTTTTCTGACTGCATGTTTTACATCTTTGTTTCTCAGGCTATAAATCAGGGGGTTAAACATCGGAATTAAACTGTTATGCAAAAAAATAATAACTTTGTTTATATCCATTGATTGCATGGATGGTGGTCTCAAGTACAAAGCCATCAAAGTTAAATAGAACAGAATTACAACCGTGAGGTGGGAGGAGCAGGTGGAGAAGGCTTTCCGTCTCCCCTCCGTGGAACGGATCCTCAAGATGTTGGAGATGATGTAGACGTAAGATGTGAGGGTTGAGGTAAAGGAGGGGAACCCTATAATCGCTGCCAAAATATAAATTACACATTGAACAGTTGAGTTGTTACTGCAAGAAATCTTGAGAAGTGCTGAGATATCACAGAAAAAATGATTAATTTCATTGGAGTGACAAAAGGACAAATGAGGAATAAAAATAAGATAAAATGCAGGTAACAGAAACCCTAAGATCCATGTTACTTTGCTCATCAGGATGCAAACTTTCTGATTCATAACCAAATGGTAAGAGAGGGGTTGGCATACAGCAACGTAGCGGTCGTAAGCCATGACTGATAGAATAAAAAATTCCACAGTGGACAGAGATAGAAAGAAATACATTTGTGTAAAACAGCCACTCAGAGATATGTTATGATTCTTTCTCAGAAAGATATCGAGGAGCTTGGGGAGAGTAACTGAAGTGGAAGAGATGTCAAGAAAGGGTAAGTTACTGAGGAAAAAGTACATTGGGGTGTGCAGGTGAGAGTCCAGGCACACGACGACGATAATAGTGAGGTTTCCCATCAGACAGAGCAGGTAAATCAATAAAAATAGAAAGAAGAGAGGAATCTGCAGCTCTGGAAATTCAGAAAATCCCAAAATGATAAATTCTGTCACTGTGGTAAAATTTGCCTCTTCCATTGGATTCTGTGATGCACAGTAAATCATGTATTTACTAGTCTTCGATCCAGCTGCGTGAGTGAAGAGGCTTGACTGGGTTTTGAATTTCTCATTTTGGGTTAACTGTACAGACGTCATGACATCCTTGAACAAGTACCTTTGCCCCTCTTCTCTGAATGTTCCTGCAAAATATGCATTTTATTTATTTTCAGTTTAATGATTTTATGACTATCTAACCTGCATGCTTTCATTTTGAATTAATCATTGCTGTCAGTAATTTTGTTTTAATGAATTATATAATAATATTACCACTAATGGCATGCTTAATTTCTTACCTTCCAGTAAAAAGGACAGTTTACTTCATCTGAGATCTAGTAACCCTCACTGGAACCTGAATATTTATACTCTCTGCAAGCCCATAAGGGAAATGATCCTAGATGCTGAAACTATGAAATGATAACTGAATACCCAGTTGTACTTTCTGTATTTACACCTGATTACATCAACCAATTTGTCCCCAATGGACATTAACGCATTACGCCTGAAATGAACTGTTTATCCAACTTATTTTATAATCTACCTGAACATTTATGAACTTTAATGTAACAATACTTTGTATTTCTCATTCCGGAAATGGCGATCGCCATTACGGCATAATGTAAGCCATGTTGAGCCTGCAAACAGGTGGGGAAATGTGGGATACAAATGCAACAAATAAATAAACTATGGAAAATAATTACAAAATGGCTTGCACAGTCTTCCCTTTTGAGGTTCATGCAGTTTGTGCAAATTTGGATGGAAATTTCCTTCAATAACGCAGCACCAACTCCCCTTTACTCATCTCTTTTATCTCTTTCTCAGCTCTTTGGTTGCTGCTGCTCTCTGTACATTTCCAGTGTATGCTTAAAATGCGCTACAATGATTATTTCTATCTATCTCGCAAGTACCTCATTTCTGTGTTTAACATTGAAAAGATCTCCTAAGTGATGGTGCTGAAAGAATCAAAGTCACACTAGTGTTTTAACACAAACTCATGATTAGTGAACGCTAAACGTTAGAGACGCCTATAGGAATAGATGGGTGTCTCTAATGTTTATCGCAGGTGCCCTTGGCCTGGATTGGCAGCTGTCGTGGACAGGATGCTGGGCTCGATGGACCCTTGGTCTTTTCCCAGTGTGGCATTACTTATGTACTTATGCACACATATATTTAATGTGCCCTAGATGAAAACAACCTTGGAGGGGACTGTTGAGAGAACTGTGGTTGTGGTCAGTTCAGGCAGGTAAGAAAAACAGGAACCTCCTTTTTTTTTTCTTCAGAAAAATCCTTCCTAATTGCCTGATGTAAGCCTGCCTTTAACATGCAAAGCAGTAGCACTTAAATGAACTGGGGCTCTTTTCAGACAAGTTTCCTGCTCCTCAGGGATGTCCTTTTTTTTGTTGTTGTTGTTTTTTGAGTGAAGGATGTCCATACAAAGGATGTCCTTGGGATGCGCAGAGCAGCCAGCATAACGCTTGGCTGCTCTGCACATGCTCAACCGGCCGACTGGCTTCCGAGGGAATAGAGAATGCAAGTAAGCTACAACGAGCAGCTTATTTGCATTCCATTCCCTTGATGCATGGCCGTTCCCTACCGATTCGCTATGGAATCGGTAAGGGCAGGGTTCTTCTGAGGACCTTAGTGCATCTGCCCCATAAACTCTTACGTGGCATAGTAAAAGGACCGCCCCCCCCCCCCCCCAGTGTTGTAAATAAATGGACTCTTAAAAGTGCACTTTTATAAAATTAGGTCACTCCTAAATGTATGTGCAGTGGAAGCCAGTATGTACTCGTTCTGTAACCTTCTAATTGTATTAACTTGTGCGCACCATTTTACATTTAGCGTGCAATTCTGCATATAAAAATTATAGAATAATGTCAGTTACACATGTGGCAATAGAATAATTCACTGCTAAATAGAATAATCACTGTCAATTATTGGCTACTTGTGGAACCGTACCCGTTTCTTTAACAATTAAATGGGCCCTAGTAAGCTTTTTTTTCTCTCTCTTCTCTGCCCTCCCCTCCATGTCCAGCAAGTCTTCTCTCCCCTCCCCTCCATGTCCAGCGATTCTCCTCTTCCCTGCCCTCCCATCCGTGTCCCGCGATTCTCTCCTCCCCTCGATTTGTACCTGAACGTTACATAAGTACATAAGTAATGCCACACTGGGAAAAGACCAAGGGTCCATCGAGCCCAGCATCCTATCCACGACAGCGGCCAATCCAGGCTGGCTGGCACTGGCTTCTGTTCCGTTCATAACATCCCTCCTGATGTCAGCTCGCCTTCGGCGTTCCCTTCCCTCTCACTGTTCCGCCCTCTGACGTCATTACGTCTTGACGCGAGGATGGAACAGTGAGGGGGAATGGAACGCTGGAGGCTGGCTGACGTCAGGAGATGTTACGAACCCAGGCAGCCAGATATGGAACGTTGGAGGTGCAAACTATTATATAGGATACTTTGTTTTAATCGGCTTTAATCGGCTCAAATTAACAGTTGCTTAGCTTGATTACTATAGTGATCTACTGCAAAGCATCAGAGCCCAAGATAAGCGTTATTTGCAGCTTATTCAAAATTCGGCTGTGGAGCTGTTGACGAATTCCCATAAGTTTGTTCATGTTACGTCTCTTCTCCATTGTGAACACTGGCTCTTCATTTCTCATTGTGTTGCTTACAAAAAGATCCTTTTGAGTTTTAAGGTATTTCAGTCTTGACAACCTATCTCTCTCGCCAGCTGACACCTTTTCTGTCAGCGAGAAGCTTAAAATCGATTTTTTACTCATTCCAAAAGTACAAAGACTAGGAGACACTCAAGGAAGTTTCATGGAAAAACTTTTAAAACAAATAGGAGGAAATATTTTTTTCACTCAACGAATAGTTAATCTCTGGAACTCTTTGCTGGAGGAGGTGTTAACAGTGGTTAGCGCATTTGGGTTTAAAAAAGGTTTGGACAAATTCCTGGAGGAAAAGTCCATATTCTGCTATTGAGATAGACATGGGAAGCAACTTCTTGCCCTGAGATTTGTAGTATGGAGTGTTGCCGCGATTTGGGCTTCTGTCAGTACTTGTGACCTGACTTGGCCAATGTCTGGAAAACTGGATACTGGGCTAGATGGATCATTGGTCTGACCCAGTATGGCTATTCTTATGTTCTTATCTTCTACCCATAATCTGTTCCTTGTTCCTTCATTGAGACATATTTGTTTTGCTACTCTCCCCTTCAAGATTTTTGCTGTAAATGGGCAATTCCCTCCCACTCTATCTTCATTTGGAAACGAAAGGCGGTTCTGTTTAAGGATGCCTTCGGGTCTGAACCCTTTTGATCTTTAGCTCTGCCCTTTGGTTTGGAAACTTGTGTGGTGGCTGTGGCGGTCCGTTAATGCTGCAGGTCATTAACTTTCCTACCTTGGTTCTTCATTTCCTGTATTTTCTGTCCTAATGTTATTAAAGTTCTTTTCCATATCTACATTTCAGAACTTCCGCCGGCCCAACGCGGCCACCAGTGGCAGTACCTCCCCTAGCATGCACCGTTTCTGGGGGAAAAGAACCCTCCCCCCCAAAAAAATAAAATGGCTTGCGCGGCAGTAACCTGGTAGTAATCGGGCATTGTTGTGTGCTGCCTGGTTACCGCTGGGTTAGCGTGTGAGCCCATATTACCACCTCAATCTGTGATGGTAACGGGCTCCCCATTGCATGGCCATGGAGTAAGAGTTCTCTTACAGCATGGCCATGTGTGCCTAGGGTCTTTTTCCTCGCTGCAGTAAAAAGGGCCCTGACGCATGGGAAAAACAGCCTCCGCTGCTAACCACAGGGCCCTTTTTAACATTGCTTTTGACTCGTAACCACTCGCCTCCACCTACCCTCCTCTCCTCCTTCCTGTACACATTAATTGATTTGATTTGCTTACTTTATTTTTTGTCTATTAGATTGTAAGCTCTTTGAGCAGGGACTGTCTTTCTTCTATGTTTGTGCAGCGCTGCGTATGCCTTGTAGCGCTATAGAAATGCTGAATAGTAGTAGTAGTAGTCTCTTGTAACCAGAGCTAATATTGTGATGTCATAATGCCTCAGGCCACCAATAAGAGCCAACCTCATCAGTGATGTCACAATGGCTTGATTGTCCTATACTTGGCTCACTTTTATTACATAGCTCTTTGAGCAGGGACTGTCTTTCTTCTATGTTTGTGCAGCGCTGCGTACGCCTTGTAGCGCTATAGAAATGCTAAATAGTAGTAGTAGTAGTTTTTCTCCACAGCTTGGTGAAAGGACCCTTTAGTTTTCTTTATAATAGGCAGTGCGTTTTTTCCAGCGAAAAAGGTGCCGGTACTAAAATGCCAGGCCACCCTTCAGGGGTGGGGTGATCACTGAGGGACCCACCCCACAATAGCCAGGCCCCCTGCAACCAGTCACAGAACCTATGACAAGGCAGAATTGTTGTGTAGAGCCTGAGATCTTTCATTAAAACCTGGGGATCATGGGTCAATTTTAGCAGACAATAGAAAAGGTGCCGGTACTCAGTACCCCCCAAGTACCCCTTCAAAAAAAAACCCTAATAATAGGTGGCAGCCAGATACCCTCTGGGACCCTAATTGGAGGTACCCAGTTATAGAATTGCCCCCTTCAGAAAGTGTTTGAAGTGTCTGGAGACAGCCGGAAAAAAAGGGCTGAGGGATCGGATGAAAGAGATAGAGAGGAGGAGCAGGTGCCGTGTTGCAAATTTCCATCCACTTTTACCCCAAATTATATGATTGTCAAATGAGTAAACAAGATGAGCAATTCTGTCTTTTTCTCTGTCATCATTTACAATATTACAAGCTAATGAAGCAGACAAACAACATTTGTCTTGCTGTCTTGTTCCTGGTTCTTTCATTTCACATTTTAGACCTCTGGGGATCAGTTCCCAAATGGACCTGTACAGGCTATAAATACTCAGGTCCTACTGAGGGTTATCAGATGAGAGAAGATACAAATAATCTTATTATTTGAAAGATAAGAAAGTAAGTACCCAGTTACTGTTAGTAATATTATGGGATTGAAAGTCAGCGTGCTAAATCATAAAGGGGACGGGACGACTTCCCTATGAGGAAAGGCTAAAGCGGCTAGGGCTCTTCAGCTTGGAGAAAAGGCGGCTGAGGGGAGATATGATAGAGGTCTATAAAATGATGAGTGGAGTTGAACGGGTAGATGTGAAGCGTCTGTTCACGCTTTCCAAAAATACTAGGACTAGGGGGCATGCGATGAAGCTACAAAGTAGTAAATTTAATACAAATTGGAGAAAATGTTTCTTCACTCAACATGTAATTAAACTCTAAAATTCATTGCCAGAGAATGTGGTAAAGGCAGTTAGCTTAGTGGGTTTAAAAAAAGGTTTGGACGGCTTCCTAAAGGAAAAGTCCATAGACCATTATTAAACGGACATGGGGAAAATCCACTATTTCTGGGATAAGCAGTATAAAATGTTTTGTACTTTTTTGGGATCTTGCCGGGTATTTGTGACCTGGATTGGCCACTGTTGGAAACAGGATGCTGGGCTCGTTGGACCTTTGGTCTTTCCCAGTATGGCAATACTTATGTACTTATGATGAATGAGATGGCCACCAATAGTGGTTAGGGTGGTTAAGGTGGTGGACTCTGGTCCTGGGGAACTGAGAAACTGAGTTCGATTCCCACTTGAGGCACAGGCAGCTCCTTGTGACTCTGGGCAAGTTACTTAACCCTCCATTGCCCCAGGTACAAATAAGTACCTGTATATAATATGTAAGCCACATTGAGCCTGCTATGAGTGGGAAAGCGCGGGGTACAAATGTAACAAAAATAAAATATTGAATAGCAGTTAACTGGGCAGTGCCACTGGCACAGTCCAGTTAGTGACAGAGCCGTCTAGGGGCAGAGCTTGGGTGAAGCCATCAGTTTGCTTCTTAGCATTGAAGTTCAGGGGGCCTTTTACTAAGCCGTGTAAGCATTTACACACTCCCAACGCACGCCAAAATGGAGTTACCGCCTGGCTACCATGTGACTCTTGTGGTAAGTTTATTTTTGGTGTGCGTCCGATACGCACATCGGAAAAATATTTTCGGCTGCGTGTATTGTGCGTGCGCCAAGTGGTGTTTGTCGTGCATTACCGCCCGGTTACCGTGTGAGACTTTACCGCTAGGTCAGTGGCTGGCGGTAAGGTCTCAGACCCAAAATGGACACGCGCCAATTTTGATTTTGCCGCAAGTCCATTTTCAGCAAAAATGTTTAAACAAGCATTTTTTTTTTTGCAGGTGCGCTGAAAAATGATTCTGCACACGCCCAAAACACGCGTCTACACTACTGCGGGCCATTTTTCAGCGCACTTTAGTAAAAGTACCCCTCGAAGCACTAAAAGGTTGCTCTAACTTTATCTAACCAGGTCAGAGCCCGATTAACAACCAGGTGATGGTTCTGATCTAGATATACGATGCCGATACATGAACATGGCACAGCGTTGATTATCTGAGCTTAACTCAGCCTGCATCTGTCAGCAGCTTAAAAACTGCTCACCACAATCACCTGAATACTGAACACAGAATACAGGATATAAACGTTATATTAAAATCAGAAAAAATAATTGCAGTATATTTCACAGAAAATGAGAAAATGTATTTCTTGATCGATTTCCTTTGTTTCATGCAAGAAATTTAAAATAAAAAATAGTCAAACTTTATAGACCTGGATGGTTTTCAACAAAGCAAATTAATATAGTCATGTTATTTATATTTCACTGAGCAGCAGGCGTGACCGCCTCATCCCTCAGACGTGATTGAAGTTTGCGTCTCGGAATCCAATGGAAGATGCAAACACTACCACAGTGACGGAATTTGTCATTTTGGGATTTCCTGAATTTCCAGAACTGCAAATAGCTCTGTTCTGTCTGTTTTTATTGGTTTATTTCGTTATTCTGATGGGGAACCTCACCATTATCACTGTTACGTGCCTGGATTCTCGCCTGCACACTCCCATGTACTTTTTCCTCAGTAACTTGTCCTTCCTTGATATATCTTTCTCCTCAGTCACCGTTCCCAAGCTGCTGGATATCCTTCTAAGAAAGAGTCATTATATTTCTGTGAATGGGTGTTTTACACAGGCGTTCTTTTTTCTGTCTCTAGCCTGCATGGAAGTACTAATTCTTTCAGTCATGTCCTATGACCGCTATGTTGCTGTTTGTCAACCCCTGTCTTACCATGTAATTATGAATCAGAAAGTCTGTATCTTGATGAGCACAGGAATATTTACCTTAGGTCTTCTGGTACCTGTATCTTATCTTATTCTTCTTTCTCAACTGTCCTTTTGTGGCTCCAATGAGATTAATCATTTCTTCTGTGATTTATCAGCGATGATCAAGCTTTCTTGCACCAGCACCTCAACGTTGCAATCTACAATTTATATTTTGGGGATGTCGGTAGGGTTCCCTTGCTTTGTTTCAACCCTCACATCTTATGTCTATATCATCGCCAACATCCTGAGGATCCGTTCCACGGAGGGGAGACGTAAAGCCTTCTCCACCTGCTCCTCCCACCTCACGGTTGTATGTCTGTTTTATTTGACTTTGATGTGTTTGTATATGAGACCGTCGTCCATGCAGTCGATGGATATAAACAAAGTTATTAATATTTTGCATAATACTGCCATTCCTATGTTTAATCCTCTAATTTATAGCCTGAAAAACAAAGATGTAAAAAGTGCCCTAAAAAAATGTTTGCGACTAAAAGTGAGTTAACTGCTTAAGGGATCCTTTTATCAAGGGTCGGTAAGCTGAACGCGGGCTTACCGCTCGCTATACAGGAAGTGCTGCCGTGCTACTGCAGCAGCCCAATGGTACTTCCCACCCCTAGCACGTCGTCATTTTATTTTTGTAGCGCCGGAGTGTAGCCGGCGGTAATCAGACAGTGCTGCGGGCTGTATGGTAACTGCTGGGTTAATAAAGGAGCCCGTACTGCCACCTCAATGAGTGACGGTAAGGGCCCCCCCCCCCCCCCGAAATGGTCAAGCGGCAAGTGCTTTACTAGCTGCATGGCAATTTTTCTGCAGGAAGGCGAGACTTCCCTTTTACCAGTTACGGTAAAAGGGGGTCTCGGTACGCGTGTAAAACACACGCCGACATCAGCAATGGCCACCTTTTGCTACAGCTTGGTAGAAGGGACCCAAAGAGAGGCTCTTATCTGGTTAACTGGAGTGGAGGAGTAGCCTAGTGGTTAGTGCAGTGGACTTTGATCCTGGGGAACTGAGTTCGATTCCCACTGCAGCTCCTTGTGACTCTGGGCAAGTCACTTAACCCTCCATTGCCCCCCCAGATACAAATAAGTACCTGTATATACTATGTAAACCGCTTTGAATGTAGTTGAAAAAAAACTCAGAAAGGCGGTATATCAAGTCCCATTTCCCTTTCCCTTATGACATCACAATATCAGAAGTGAGCCGAGTATTGGGCAATCAAGCCTTTGTGACATCACTGAAGAGGTTGGCTCTTATTGGGGGAATGAGTGGAGGAGTAGCCTAGTGGTTAGTGCAGTGGACTTTGATCCTGGGGAACTGGGTTCAATTCCCACTGTAGCTCCTTATGACTCTGGGCAAGTCACTTAACCCTCCATTGCCCCTGGTACAAAGTAAGTACCTGAATATATGTAAACCGCTTTGAATGTATTTGCAAAAGCCCACTGCATAACCATTAGGCTGCTACTCCACTCCCATGGGATATATCAACATCATATTCCATGCAACAGCATGTTACTAAAACCCCAAAATGAACAGAAAATCCCCCCCCCCCTAAACAAAATGTTTGTTTTTCATTTGCTTTTTGAAAAGAGGATGCACTATCTTGAAAAAGAGCACATTCTGTACCACAAGACTACTGCCGTCAGCTGTTTTGAGCGGCAGTGCTGGCAAGGGAGGAGCGACTGGTGATTGCTCCTGTCCAAGATCCCACCTGGGAGGGTTCCTTTGGGAGTGGCGATCTCATTGGGGGGATAGGGGCCTTGATCAGGGGTAGCAGTCTTTTTATTGGGGGAGGGCTTTGATTGGAGGTTGATCTGAAGGTGGAATTTGATTGTGGACTTGTGATGGGGGGGGGGGGGGTGATATTGTGTCTTAGCAGCCTGATGATCCAAGGCAAGTGTACTAATGCTGACTGTAAGGTGTCTCTCGGGCAGTGTTAGTCCTTAACCATGGGAGTCAGCAACCTGCAGAACCATCTCTGGTCGGTCACTCCTCTGGTAATTCAAGGTATGATATCACCTTGCTCTTCACGGTACCTTGATAACCCGCCCCTCCCCCCTCCACCACACACAATAGCTTGTACAAGATTATTCCTGTTTTCCATTGAATTTAAAGACATTTGTATTTGGCCATACTTTTGATTCAACTGTGTATATTGTTGTTGTTGTAATCATGTATTTTTTTTTATTGTGATCCACTGTCGATGTTTATTTGCACTGGCAAAATTTAAATAAATTTTCAAACAATAAATGAAAACAAATATATGACACTCCTTTCAGATGTGTATTCTTATGTCACATATTTTCAAGGCACAAACAAAAACTTAGGAGACCTTTGCCCTTAACACACAATTATCACATGCTGACAGGCCCTACAACAGAAAGGTGTTAAAACAATTATTTATTGTATTTGTACCCCACATTATCCCACCTTTTTGCAGGCTCAATGTGGCTTACAGAGTGGTGTTATGAATCAGTCATTACATGTTCTTATGTACATTACATGATCTTATATACTAAGCCACGTAGGCCCCTATGTGCGTCCAATGTGCGCCAGTTAAGAACTACTGCCTGGCTGCTGCGTGGCCCGGGCGGCCATTTCCTTTTTTTATGCGCGTCCACTAAGTGCAGCAGAAAATATATTTTATTTTCCGGCGAAAATGGTGCGACCACATCTTGAGTATTGTGTTCAATTCTGGTCGCCCCATCTCAAGAAAGATATAGTAGAATTGGAAAAGGTGCAGCGAAGGGCGACTAAAATGATAGGGTGGATGGGACGACTTCCCTATGAAGAAAGATTAAGGAGGCTAGGGCTTTTCAGCTTGGAGAAGAGACGGCTGAGGGGAGACATGATAGAGGTATATAAAATAATGAGTGGAGTGGAACAGGTGGATGTGAAGAGTCTGTTCACGCTTTCCAAAAATACTAGGACTAGGGGCCATGCGATTAAACTACAGTGTAGTAAATTTAAAACAAATTGGAGAAAACTTTTCTTCACCCAACGCATAATTAAACTCTGGAATCCGTTGCCGGAGAACGTGGTGAAGGCGGTTAGCTTAGCAGAGTTTAAAAAGGGGTTAGACGGTTTCCTAAAGGACAAGTCCATAAACCACTACTAAATGGACTTGGGAAAAATCCACAATTCCAGGAATAACATGTACAGAATGTTTGTACGTTTGGGAAGCTTGCCAGGTGCCCTTGGCCTGGATTGGCCGCTGTCATGGACAGGATGCTGGGCTAGATGGACCCTTGGTCTTTTCCCAGTGTGGCATTACTTATGTACTTATGAGCAGTGCTAACTGGGCAGTAATTGTCATTGTATGAGTTCAGAGGATTACCATCCAGTTAACTCGTGAGACCTTACCGCTAAGTGAATGGGTGGCAGTAAGGTCTCAGGCCTTTTTTACAGGCACGCTGAAAAATGGATCTGCGTGCATCCAAATCACACGCCTACACTAGCGCAGGCCATTTTTCAGCGCACCTGAGTAAAAAGGACCTCTCAATGATTACTGCACTGAAGTAAATCCACTTTTAATGCACACACAGTTACCTGCTCTGCTTTCATTTAGATCTTAATTTTTGCTCATATCCGGTATAAGGACTGAGCAAAAATTCTACAGTACTCTGTCAGAGGAGGTCGGCTGGCAGAGGAGGAGGCTGCAGCGTGCAGAGAGTCACGGTCCCGCGCAGCTTTGATTTATAATTAGTACTGTAGGAATGGCAGAGGTGGAAACAGGAGACAGGGAAGGAAAACCTCTACAGCCTAAGGCAGGAGGTGGGGCGGGGGGAAGGGGGGAAAGAGAGGGGCAATACTAGGAAGAAAGCAGCAGGCTTGGAAGGCCGGGCTGGAGAGGCTTAGCCTCCCCAAGCCTCTTATACCGGGCACCTATGTACTCTGTGAATGTCACTCATGTGCCTCAGTTTTGTATGTGCAAAATTTTGCCTGTGCTAAATTTATGCTTTTTGGAAAGTCTTTCCCCCAAATTCTACAAAGGGTGATCACATTTGCACGCCCAGTTTTGAGAGCGATCCCAAATGCGTATACAACTAAATTGGGTAATATGCCAATTTGGATTTGCACATACAGCTTGCTACATGTCATTCTACAAAACTGCATGCCCAAATCCCATAACACGTAACCCAAAAATGAGTGAACAGTGTTATAGAATAACCACAGATGTGAGTCCAAATTGGGCACCAGGAATTACTACTACTTTTCATTTCTATAGCGCTACTAGATGTACACAGTGCTGTACACTGGACATGAAGAAACAGTCCCTGCTCAACAGAGCTTACAATCTAATTAGGAGAGATAAACAGGTCAAATAAGGGATAAGGACAAAGAGTAGCAAGATTCTGTGTGGAATCCCAAAGAGTAGCAAGATTCCAGAATCCCAAAGACTATTACTACTTATCATTTCTATAGCGTTACTAGATGTACGCAGCGCTGTACACCTGAACATGAAGAGACAGTCCCTGCTCAACAGAGCTTACAATCTAATTAGGACAGACAAACAGGACAAATAAGGGATAAGGACAAAGAGTAGCAAGATTCTGTGCAGAATCCCAAAGAGTAGCAAGATTCTGGAATCCCAAAGACTACTACTACTACTTATCATTTCTGTAGTGCTAGAAGACATACTCAGCGCTGTACACTGGACATGAAGAGACAGTTCCTGCTCTACAGAGCTTACAATCTAATCAGGACAAACAAGGGATAAGGACAAAGAGTAGCAAGATTCCGGAATCCCACAGTAGCAAGATTACTGCCTTTTTGAAGGAATTCATTCAAAGCGGTGTACAGTAAGAATAGATCAAACATGAGCAGGAGGCAATTAGAGCAGTAAAAATATTCAAACAATACAAAGTATGGCATAGTATACTACTTGCAATGACAACACAATATGTACTAGAACATTATAATTGGTAGTGAATGGTAAAGCAAAGTTGTAACATATAGATGAGTAAGCAAGTAGGAAAAATTAGAAAGTAAGGTGATTGATTTGAAGAAAGTTGCACGTGAGGTCAGAGAGATGGTTAAATATTATCTCAGCTAGCGTAGGAGTACGAGCAGATGAGACAGGGAGAATGAGAGTGCCATCCCTAAACTTAAATAACAAAATTTAGAAGATGTCTTCTTAGCAAACGCACAGCTTCCGGTAGACACATTTTCTGAGGGCGTTTTTTACATCTTTGTTTTTCAGGCTATAAATTAGAGGGTTAAACATTGGAATTAAAGTATTATGCAATAACGTAATAACTTTGTTTTCATCCAATGATTGCATGGACGGTGGTCTCATGTACAACCAGAGCAAAGTAAAATAGAACAGAATTACAACCGTGAGGTGGGAAGAGCAGGTGGAGAAGGCTTTACGTCTCCCCTCCGTGGAACGGATCCTCAGGATGTTGGAGATGATGTAGACGTAAGATGTCAGGGTTGAGAAAAAGCAAGGCATCCCTACAAAAACACCCACAATATAAACTATCCCTTGAATAGTTGAGGTGCTGGTGCAAGAAAGCTTCAGCAATGCTGAAAAATCGCAGAAGACATGGTTAATCTCATTGGAGCCACAAAACAAACATTGAGAAAAAAGAATAAGATAAGTCACAGGTACCGAAAGCCCAATGATCCATGTCCCCGCGATCATCATGATACAGACTTTCTGATTCATAATCAAATGGTAACACAGGGGTTGACATACTGCAACGTAGCGGTCATAGGCCATAACTGAAAGAATTACAAATTCCATGCAGGCTAGAGACAGAAAGATATACATTTGTGCAAAACACCCACTGAAAGGAATACGGCCATTCTTTCTTAGAAGGACATCCAACAGCTTGGGAATAGTGACCGAGGTATAAGAGATATCAAAGAAGGATAAGTTACTGAGGAAAAAGTACATAGGGGTGTGTAGGCGAGAGTCCATGCAAGTAACAGTGATAATAGTGAGGTTCCCCAGCAGGATCATCAGGTAAATTGATAAAAACAGACAGAAGAGAGGAATCTGCAGCTCTGGAAATTCAGGAAACCCCAAGATGATAAATTCTGTCACTGTGCTAAAATTCTCCTTTTCCATTGATATGTAAAAGACAAGGACAATCAAAAATTAATTAGATATCCATCTGGTTTACATGAGGATGTATACCCCCTGCTCACTGAAATATTAGTAGCATGGGTGTATATTTTGCTTAGTTGAAAGAAATCCCGATTTATGTTTACCTTTTTAAAATGTTTTTCTTTGGGTTAATGAGATGGCACTCGCAAAATCTCTAAAGAAATGATTTTGTCTGTCTTCCTGAGCTTTTCCTGTGATATTGTGATTTCATTTCAGAGATTGTTGTCTACGAGTTTTGCATCCTATATTCAAAATTTGCAGTATGGAAAGTACAGCAATTATGTTGCTTTAAGTCCTCTGATAATAATTGTAATAGTAATAGTAATGGTATATTTATTTATATACTTTTTCTAATAACGGAAGGGTTTACATTATCTGTGACCTGGTAACACCCTGTAAGACTATGTTTATACTCCCTGTATGTCCATTTGGGAATCGATCCCTGAGGCTGAGATGTGAAAACAAAGAGTGAATTCTAGACTGTGTGGCAATAGTGTTTTAAATGTTAGAAAATAAAAAATCATAATATCTCCTTGGTCTGCCATTCAACTGTGCTGGCTATGCAGATATGACACTTGGAGGGGCATAATTGAACGGGGCGCCCTAGTTTTCCTGAGGGCGTTCTTTCAGGACATCCCTGCGAAGGGGCAGGGAAACCCGTATTATTGAAACAAGATGGGCGGCCAGCTTTTGGTTCGATAATATGGTCGGGGTGCCCAAATCTCCACATTTAGGTCGACCTTAGAGATGGTCGTCCCTAGAGATGGTAGTCCCCAATTTTCGGTGATAATGGAACCTGAGGACGCCCATTTCAGAAACGACCAAATGCAAGCCCTTTGGTCATGGGAGGAGTCAGCATTTGTAGTGCACTGGTCCCCCTCGCATGCCAGGACATCAACCGGGCACCCTAGGGGGCACTGCAGTGGTCTTCACAAATTGCTCCCAGGTGCTTAGCTCCCTTACCTTGTGTGCTGAGCCCCCCAAAACCCACTCCCCACAACTGTACACACTACCATTGCCCTTAGGGATGAAGGGGGGCACCTAGATGTGGGTACAGTGGGTTTGTGGTGGGTTTTGGAGGGCTCACATTTACCAGCACAAGTTTAACAGGTAGGGGGGGATGGGCCTGGGTCCACTGCCTGAAGTGCACTGCAGTACCCACTAAAACTGCTCCAGAGACCTACAAACTGCTGTCATGGAGCTGGGTATGATATATGAGGCTGGCATAGAGCCTGGAAAAATATTTTAACATTTTTGTTAGGGTGAGAGGGGGTTAATGACCACTGAGTAGGGGGAGGTCATCCCCGATTCCCTCCAGTGGTCATCTGGTCATTTAGGGCACATTTTTGTGGATTGGTCGTTGAATGTCTGAGTTTAATTTATCCAGCAAAGATTGGATATAATATTATCCACTCAAAGCAAAATATAAATGACTCACAGAAAAGAGTGAGAGAGAGTAAAGTAAACTGAGGAACAGGTATGAATCAGAGAAAATATTTCTTCACTCAACCTGTAATTAAACTCTGGAATTCATTGCCAGAGAATGTAGTAAAAGCAGTTAGCTTAGCAGGGTTTAAAAAAAAAAGGTTTGGATGGCTTCCTAAAGGAAAAGTCCATAGACCATTATTAAAATGGACTTGGGGAAAATCCACTGCTTATTTCTAGAATAAGCAGCATAAAATATATTTGTACTGTTTTGGGATCTTGCCAGGTATTTATGACCTGGATTGGTCACTGCTGGAAACATATTGCTGAGCTTAATGAACCTTCAGTCTGTCCCAGTTTGGCAATACGTATATGTACTTATCAAATGACATAGCTTGTGGTGAACACTGGTGTTATTTATCAAGGCTGCTAAACCACACGCAGCATCAATCAAACAGATGTCATCAAAATCTCCAACATTCTCTTTTTTTTCTCTTTTCATGAAACAGATAAGTTTGATGAATGTTGTCTGCCAAAAGCAGCAGAACTCTGCTGCACGTCTTATATTCCACCAGAACCGATATACTCATATCACCCCTCTGCTCAGGTCACTTTACTGGCTTCCAATCAGATACCGCATTCAATTCAAGCTTCTCCTTCTTACCTACAAATGCACTCAATCTGTCGCCCCTCACTACCTTTCTACCCTCATCTCCCCTTACATTCCCACCTGAAACCTCCGTTCACAGGACAAATCCCTCCTCTCGGTACCCTTCTCCACCACCGCCAACTCCCGGCTCCGCTCATTCTGCCTCGCCTCACCCTATGCTTGGAACAACCTTTCTGAGCCCTTACGCCAAGCCCCCTCCCTGCCCATCTTCAAGTCTTTGCTTAAAACCCACCTCGTCAATGCTGCGTTCGGCACCTAACCCTACCATTCAGTAAATCCAGTCGGCCCCAATTTGACTGCCCCTATCGGACTGACCGTTCACTTGTCTTTTAGATTGTAAGCTCGTTGAGCAGGGACTGTCCCTCTATGTTAAATTGTACAGTGCTGTTTAACCCTAGTAGCGCTTTAGAAATGTTAAGTAGTAGTAGTATAATAACTTTAAAATCTCTGGATATCTAGTTGCAAATATTAAACATTCTATTATTTTCTTGCTACATAGTTGAACATTTTGAAAGAACAGAGTAAAGTATTTTGAAGAATCACGGAGTTTTATGGACTAATAACTGACCAAATATTACCCCGGTGAAATTGGTTCCATGAGTTATCATTTCTGAGAACCATTTTCTTCTCTGTTTTGAACTTGGTTCTATTTTGCTGTTGTTTCAAAGCTAGTTATTAGTAAAGTTTTGTATTGTGTAGTGTGTAATCAAAGCAATACACAGAAATAAGGCCAAACGGGTATCAAATCTAGGGCCAAACAGGTAGATCTTTAATTTCAAAAGAAACACAATCTTTTACACAGTCTAGGCGAGTTAATGCAATTATACAGAAAAAGCTTAAAGACTGGTTGATTGACAAGCAGTGTTGAAAATCAATCCAAGGTATCACTAAATTCGCACATCAATCTTATAGGATCAGGAGACTGGACCACCCATAAATTTTCTTTCTTCATCAAACTGAGTAAGGATTTCTTCAAATGATTACCTGCTTTTCAATGCCCAACTCTGAACACCGTTTATAGAATAGCCCTTAGCACTCATGGGATCATGGGCTACATTTACAGCGATTATGGGAGACTACCTTGATACAGCATTATAGCAAAATATGGATCTGTGTCGTTGATCTTACAGTCTCTGCTGTACACAGCAAAAATAATTGAAAAAGCTAAGTATTATGTTTTAAATAAGATTTGACTTGCACGGAATGGAATGAATTCTGATTAAGAATAAGTTTAAAAGTAAAGTGAATAGGTTTAAAAATATAAAAAATAGGAATGGGATTAATGAGGATTACGGTTTCCCCTCTATGAAAATGCTTGGACACGTTGATCTGAAGATCCTATTATGACCGTCTGATTATTTAAACTTGGATACATTAATGATAAATGAATAGAGAAGTTGAGCGTTTGTATAATGAGTAGCTTTAATGATAAGCATCTATATCCAGTTGATTTAAGGCACCTCAACTTGGAGTGGTTTATATGGGCCAGACTAACTTTACTTGTCTTAGACAGAGGTCCAAAATTCAGGTCAGTTGAGTCTTTATTCTACTTCTCCAAACTTTGGGGTTCCATTGGTCTTGCCCATGTTTTTTAACATTCTAAACTTAGGGGTTTTTAAAATTAAATACCAAAATGTAGGAGATATTTTGTTAGAAAATGCTCAGCTTTTGGTAGAAACATTTTCGAAGGGCGTTTTTTACATCTTTATTTTTCAGGCTGTAAATCAGAGGGTTAAACATTGGAATTAAAGTATTATGCAGTAGAAAAATAACTTTGTTTCCATCCAATGATTGCACGGATGATGGTCTCAAGTACAACAGGAGGAAAGGAAAATAGAACAGAATTACAACAGTGAGATGGGAAGAGCAGTTGGAGAAGGCTTTACATCTCCCCTCTGTGGAATGGATCCTCAGGATGGTGGAAATGATGTAGATATATGATGCTAGGATTGAGAAAAAGCAAGGCATCCCTACAAACACACACACAGCATAAATTATATATTGAATAGTGGAGGTACCGGTGCAAGAAAGCTTCAGCAATGTTGAGAAATCACAAAAGAAATGATTAATCTTGTAGGAACCACAAAACGAGAACTGAGGAAAAAGAATAACATAGGATATAGGTGTCAGAAACCCAATGATCCATGTCCCCATAACCAATAGGATACAGACTTTCTTATTCATAATCAAATAGTAAGATAGGGGATAACACACTGCAACGTAACGGTCATATGCCATAACCGAAAGAATTATAAGCTCCATGCTTGACAGACATAGAAAAATATACATTTGTGTAAAACACCCACTGAAAGATATATGACCATTCTTTCTTAGAAGGACATCCAAAAGCTTGGGGAGAGTGACCGAGGTATCAGAGGCATCAAAGAAGGACAGGTTACCGAGGAAAATGTACATAGGGGTGTGCAGGTGAGAGTCCAAAAATGTAACAGTGATCATAGTGAGGTTCCCCATCAGGACAATCAGGTAAATCAATAAAAACAGAAAGAAGAGAGGAATCTGCAGCTCTGGAAGTTCAGGAAACCCCAAGATGATAAATTCTGTCACTGTGGTAAAATTCTCCTCTTCCATTGATGTGTAAAATACGAGGACAAGCAAATCTTCTTTAGATTGACATCTAGTTTCATTGAGTGGTGAAGCTGTCTCATGTCCTGCTCACTGAAATACGTTCATCATGAAGATAGCATTTGCTTAATTGAAAGAAATCCAGGTTAATGTTTCAGCAATTTCCTCAGTTCCACTCAACTAAAAATGTAAAAAAAAAGATGAAAGCAGTACATTTGCTCATGTTCTCTGAGATTCATCTGTAATATTTTGTTTTCATACCCGAAATTTGTTTCTATATCTTTTCCATCCTATATTCAAGATTCACATTACGGAAAGTACAGCAGACAAATCCTCTAATAACAGTGGCACTAGTAATTGTCTGCTTATTTTCTTACCGTTTTAATAAGAGAAGGGTTTGCATTTTCTGTGCTCTGATAACACCCTGCCAAGTCTGAATGTTTATACTCCTTTCATGTCCATTTGAGAATTGATCCCTCAGGCTGGGATGTGAAATCAAAGAGCAAAGTGGAAAGACAATTGTACTTCCTTTGTTTAATTGACCAGAATATGTCCTCTGACTGCCATGACTCTGTGCTGGCAGTGCTGCTGAACTCCCTAAAATT
Source organism: Microcaecilia unicolor (assembly GCF_901765095.1). NCBI lineage: Eukaryota > Metazoa > Chordata > Amphibia > Gymnophiona > Siphonopidae > Microcaecilia > Microcaecilia unicolor. The sequence continues at coordinate 24,396,677 of NC_044044.1, read as the reverse complement.
GTGCGACCACCAGCAATATTTGGTACTGTTGGTCTCTTAACTAAGCAGACTTAATATTTGCTATATGAAACACATAGCAGACAATGGTATTACTTGAAGATCTCTTATAAACGTCATAGTAATAATGGTATGTTTATTTTCCTACCTGTCTATTAACAGAAAGGTTTGCTTTTTTGTGATCTGATAACACCCTGCAAAACCTTAACATTTAAACTCCTTTTATGTCAATTTGGGAGCTGATCCCTCAGGCTGAGATGTGAAATCCAAGGTCAGGGTGGAAAGACAATTACGCTTTCTGCGTTTAGTCCTCTGTAGTCATACCACAGGATGACCACTAGAGGTCATGGTGGCTATTTGGGTTCCCAATGCCATCCTGGGCAGCAGCAGAGGCTCGTTAGCCAATTAATTTGTGAGCACATCATATAGAGAATCCAGGGCTCTTTATTAACGAAAAGAAATTACCCTCTTTATACTGTGAGGGGTCCTTTACTAAACTGTGGGAAAGAGGGCCCTGTGGTAGCAGGCGAGGGTTGTTTTTCTGTGTGCCAGGGCCCTTTTTACTGTGGCGGTACAAAGCCTCCCCCCCCCCCCAAACAAATGGCCATATAGCAATATAACTCTCACCGCATGTGGGCTCCTGCAGAAATGATACATGCTCAAGCCGGAACTACCACCAGCAGCTGCGTTGCGCCAGCGGTTGTTCTGATTTAGCGTGTGGTAAGCCTTTGTAAAAGGACCCCTGAAATAATGAAGTTGCCAAAAAAAAAGCTGCTATGATGAATAAATTCAGCAGATATCAATATCCAGAGCAGGAACTCGGGGCAGCGGCTACTAAGGTGAATTAAGACAATAATGTATATTAAGAAGCAATAATGTGCATTATCAAATGCGTAAAACCATTCTTCCCGAGGGAAATATTTTATTACCTGGTACAGTCCTTGGTACTAAGCCACGCAGATTACTGCAATGGAATCTATGCAGGATGCAAGGATCAAATCATAAAGAAACTCCAGACCGCCCAAAACACAGCAGCCAGGCGTATGTTTGGAAAAACTCGTTTTGACAGAGCCAAACCACTCAGAAAAACTGCATTGGCTACCAATTAAAGAACGCATCACTTTCAAAATCTGCACGACTGTTCATAAAATTATTTATGGCGAGGCACCGGGATACATGACAGACCTCATCGACCTGCCAACCAGAAACACCACAAAATCTGCACGATCATACCTAAACCTCCACTACCCAAGCAGCAAAGGACTCAAATACAAATCCACCTATGCAACCAGCTTTTCCTACCTAAGCGCACAACTATGGAACGCACTGCCAAAAGCAGTAAAAACTACACTCGACCACCTAAAGTTTCGGAAAGCACTAAAAACAGACCTGTTCAGAAGAGCATACCCCACCGACCCAACATAACAATACCGGTCACTTGAGACACAACATAACCAAAGACCGTAACGGACATTACCTGACTCTTCTTCCCCCTTTCCCTCGCTAAGTTCCCCCCAACTGTTCCTACCATACATGTACCTCATTATACCACAATATCACTTTGTATTCATTCATACCATGTATTTGTTCAGACTGTAATCAGCTAACGCCATTAACGGTTATATGTAAGCCACATTGAGCCTGCAAAAGGTGGGGAAATGTGGGATACAAATGTAACAAATAATAATAATAATATCATAACAGATAGTATGGGACAAAGGAACAACTACTGAACAATGTTTAAAGTCTTTTTTGAAGAAGAAGAACCTGACTAGGCCAAGTTTCAGCAATAACGTCTTCATTAGGGGGTCATCAGATTCTTCAAAAATAAAAATAATGGATGCTCAATATGACAGAATTATAAGTGAGTCTAAAGACACTGGTCACACACATGTTTTTTTTGCCTATCGCACGTGTGTGACCCAGGTCTTTAGACCCATAGATGTTTTTGTCCCTTTGTGCGTCCATTAATATTGTTTTTGAAGAATTTGATGACCCCTGATAAAGGTTCTATTGTCGAAACTTGACTACATTGCATCCTTCTTCAATAAAAAGACTTTCACAATTACATCAGTAGTTGTTCCTCTTTTCACACCACACCGCCTTTGCTGTCTTTGAGTCCATTATCGATTCTGCAAAGATTGTATTCCTCTTTTCTTCTGGTCTTATATTATCATAACTGTCATGGAATGCCTAGCACCCACCAGGGGTTAACTCTGTGGCTACCGAAAGGGTCCAACCCAGCACTGCTCATGCCCATCTGAACCTGGGCACGTGCTCTACACTGGCATACCCTCCACCCCTCCGCACTTGGGTTTCTCTGGCCGAGTCTCTCACCTCCTAAGTTAAGGCACTGGGGTCACCATCCCAGAGGTCCCACAGCTCTTAGAAAACACCCACAGACCCAAAACTCAAACCACCAGGATTCTTAGTCATTCCAGAACAACAGAGGCATTAAACTAACAGGTTTATTATCAGAAGCGTGGAACAGTTAACGGTGGATAAAATAGATGATATTAGCAACAATAATAGGAAAAGTAAATGGTATCAACAGAAAAATGAACTAGACATTGTATTACTACCTGGGGAGTTCAGGAATAGAACTGCTCACAGATACATTTGATGGATGTTGTCTGCCAATAGCAGCATTATATAAAAAATCTCTGGATATTTAGTTGCATGAATTAAACATGCTATTGTTTTATTGCCACATAGTTGAATATTTTTAAAGAACAGAATAAAAGATAGGTGGCGGTAAGGGGCTCAGGCCGTAAATAGTCGTGCACTAATTTAATTATTAGTGCATTGTCCATTTACTGCCCCATTTGAAAAAAAGGCATTTTTCACACCATGGTGAAAGTGGCCCAGCGTGTGCCAAAACTAGTACAGGGCACATTTTACTGCAGTTTAGTAAAAGTGGCCCATAGTGCACACTTGCAAGAGCACAGTATAGGGGTGGGGGGGGGGGGGGGGTAGAACATGGGCAGGGCATGGGTGTGAGCATGGGTAACTGTCTGAATTTTTCAGTTATATTTAGGCTCCCACACATATAGCAGCTCCTTGACAGTGGGTACCTAATAGTTAGGCATCCTGTCATCAAGCTATGCTTTATTCTAGAGCAAAAAAAACATAACAAAGAAGCCTAATACCCTCCCCACCTCAGACAGTTTGAATAGAACATTTTCTTTGTTACTGAGTTTATTTGGCTCTCGAGAGTAAGGTTGCGGTCAAGTGTGATGCCGAGTATTGTCAATGTGGAAGCTCAAACGATTAAAGCCTTTCTTCCCAAGAGCAACCTTTCGATATCTAATACAATCAATGGTCCTAAGCCATGCAGATTATTGCAACGGAATCTATGCGGGTTGCAAAGAACAACTCATAAAAAAAACTCCAGACCGCCCAAAATACAGCAGCCAGGCTGATACTCAACAGAGCACGCTTCGAAAGTGCCAAACCCCTTCAAGAAAAGATGCACTGGCTCCCAATCAAAGAACGGATCACCTTCAAAATCTGCACCTTAGTCCACAAACTCATATACAGAGTAGTCCCAGGATACATGACAGACCTTATAGATCTGCCAATAAGAAACAAAGTCAAATCGTCAAGATCCCACCTAAACCTACACTGCCCAAATTGCAAAGGACTGAAATACAAAACAACTTGTGCCTTCGGCTTCTCCTACATAAGCGCAAAACTATGGAATGGCCTCCCAAAAGCTGTGAAAACAATACACAACCACCTGAACGTCAGGAAATCACTAAAAACCAACCTCTTCAAAACGGCCTACCCCAACGACCTCACGTAAACCTCCCACCCAGCAACACAACAAGACTATAATCGTACTGGACACGCAATCTTCATCCCTTCCAACCCTCCAATTATAACTTATACGATCACTATACAACCGACTGGGCAAGCGCCTTTGATGGAACTATGTAAGCCACATTGAACCTGCAAATAGGTGGGAAAATGTGGGGTACAAATGCAATAAATAAATAAATAAATAATTCTCAAACTCTTTAAACAAAAGTTTATTGTAAGTATCATCGTATATGAAGCAAGAAGCTGAATCAACACTATTGCTTCTCCAATGTAATCATCAGTCCAATTTTTTCTGTAGAGTTTTTTTTCATTTGAAAACTTAACTAATTGTAATTAGTGCAAAACATTGCTTGTTAAAAAGCCAATTTTGGCACTAATTGCCTCGTTATTCAAATAAAAATTGCACGTGCATCTTGGGTATGCATTCAAATCTTTGTACATGGTGAGTTTTACAGAATTAAGGGGAATAAGTGCCTAACTTTAATGATACGAAATGTTCAGGCGTAACCAATCAATGTTAATTATGTTAATGTATGATCCTCAGCTGTACAAAGCTATGTCTACTGGATTTTTGCACAGCGATTTATGTACTTATCATCATTGGTACAAACCTGTCTCCCTCCTGATTTTCAATGTTTGGCATATTAATCATCTATGTTTCACGTTCATGGGATACCCTTGAAAAATTGTTTCAATGAAACCTCTGCCATGTCGGATTAAAAGTGTCCCTGAACCGACCAGCTTTGAAATCCATTTTGAAAAGATGAGTACTAAGTAACTAAGTAATATTATCTAAAGAATGAAAGTAAAACATAAAAAGTGAAGATTAAGAGAGAGGAAGGTTCGAACTGATGATGCTATAAGTACAAAAATAGCCGTGCAAAATCCAGTGGACGTATCATTGTATGGCTGAGGTTCATACATTAACATAATTAACATTCATTGGTTACGCCTGGACATTTGGGCCTGTTGATGATTAGACAGTGCCTAGTTGGTTCATTGTGCCTACGTCCAGTGGTCAAATCAGTTGTTGGCCATAATTATACGGTTTTCTGATAACTTTAATGATAAGCATCTATATCCAGCTGATTTAAGGTATCTTCAATTTGAATTGATTATAGGGGCCAGACTCTAACTTTAGTTACCTTAGACAGAGGTTCATAATTAAGGTTTGCTGAGACTTAAATCTACTTCCCCCCCCAGCTTTGTGCTTCTATTGTTCTTGCTTGTTATTTGATATTGCAAAATGTAGGGGTCCTTTAAAACTAAATGTCAAAATGTATGAAATATTTTGTTAGGAAATGCTCAGCTTTCGGCAGAAACATTTTCTGAGGGCGTTTTGTACATCTTTGTTTTTCAGGCTGTAAATCAGAGGGTTAAACATAGGAATTAAAGTATTATGCAGTAAAGTAATGACTTTGTTTTCATCCAATGATTGCACGGAAGATGGTCTCATGTACAACCAGAGTATAGTAAAGTAGAACAGAATTACAACCGTGAGGTGGGAGGAGCAGGTGGAGAAGGCTTTACGTCTCCCCTCCGTGGAACGGATCTTCAGGATGGTGGAGATGATGTAGACGTAAGATGTCAGGGTTGAGAAAAAGCAGGGGAACCCTACAATCACACACAAAACATAAACTATACATTCAATAATGAGGGTACCAGAGCAAGCAAGCTTTAGCAATGCTGAAAAATCACAAAAGAAATGATTAATCTCGTTGGAGCCACAAAACGAGAATAGAGGGAAAAGAATAATATAAGATACAGGTGTCAGAAAGCCTATGATCCATGTCCCAATAATCATTAGGGTATAGACTTTCTTATTCATAATCAAATGATAAGACAGAGGATGACATACTGCAGCATAACGGTCATAGGCCATAGCAGAAAGAGTTATAAACTCCATGCAGGTCAGACATAGAAAGATATACATTTGTGCCAAGCAACCACTGAAAGATATATGGTAATTTTTTCTTAGAAGGACATCTAAAAGCTTGGGGAGAGTGACTGAGGTATAAGAGATATCAAAGAAGGACAAGTTACTGAGGAAAAAGTACATGGGGGTGTGCAGGCGAGAGTCCAGGCACGTAATAGTGATAATAGTGAGGTTCCCCATCAGGATGATCAGGTAAATCGATAAAAACAGGAAGAAGAGAGGAATCTGCAGCTTTGGAAATTCAGGAAACCCCAAAATGAAAAATTCTGTCACCGTGGTAAAATTCTCCTTTTCCATTGATACGCAAAAGACAAGGGCAAGCAAATCTTCATTAGATTCTCATCTAGTCTCATTGAGTGATGAGGGCTGTCACGTCGCCTGCTCACTAAAATACCTTTATCATATAATGTGCATAGTTGAAAGAAATCCAGGTTAATGTTTCATCTTTGTTTACATTTTTTAGTTGAGTGGAACTGAGGAAATTGCTGAAAGCAGTACATTTGCTCATCTCCTTTGACGTTCTTCTGCAATATTTTGTTTTCATACCAGAAATTTGTTTCTATATCTTTTCCATCCTATATTCAATATTCACATTACGGAAAGTACAGCAGACAAATCCTCTAATAACAGTGGCACTAGTAATTGTCTGCTTATTTTCTTACCTTTCTAATAACAGAAGGGTTTGCATTTTCTGTGCTCTGATAACACCCTGCCAAGTCTGAATGTTTATACTCCTTTCATGTCCATTTGAGAATTGATCCCTCAGGCTGAGATGTGAAATCAAAGAGCAAAGTGGAAAGACAATTGCACTTCCTTTGTTTAATTGACCAGAATATGTTCTCTGACTGCCATGACACTGTGCTGGCAGTGCTGCTGAGGTCCCTAAAATTGTGCGGCCACCCGCAATATTTGATACTGTTGGTCACTTAAACTAAGAAGGCAGAGATTCATTCCAGGGATTTTTTTTTTCAATAAGTTTTGCAACTGTTATTTAATATTTGCTATATGGAAAGCACAGCAGACCATGATATTGCTTTAAGATCTCTTATAAGAGTCATGGTAGTAATGGTATTTTTAGTTTGGTACCTTTCTAATAACAGAAAGGTTTGCAACATCTGTGATCTGGTCACACCTTGCAAGACCTGAATATTTGTACTTCTTGTATGTGCATTTGGGAATTGATCTCCGAGGCTGAGATGTGAAATCAAAAAACAAATGCCAGACTGCAAGACATTAGCAAGTTTTCCTAGTTTGCCTATCCTGGTTATTTTTGAAGGAGAATGCCGGCCATTTTCCGACACAAATCGGGAGATGGCACGCCTTCTAATGCCGGCCAAATTGGTAAAATCAAAAGCCGATTTGGGCCGGCTTCAACTGCTTTCCGTCACAGGGCCGGCCAAAGTTAAAGGGGGCGTGTTGGCAGTGTACCGAAGGCGGGACGGGGGCATGGCTAACAGATGGCCGGCCTCGGCTGTTAATGGAAAAAAGAAGGCGAGCCCTGACGAGCATTTGGCCAACTTTACTTGGTCCCTTTTTGTTCATGACCAAGCCTCGAAAAGGTGCCCGAACTTACCAGATGACCACCGAAGGGAATCAGGGATCGCCTCCCCTTACTTCCCCAGTGGTCACCAACCCCCTCCCACCCCAAAAAATTTAAATACATTTTTTTGCCAGCCTCAAATGTCATACCCAGCTCCATGACAGTAGTATGCAGGCCCCTGAAGCAGTGTTTAGTGGGTGCGGTGCACTTCAGGCAGGGGGATCCAGGCCCATCCCCCCTACCTGTTACACTTGTGGTGGTAAATGGGAGCCCTCCAAAAAACCCCAAAAACTCACTGTACCCACATGTAGGTGCCCCCCTTCACCTCTTAGGGCTATGGTAGTGGTGTACAGTTGTGGGGAGTGGGTTTTGGGAGGGATTTGGGGGGCTCAGCACCCAAGGTAAGGGAGCTTTGCAGCTGGGAGCAATTTGTGATGTCCACTGTATTGCCCCCTAGGGTACCCGGTTGGTGTCCTGGCATGTCAGGGGGACCAGTGCACTACAAATGCTGGCTCCTCCCACAACCAAGTGGCTTGGATTTGGCCGGGTTTGAGATGGCCGCCATTAGTTTCCATTATCGGCGAAAACCAATGGCGGCCATCTCTAAGGGTGGCTCAAATGTTGAGATTTGGCCGGCCCCGACCGTATTATCGAAACGAAAGGTGGCCGGCCATCTTGCTTGACGGGGCCATCGTTAGAGATGGCCACCCTTACAGATGGCCGGCCCCATTCGATTATGCCCCTCTACGCGGTTAAGACATTGAGCCCTGTTTACAAGTATCGCTGGCATTTTTGCATGCCCTAACCATGTACACACCCATAATATTCCTCTGAATACCTACACTGTTAGTGCAATAGAAATGCTAGCATTCCTTTGTAAGTGGGGCCCTTGTTATCGGTCATGCTTGTGTGAATTCCGGGTATCATTGCTGACCCGGATATTCGATGCCTGTGTCTAATCATGATTAATCCAATAAGTAGGACAAAAATGCTATATGTGCATTTGATAACTTCTCAGCAGCTTCTGCTTAAACATGCTTCAAATATCAATGGCAATGTCACTTCAAAATCCTATAGTACTTTCACTGATTTTCATAATATTAGAATTAGGATCATTAGAGTTCACAGCAACAACATTGCTATCAAGCCATTTCAGGCTCTTAACTTGCAGCAGCTTCCAACACAATGAGAACATCTACCGACATGGCCAAGTTTCGATACTTCCTCATATGGAATTGGACCTCTTCCCTGACACCCACGGGGAAGAAATTATTTTTTTTTTACTGTGGGAATGGTAAAAAGCCTTGTTCCTGCGGTAAAAAAAAAATCATCTCCTCCCCTTGGGTGTCAGGGAAGAGGTCCAATTCCATATGAGGAAATAACAAAATTTGGCCATGTTGGTAGATGTTCTTGCTGTGTAAAACGTTGGATCCTCAGAAGCTTAGCTACAATTGGGTGGCAGAGCAGGTGGGGGGAAGAGGGGTTGGTGGTTGGGAGGCGAGGATAGGGGAGGGCAGACTTATACGGTCTGTGCCAGAGCCGGTGATGGAAGGCGGGACAGGTGGTTGGGAGGCAGGAAAAACTGCTGGGCAGACTTATACGATCTGTGCCCTGAGAAAGACAGGTACAAATCAAGGTAAGGTATACACATGAGTTTATCTTGGGCAGACTGGATGGACCGTGCAGGTCTTTTTCTGCCGTCATCTACTATGTTACTATGTTTTGCTCCCACATGCGAAGGAATTTTTTTAGTGTTGTCATTACTGTGGATTTACCGTGGTTTACCAGGGTTTATTTATGGCCAAGGTAACTGTGTCATTCTCTAGACTGAGTGCTCTTTATAGAATAATGCTTAGCATGGATTCCCGCAAACAACGTTGGGCGTGTATACATTGGTGTTCATCCCCTGTGTTCTATAATATTTTGTTTGTGTTGTTTTAAAGGTTCCGCGTTAGGAGTCACGGACCAAGAAAGGGATCTAGGTGTCGTCGTTGATGATACGTTGAAACCTTCTGCTCAGTGTGCTGCTGCGGCTAAGAAAGCAAATAGAATGTTAGGTATTATTAGGAAAGGAATGGAAAACAAAAATGAGGATGTTATAATGCCTTTGTGTCGCTCCATGGTGCGACCGCACCTCAAATATTGTGTTCAATTCTGGTTGCCGCATCTTAGAAAAGATATAGTGGAATTAGAAAAGGTGCAGAGAAGGGCGACGAAAATGATAAAGGGGATGGGACGACTTCCCTATGAGGAAAGGCTAAAGTGGCTAGGGCTCTTCAGCTTGGAGAAAGGGCGGCTGAGGGGAGATATGATAGAGGTCTATAAAATAATGAGTGGAGTTGAATGGGTAGATGTGAAGCGTCTGTTCACGCTTTCCAAAAATACTAGGACTAGGGGGCATGCGATGAAGCTACAATGTAGTAAATTTAAAATGAATCGGAGAAAATTTTTCTTCACTCAATGTGTAATTAAACTCTGGAATTCGTTGCCAGAGCATATGATAAAGGCGGTTAACTTAGCGGAGTTTAAAAAAAGGTTTGGACAGCTTCCTAAAGGAAAAGTTCATAGACCATTATTAAATGGACTAGGAAAAATCCACTATATCTAATCAGTATAAAACGTTTTGTACATTTTTGGGATCTTGCCGTGTATCTGTGACCTGGATTGGCCACTGTTGGAAACAGGATGCTGGGCTCGATGGACCTTTGGTCTTTCCCAGTATGGCAATACTTACGTACTTATGATTGTACACCACAAATCCCTGAAGAAGTCAATGAAACGCTGGCCACCGTCAGACAAATGAGGTGGCGTGAGAATGTTAAAATTAAAATTAGTATACATTGGAGGTTGTTTATGCCTATAATCAACGCTGGAACTCTTAAAGACCACTGATGTTTGAATTGGTCAGGGTCTGATGAGGCTTTTTCTCCTTTGTGTTTAAAAATTGTGTTTGCCTATTGCTATATTGAACTTGGTGTGAGATGTGTTGAAGATATTCTACAATACTGTGCCCAAAAAGTCGGAATTCCCTGATCTACCCATGCTCCTTCATTTTGGGTTGTGCACTATGAAAGTTGGGTGCCCATGATTGTAGAACAGTTCACAGGCAGATGTCTACGCAAATCCTGATTGGTCCCAATGAACATCAATAAATCAGTTTCTAGCACCCAATCATTGATTACTAGTGGCTTGTAAACCAACTTTGGGCCCTGTTTACTAAGGTGCACTAGCGTTTTTAGTGTGCACTAAAAATTAGTACGCATATATTCCTTTGGGTATATCTAGCGTTAGCACGCTCTAAAAACATTAGTGTGCCTATACTATGGCTTAGTAAACAGGGCCCTAAGTTGCAAACGTCTCTGGATTGCACCCAAATTTGGGTGGCCTTTATAGAATCCGGGAGTTAGAGTCTTTCCAAAATGCGTACTAGACTGTGCATATATTTTCTTGCACGTGCAGTGGGAGCAGCCAGTTGCACATTCAAAACATGAACATCATGGGCCTAACACATGTACGTGTAAGCACTTACATATGAAGTGCCGATTTTGCCATGTACATGTGTTGGGGCCGACATATGTATAGGTTTCCCATTTTACAAACAAACACATGTAGGTACCACCAACTAAGCCGATATTATAAGTGACTATTAAAACATGGTTTCATTTTAGGGGTGGTCAAAAATGTATTAGAGAGATTGACTAACTTAATCCCTGTGTGAAGCTCTGGCTGAAACAATCACTTTTGTTAAATCTATACATGCTCTAGGGGACCCGCATAGGTATTCCCTTTGTATCTTGGAGAATGCATGTGTGGATTTTGGTTCCACCCAAAATAAGGGGCCCTTTTACTAAGCCATGTAGGCGCATATGTGCATCCTATGTGCATCAGTTTTGAACTACCACTCGGCTACCATGTGGCCTGAGCGATAATTTCATTTTTTATGTGCATCCACTAAGCGCGCCAGAATTTTTCTGGTGCATGGTGCTAACCGAGCAGTAATTGGCATTGTACACGTCTAGACCATTACTGCCCGGTTAATGCATAAGACCTTACCGCTAGGTCAATGAGTGGTGGTAAGTTCTCAAAGCCCAGGGCAAGCAGTTGCTTCCCGTGTCTGCCTCAGTAGCAGACTGCTGACTTTTCCTCCAGGAACTTGTCCAAACCTGTTTTAAACCCAGATATGCTAACCGCTGGTACCACATCCTCTGGCAAAGAGTTACAGAGGCTTAACTATTCATTGAGGGCTAGATGCACTAACCCCACATAAAGAGCCCTTTCCTTACCGATCCCTTAGCGAATCGGTAAGGAAAGGGCATGCATGAAGGAAATCGCATGCAAATGAGCTGCTCGCTGTTAGCTCATTTGCACGCGATTTCCTTGGAAGCCAGTCGGCCAGCTGGACATGCGCAGAGCAGCCAATCGTTATACTGGCTGCTCTGCGCATGCCAAAGACAGTTTCACGTCAAAAAAAAAAAAAGGTCGTCCCTGACGGGATTCTTTTTTCTTCCAGATTTTTTGATAGGCGTCCTTCTTGGAAGCGTTTTTCTTATGACCACTGCTGGAGAGAATCGGGATGTGCGAGGACTATTTGGACGTCCCTTTCGATTATGCCCCGCCTCCAGGTTTCTGTCAGCCAATCACAGCATGTTTAGCTGTCACTGTTGTCAGCTAAACACGCTGTGATTGGCTGAGAGGCCTTGGGGGGGGGGACCTCACAATCGTCCATTAGCCCTCTCAAGGAGCTTCAGCTGGCGTTGAGGAAGGGGGACAAATCTAAGCTCCTTCGTTCAACTTTTAAAGCAATGATTAAAATAAGTAGTAGCCCTTCACTTGGAGAAAGCTGCAAACGTCCAAGTGCTCGTCAAGGACATCCTTTTTTGTTTTTGTGAGTGAAGGACGTCCATGTTAGGCACTTTAGAAGGACGTCCCTGACGAGCACTTGGACATATTTTTTTCCAGATTGTCGTCCTTCTCAGACATTTTTGGAGCTCGCTATAGGTGGTGTTCAGCTCTGCAAGAATGTTTTTTTTTCCTTCCGATTCCCTCACAGCAGCCCCAACGAGAGGTGAAGACCTCCCGTTAGTTTTTCCACAGTAAGGGGATCGGAAAACGGTAGTGCATCGCATTGCCTACACATTATAATACTAATGTGCTCATCTGCATTCCGTTTTCGTTAGCTGCTACCGTGACAGGACAATGCCCTTTTGTGCATGTCCCCCAAAAGTTTACCTCCTATTTGTTTTAAAAGTACTTCCATGGAACTTCCTCGAGTGCCCCCTAGTCTTTGTACTTTTGAAACGAGTAAAACATTGATTTACTTCTACTCGTTCTGCACCACTCAGGATTTTGTAGACCTCAATCACATCTCCCCTCAACCGTCTCTTTCCCGAGCTGAAGAGCCCTAACCTCTTTAGCCCTTCCTCATAAGAAGAGGAGTTCCATCCCCTTTATCATGACTAAAATAGAAAGAAAAAGGAAAGGAACTCCAATTTTTAACAGAAAAGATATATAATCACTCAGAAGAACGCAAAGGAGAGATCCAGCCAGACAAAGAAAAATATAATGCATTCATGCTGAGGAAATATAAAGAAAACAGCTAAGCCCAGATGCGCATGCAAATCCTAATTGGCAGTAATTAACGCCAATAATTGTTTATCAGCAGCCAATTTCTGGTTATTAACAGCTTGTTAGCCAATTAATTTGTGAGCATATCAAATGTAGAATCACATTAAAAAGGACCCTCTTTATACTGTGAAATAATGGAGTTGCCAAAAAAACCAACAACCTTATTTCATGGGATTGAAACCAAGAATTCTCATTTTAGGTGGAACTTTTCTATTAAAATTTGCTTGTAGATGTTTAGTATCCTTAAGTATGATTTTGTTGACCCAAAGAAAATGTAAGAATTTATAATATCCAAAGAAGGGGGTGGTGGTCTTGCTTTGAATACTCCAACAGGTTAACAAAGTTAGAAGTCTAATTTTCTCACCTTGGTTAAAGGGTTAATTTAATTTACCTTATAATTGCATCTATATTTCAATGTATTTATGTAATATAAATGTATATTATGAAACTTACAAACAAAAAATTTAAAAAAAACACACAAAAAAATCCCTTATGATGTCTAAATTTAGTAGATATCAATATCCAGAGCAGGAAATCGGTCTGAGGGTGGTAGCTACTAAGGTACATTAAGGCAATAATAAATATTTTAAAAGAACACTGATGTGCAGTAAACAAAATAATGCATGTGAAACACCTCATTATCATGTAAATCAAATAGCATAGCTTGTGGTGTTATTTATCAAATATGGTACTTTTATTTTTTTCTGCTGACCAACAGACGTCTATCAAACGGATCTCGTCAAAATCTCCAACCGCCTTTTTCCTCCTCTTGAAACAAGATGCGTTTGACGAATGCTGTCTGCCAGTAGCAGCGTTATAATAACTTAAAAATCTCTGGATATTTAGTTGCCGATATTGAACATATCCGAGGCGTACCCGACTGACCCAACTTAAATGCCTGAACCCTGCAACACTTCACAATCAAAGATCATATTAGACATTGACAAACCCTTTTACCTTAAACCCAACATGACTGATTCTAAGCTTCCCTATCCCACTACAACATTTATTGCACTTATCCCCCACTGGACTTGGTGAATGCCTTTACGGTATTATGTAAGCCACATTGAGCCTGCAAATATGTGGGATACAAACGCAACGAATAAATAAGCATTCTATTGTTTTTGTGCTACACAGTTGAATATTTCAAAAGAATAGAGCAAAATGACTGAGTTTTCTGGACTAATGACTGAACGAAAATTAACCCGGAGAAATTGGTTCATTAAAATTTAATTTGTCAGAACCATTTTCTTTTCTTTTTTTTTGAACTTGGTTCTATTTTGCTGATGTTTCAAAGCCAGCTGTTAGTAAAGGTTTGTATTGTGTGGTGTGTAATCAAAGCAATAAACACAAATAAAACACAGCAGAATCAAATCTAAGGCCAAACAGGTACATCTTTAATTTCAGCAGAAAAACAACCTTGTACAACCCAAATATCCATGGGTAACAAATTGAACAGTCAAGGCGTAACAAAGAAAATAATACAATTACACAAGAAAAGCTAAGGGACACGTTGAATGACAAGCAGAGTTGCAAATCAATGCAAGTTATCAATAGTGCATGCAAAAAAAAGTGCCTTTTTCCTTAGGTAAAGCATCACATACCACTTGTTACAGCTGATAACTAAACTAGCAGCAGAATTCTGATTAATTTGCATGATCAACAGTGAATACATTTGTACACTTAAGTAAAGAAAACTGTATTAATCAATGATTCCATACTAAAGTTCCCTCTAAGGTACGTGACATCAACTGCTCTTTAACTGGCATTTGCATCATTAGTGATGGTGCATCGCTATGACAGTTTCAATCAGGAGGGGCAGGAAGATCTCCTGGCCATCCCACAGAACATGTCCGTACTTCGTGATTGAAGCTGTTGAAGCAACAACATTGCTGCACCCCTCCCCCAACACACACACACGAAAACACTGCACCCTACAAAATAGGCACATAGGTGGAGGACTCTCAAGAATCTATACAACACTTTGAAATTATCACCTGGCAGAATGTATTTTAGTTAGCTCATCAATCTTTATATGTATAATATCGAAAAATGAAATCCTTGAGGCAAATATTTTCAAAATTCAGATTCCAGGAGAGCGTCTAAGCAAGGAATAGTATGATTGATGTGTGACATCTGAACAACACTTATAGGACCAGGAGACTGGACCACCCATAAATTTTCTTTCTTCATCAAACTGAGTGACAATTTCTTGAAATGATTACCTGCTTTTCAATGCCAAGCTCATAGCAATGTTTAGAGAATAGCCCTTAGCACTCATGGGATCATGGGCAACATTTACAGAATCTAGGGGACACTGCAGTGGACTTCATAAATTGCTCCAAGGTGCATAGTTCCCTTACCTTGGGTGCTAAGGCCCCCTAATCCCACTACCCACAACTGTTCAACACTACTGTAGCCCTAAGGGGTGAAGGGGGGCACTACATGTGGGTATAGTGGGTTTGTGGTGGGTTTTGAAGGGCTCACATTTACCACCACATGTGTAACAGGTAGGAGGGGATAGGCTTGGGTCCGCCTGCCTGAAGTACACTGCACGCACTAAAAACTGCTCCAGGGACCTGCATAGTGCTGTGATAGAGCTGGGTATGACATTTGAGGCTGGCAAAAAATATTTTTAAAGTTTTTTAGGGTGGGAGGGGTTAGTAACCACTAGTGGAGTAAGGGGAGGTCTTCCCCGATTCCCTCCGGTGGTCATCTGGTCAGTTCGGGCACCTTTTTGAGGCTTGGTCAGAAGAAAAAATGGACCAAGTAAAGTTGGCCAAGTGCTCGTCAGGGACGCCCTTCTTTTTTCCATTATCGGCCGAGGACGCCCATGTGTTAAGCATGCCCCAGTCCCCGCTTCGGTATGCTTCCAACACCCCCCCAAGAACTTTGGTCATCCCCACGATGGAAAGCAATTGAGGGCGCCAAAAATAGGTTTTCTATTATGCTGATTTGGGTGCCCCTGGGAGAAGGACGCCCATCTCCCGATTTGTGTCGACAGATGGGTGCCCTTCTCTTTTGAAAATAAGCCTGTAAGTCTTTAATCTACTTACCCCAGCTTTGTGCTTCCGTTCTTCTTGCCTATGTTGTTTAGCATTCCAAAATATAGAGGCCTTTTAAAACTAAATGCCAAAATATCGGAGATATTTTGTTAGGAAATGCTCAGCTTTTGGGAGAAACATTTTCTGAGGGCGTTTTTTACATCTTTGTTTTTCAGGCTGTAAATCAAAGGGTTAAACATAGGAATTAAAGTATTGTGCAGTACAGTAACTATTTTGTTCTCATCCAGTGATTGCACAGATGATGGTCTCATGTACAACCAGAGTATAGTAAAATAGAACAGAATTACAACCGTGAGGTGAGAGGAGCAGTTGGAGAAGGCTTTACGTCTCCCCTCCGTGGAACGGATCCTCAGGATGGTAGAGATGATATAGACGTAAGATGTCAGGGTTGAGAAAAAGCAGGGGAACCCTACAAACACACCCAAACCGTACACTATATTTTGAATAGTGGAGGTTCCAGTGCAAGCAAGCTTTAGCAATCCTGAGAAATCGCAAAAGAAATGATTAATCACGTTGGAGCCACAGAACGAGAGCTGAGGGAAAAGAATAACGTAAGATAAAGGTACCAGAAACCCTAAAATCCATGTCCCTATGATCATTAGGAAACAGACTTTCTTAGTCATAATCAATTGGTAAGACAGAGGATGGCACACTGCAACATAGCGGTCATAGGCCATAGCCGAAAGAATTACAATTTCCATGGAGGCCAGACAGAGAAAGATATACATTTGCGTAAAACACCCACTGAAAGATATATGGTAATTCTTTCTTAGAAGGATATCCATAAGCTTGGGGAGAGTGACTGAGGTGTAAGAGATGTCAAAGAAGGACAAGTTACTGAGGAAATAGTACATAGGGGTGTGCAGGCGAGAGTCCAGGCACGTAACAGTGATCATAGTGATGTTCCCCATTAGGATGATCAGGTAAATTAATAAAAACAGGAAGAAGAGAGGTACCTGCAGTTCTGGAATTTCAGGAAACCCCAAAATGATAAATTCTTTCACTGTGGTAAAATTCTCCTTTTCCATTGATAAGTAAAGGACAAGGACAGGCAAAATATTCAATAGATATCCATCTAGTTTGCAAGAGTGATGCGGCTGTCACGTCTTCTGCTCACTGAAATACATTTAGCATCAGCATATAATTTGCTTAGATGAAAGAAATCCAGGTTACTGTTTCATCTTTTTAAACATTTTTGTTGAATCGAACTTAGGAAATTGCTGAAAAGCAATAAATTTGCTCATCTTCTCTGAGATTGTTCTGCAATATTTTGCTTTTATTTCAGAGATTTGTTTCTATATCTTTTGCATCCTGTATTCAATATTCGCTTCATGGAAAAGTACAGCAGACAAGTCCTCTAATAATACTGGGAATAGTAAAATGTTTGCATATTTTCTTACCTTTCTAATAGCAGGAGGACTTGCATTTTTCTGTGATCGGATAACACCCTGCAAAGTCTGAATAGTTATACTCCTTTCATGTCCATTTGAGAATTGATCCCTCAGGCTGTGATGTGAAATCAAAGAGCAAAGTGGAAAGACAATTGTGCTTTATTTCTTTAATTGACCATAATATGTCCTCTGACTGCCGTGAAACCGTTCTGGCAGTGAGGTGAGGTCCCTAAAATTGTGAGGCCACCAGTAATATTTGGCACCATTGGCCACTTAGCTAACCAGGAAAGAAGGTCAACTTAATAAGCAGTCCTAACATTGCCCAGTTTGGATACGTGGATCATGACTCTTGGTATCAACCACACTCCTGCTCAGTGGCATAGCCAAGGGTGGGCCCGGGTGAGCACAGGCCCCCACCCACTTTTGGCTCAGGCCCATCTAGTAGCAGCACACCTATGATGTAACTACTACTACTACTATTTAACATTTCTAAATTGCTACCAGGGTTGCACACGCTGTACAATTAACAAAGAAGGACAGTCCTTGCTCAAAGGAGCTTACAATCTAAAGGACAAAAAGTGCAGTAAATCAAGATTGAGGCAGTCTAGATTTCCTGGCTAGAGGTACAATGGTTAGGTGCCGAAAACGACATTGAAGAGGTGGGCTTTGAGCAAGGATTTGAAGATGGGTAGGGAGGGGGCTTGGCGTATGGGCTCAGGGAGTTTATTCCACGCGTAGGGTGAGGCGAGGCAGAAAGGGCGGAGTCTGGAGTTGGCGGTGGTGGAGATGGGTACTGAGAGGAGGGATTTGTCCTGTGAGCAGAGGTTACGGGTAAGAGCGTAAGGGGAGATGAGGGTAGAGAGGTAGGGAGGGGCTGCAGATTGAGTGCATTTGTAGGTTAGTAGGAGAAGCTTGAACTATATGCGGTACCTGATCGGAAGCCAGTGAAGTGACTTGAGGAGAGGGGTGATATGAGCATATCGGTCTAGGTGGAAGATAAGACGCGCAGCAGAGCTCTGAACGGATTGAAGGGGGGATAGATGGTTAAGTGGGAGGCCAGTGAGGAGTAGGTTGCAGTAGTCAAGGCGAGAGGTAATGAGAGAGTGGATGAGAGTTCGGGTGGTGTGCTCAGAGAGGAAAGGGCGAATTTTGCTGATGTTATAGAGAAAGAAGCGACAGGTCTTGGCTGTCTGCTGGATATGGGCAGAGAATGAGAGGGAGGAGTCGAAGATGACTCCGAGGTTGCGGGCAGATGAGACGGGGAGGATGAGGGTGTTATCGACTGAAATAGAGAGTGGAGGGAGAGGAGAAGTGGGTTTGGGTGGAAAGACAATGAGCTCGGTCTTGGCCATGTTTAGTTTCAGGTGGCGGTTGGACATCCAGGCAGCAATGTCGGATAAGCAGGCCGATACTTTGGCCTGGGTTTCCGCAGTGATGTCTGGTGTGGAGAGATAAAGCTGGGTGTCGTCAGCATAAAGATGATATTGGAAACCATGAGATGAGATCAGCGAGCCCAGGGAAGAGGTGTAGATTGAAAAAAGAAGGGGTCCAAGGACAGATCCCTGAGGAACTCCAACAGAGAGCGGGATGGGGGTGGCAGGGATCCCCAAGTCCAACTAGCCGAAAACTCCCAACAACTATCCCTCCCGCATACCTTGTAAATAGAAGATCTTTGCCTGCAGCGAGCAGTGACTGATACATACTGTTCGCACTGGCCCCACAGCCTTCCCTCTGACGTATTCCCACCTATGTGGAAACAGGAAGTTGCATCAGAGGGAAGGCTGTAGGGCCAACATGAGCAGTGTGTATTAGTTGCTGTTCGCTGCCAGTGAAAATCTGCTATTTAAATGTTATGCAGGGAATGGGGGATGTTTGAGAGACCATATGGCATGCAGGGAGAGACCAAATCACTTGTGGTACAGGGTGGACCCTTTGGGTGTCTGGCTATGCCCCTGCTCCGGCTACCTCTGCTGACATAGGTATTCGATGCCAGAGCACAGGCATGTCCAGGCATTGAATATGCAAGTCTAATTTAGCTGGTGTGGTGTAAATAAAGTATTTCCACTCAATGTTCCGCTCAATGCAAAACAAACATAACTCACACAATTTAAAGAGAGAGAGTGAGAGAGCATAGAGGGTAGTAGGCTAATTTAAGCAACAGGTACAATTCTAATAACAAAGGTGCAACCCTGACCATTCTTCTGGGCAGCCTGGATGGACTATTCCAATCTTTTTATGCTGTCATTTAGGGACCCTTTTACTAAGTTACGCTTTAGAATTAGCATGTGCTAAATGATAAGGCCTCTAATATTCAGCCAGCGGCAGTCAGCATTCTTTTAAAACACTGATCGTCGCTGTCTAAATTATCCCCCCGATATATAGTGCCGAGCCATGTCCTGGCACTGAATACTGAGTAAATTTGGGGGCGGCAGGCTGCCAGAGGTTATGTGGGCCTGGCCCATATATTCAGCCGGGGCTGCATGAGAGTTATGCGACTCCAGCCGAATATTGGGCCGCTCTGGCCCGCCTAACATTTTGTTTTGTTTTTTTTTAAAAATTATATAAACCCAAGCCCCCTCCCGCCCCAGTGCCCCCTCTTTCCCTCCCTCCTTCCTTCCTCCCATATAGAGTTGGCGTATTTGGGGCATACTTGACGTACTGTGAAGTTTTGTTTGATAAAATCAGTGCTGCAGGTCCCATAATGCACCAGGATGAAGTTGGCAGAAATCCAGGACTGGCCAAAAAGTCTCCCTCCTGGAATGGGTAACTTGGCAGCTCTGATATTCTTTGTAGATATTCTGAAAACCTGAGAGGCTGGGGTTGCCCCAGGACAGGTTTGGGAATCACTGATTTACTCAATTGCCCAGTCTATCTTTTATCTCTTATTATCAACTTTGCCAATAATACCAATAGCCTCAAATAATGAGGAACTGAATTACTTCCATTTTATCATTTTATCATTTTACATATATATATATATATATATATATATATATATATATATATATATATATATATATATATATATATATATATATATATATGCACAGTATTGGTGGTATTTTTAAAAAGGATTTATAGACGTACAGCTGTAGTGTATGTTGTAATAGGACAGAGCCTTTGAAGCCTCCCTTGAAGCCAGTGGAGTTAGAACTATTGTACCCAGAAGCCAGCAGGGGAGGGGGTGGGGACCCAAAACCCGGATAGGATTCCCTTACCGGGAGCGGGCCCGAACATTAGCAGTAAGGGGGATGCAGAAACACCAGCGGCCAAGACGGGGAGCAGGAACCATGAGGACCAGTTTCCCTGGATCAGGACTCAATATGTAATTCCTGCCACCTGTGTGAGAGAGAGAGAGCTGCCTTCCTGAAGTCTTTGCGGAACGGAGGATTTGAGAAGATCTGTGGTGAGGAGAAAAAGGACACGGAACGGGATGAGAGTGGAGCCGATCTCCCTGCAGCTGCGCCCTGTGAGGAGGAACAGATGAACTTGGAGAGTTAAAGATAAGTGACTTTTTACAACTGTGTGTGGGAGGCCACAGAGTGTTTGTTGCTGTGCAGAGGGCGGAGCACTGCTTCTGAGAACCCAAAGTACTGTGGTTCCTGACTAAGGAGAGAAACTGAGTTGGACTTTGTGGAAGCCAAGGACCACTAACTGTAGAACACTTGAAAATAAAGGAACCTTTATTTGGGAGGGAAGGGGAGAGGGGGGAATTGACCGAGGTTTGCGGGCTGAGAGAGGGATCTCAGCTCACCTGTTTTGTTCTCTGATATTTTGGAAGATTGTGGATTTCTGTTTTGAAGCTACACTTGCTAAAAGCTGAGGACCTCAGAATTGTTTCCCCTGCGTTTAAAAGGGGAAGCGTCCAGTGTACAGCGCTCCTGTATTAGGGAGGATTGTAACTACAATAAAAAGGGATTTTTTGCTCAACCAGTGTGGTATATGTGCTGTGCCCACAGGGGCAGTTGCGGCTGATGCTGTGCCTGGGAGAAGGCCGCGCCCTACGGAAGAAGGGAGGAGTTTACAATGTATATTTGCAACACCTGCAGTGGGAGCAGCCAGCTTTTAAAAATACAAATTGAAAACATGAAGGGTACAGGTTGGGCATATTACCTGTGTTTGATGTGACGAGGGCCATAATCGAATGGGGCCGGCCATCTATAAGGGCGGCCATTTCTAACGCCGGTCCCGTAAAGCGGCGTACCCGACTGTATTATCAAAACAAGATGGCCGGCCATCTTTCGTTTCGATAATACGGTTGGGGCCGGCCAAATCTCAACATTTGGCATGCCCTTAGAGATTGCCGGTGTTAGAGATGGCCGCCATTGGTTTTCGCCTATAATGGAAACTAATGGCGGCCATCTCAAACCCGGCCAAATTCAAGCCATTTGGTCGTTGGAGGAGCCAGCATTTGTAGTGCACTGATCCCCCTCACATGCCAGGACACCAACTGGGCACCCTAGGGGGCACTGCAGTGGACTTCACAAATTGATCCCAGGTAAAAAGCTCCCTTACCTTGTGTGCTGAGCCCCCCCAAATCCCCCCCAAAACCCACGACCCACAACTGTATACCACTACCATAGCCCTTAGGGATGAAGGGGGGCACATACATGTAGGTACAGTGGGTTTTGGGGGGGGGGGTTTGGAGGGCTCACATTTACCACCACAAGTGTAACAGGTAGGGGGGTGGGCCTGGGTCCGCCTGCCTGAAGTGCACTGCACCCACTAAAACTGCTCCAGGGACCTGCATACTGCTGTGATGGAGCTGGGTATGACATTTGAGGCTGGCATAGAGACTGGCAAAAAAATGTTTTTTATATTTTTTGGGGGTGGGTGGGAGGGGGTTGGTGACCACTGGGGGAGTAAGGGGAGGTCACCTCCCATTCCCTCCGGTGGTCATCTGGTCAGTTGGGGCACCTTTTTGAGGCTTGGTCGTGAACAAAAAGGGAGCAAGTAAAGTCGGCCAAATGCTAGTCAGGGCCGGCTTTCTTTTTTCCATTATCGGCCAAAGCCGGACATCTCTTAACCACGCCCCTGTCCCCCCTTTGGTACGCTGCCGACACGCCCCCTTGAACTTTCACCAGCTCTGCGACGGAAAGCAGTTGAAGCCAGCCAAAATCGGCTTTCGATTATACCGATTTTGCTGGCTTTAGGAGAAGGCCGGCCATCTCCCGATTTGTGTCGGAAGATGGCCGGCCTTGTTCAAAAATAAGCAGGTTAATGACTTACATGTAAGAGCCACCCATAAAGTTGTAAGATTCCTATTATAGCGTGGTTTCATTTTGGAAGCGTCAAAATCTGAATGGAATCAGGGAGGCTGATTTGCTTTATCTCCGGGTGAATCTCTGGCTAAAACAATCACTTTTGCTAAATCCATACATGGCGTTGAGCATCCCTAATAGCTGACTTGTAACATTATCCTATACATGTGTATTCCCTTCATAACATGGAGAACTCATTTGTAATTTAGGTTCCACCCAAACCACGCCCCCTTGCCATCTATACCATGTGCAGATGTCCAAGTGTAAATAGCTGCTTTCTGAAACTGGAGTGTAGTGAATAGGTCTTGTAGAAGGAAATAACACACCAATGTCTTTTAAGTTGATAAATACTTAACCTGGGGACCCTTTTACTAAAATGTGGTAGGTTCAACATGAAAATTGACATGTGGTAACCTCAAAGCCTCTGAATTTAAATGTATGGGTTGTGGTCAGAATCAGCGTTATATTTACCATACAGGGAAGACACTTAGGGAGAGATTCTATATATGGTGCCTAACAAAAATTGGTACAGAAATCAGTGTCGACTAATTGTATTCTATAAGTGGCGGCTAGAGTTAGGCGTGGTATATAGAATACGCTTAGATGGCATCCTATCGCCTAAAACTATGTGCATCTACTAACACCAACAAAACATGGAGTAAATCCCAGCACATAGTTATAGAATAATGCCCAGTGCGTCTTAAACTAAGTGTGTAAATTTCAGAATGGAGATATGGTCCAACAGTCTTTAAATGATGCAAAAAAGGAAGGACCCAACAGCCTTTGCTAGTGTTGGTTTACCCGCGTCAGTGCTCTGATTCATTTACACTCTACATTCTTACATATGTGCAGAGTTGAAAACCTGTGCTTTCGTCCAGAGTTTACTATTTGACTCCTGATGTAGGCGCTTGCGTGCGCCAAAACATGGACCCTGTCGGGTCCTTCCTTTATTTGAATCAATTAAAGACTGTTGGACCATATCTCCAGTCGTGGATTCATCTTTCTTCAGCCTCTAATTTTGTCTGCTTTGATTCTTTGTTGTACAGGGATCCCCTGCGTTGCCCCTAAATTTCAGAATGCCCATAAAAAAACATTTCCCTACCCATAACCACACTTCTTTTTGCATGCTCATGTTAGAAGTTAGGTGCACTGCATTACAGAATGTGCTTAGTGAGTTGTGTATACAAATTCTAATTAGTTCAAATTAGTGTTCATTATTGCTCGTTAAGAGCTGTTATCAACGCTGATTAGCTTGTTAAGCCAATTAAGTTATGGAATATGCTTGGATTTTAGCACACTATATAGAGTCCGGGTGTAACTGCTCAGGCAATGCAATACCTGCAATGGCGAATCACATGGGAGAACGTGCGTCATCAGCTGCTAGACGAACATAGAGATCGTAATTGAGATGCCAATGTTGGTGACATTTTAGAAAACGATTTACAGACATAGGGACAGATTCAGTATATGGCATTGAAAATAGGTGCTGGGAAAAATTGGTGTTCAGCACCATTCTATAAAGGGCCCTATGGGCTGAATGCTCTTTATAGACTACTGCTTAGCATGGATTCTTGCAAACATTTTTGGGCGTGAGGACTTACACCAACTGAAACCTGATGTATATCCCAGTGTCCATATTGGGTGTGCATCCCCTCTATTCTATAATACTGTGCCCGAAAAGTCATAAAGCCCCTGACCTACCCATGCTCCTCCCTTTTGGGTTGTGTGCTTTTTAAGCCCACCCACATGATTCCTATCCTGACGATTATTAGACCTTAGACCATGTCTCCCAATCTCCTTACGCTCATCCCCCAATCCTGTCTTCTCCATTCTTCCTACTCCTTACCTCTCCCAATCTCCTTTCCTTCTGCACATCTTTGTTTACCTCTCCATGTTCAATTTTACATATCCTTAAAAGCCCACCATTACCATGTTTACTACAATTTGTAATATTCTTATTCAAAACTTGTAATTCTATTTACTATGCAAGCCGCATTGAACCTGCTATGTGTGGGCAAGCGTGGGGGACAAATGTCATAAATAAATCCGCTGGTGCTAAACGCCGAGACGACCATAGGAATAAAATGGGCGTCTCAGGGTTTAGTGTCAGTTGATTTGTAGCATGAATTAAAAATGCTAGCACACCTTTGTAAAAGACCCCTTAAATTTCTGAGAACCAATTTCTTCTCCTTTTTTTGAACTACGTTCTATTTTGCTGGTGTTTCAAGGCTAGTTATTAGTAAAGTTTTGTATTGTATAGTGTGTAATGAAAACAAGAAACACAAATGAAACACGGCAGAATAATATAAGGCCGACACAGAACAATATAGAACAGCCAAAATTGCTCATTTATTGGCGCCCAAATATGGGTGCCAGTTACAGAATCTAGTCCAATACGGACAATTATAAATAGTTTCAGAGCAAAACAATGAATTTTTAATGCCAGACTATACAGACAAAAAAATGTACTGATGATAGGAACAGTGTTGACAGTATAGTGATGGTCCTTAAAAACGTTATCTATATAGTTTATTTTAGAGAGTTTAAAAGTGGTGTTTTTTTTGGTTATTGGGATGCCCAGTTATAGAACTGCTCATTTAGCCTATGAGTAATCACAATGGGGTGAATTTTATTTATGGTGCCTAAAAAAACGACGCTGACAAAAGCGCTATTCTATATGCTGGGTTTAAAGATAGGCAAGGGTGACATCTAAATTTAGGTGCCACCACGAAAATGTATTGCAAGTGCCCGTGACCTAAATTTGCATTTCCCCAAAATACTAAACGTCCATGGTCATCCCATTCCCATGCCCCTTTTTTGGACCACACACATACATTCCATGTAATTCTAATTAGTGTCAAAATTGCTTGTTAAAAACCAATTATTGGCACTAATTGCCTTATTCAATTAAATTAGTACAAATTGGGTATGCATTGTGCACGCATTTTTGGTGACTTTTATAGAATTACAGGGAATGAGTACCTCAGTCTAGATGCCTAACTTGAATGATATCCATCTATATCCGGCTGATTTAAGACACCTTCACTTTGAGTTGATTATAGGGGTCAGATTCTAACTTTAGTTGGTTTAGACAGAAGTCCACAAATTAGGTCAGCTGAGCTTTTCATCCGCTTCCCCCCCAACTTTCTGCTTCCATTGCTCATGCCTATGTTATTTAATATCCCAAAATGTAGGGGTCCCTTAAAACTAAATGTCAAAATTTAGGAGGTATTTTGTAAGGAATTACACAGCCTTCGGTAGAAATGTTTTCTGACGGCATTTTTTACATCTTTGTTTTTCAGGCTGTAAATCAGAGGGTTAAACATAGGAATTAAAGTATTATGCAGTAAAGTAATGACTTTGTTTTGATCCAATGATTGCACAGATGATGGTCTAATATACAAACAGAGTATAGTAAAATAGAACAGAATTACGACCGTGAGGTGAGAGGAGCAGTTGGAGAAGGCTTTACGTCTCCCCTCTGTGGAACGGATCCTCAGGATGGTGGAGATGATGTAGACGTAAGACGTCAGGGTTAAGAAAAAGAAGGGGAACCCTACAAAGACGCATAAAATATAAACTATACATTCAATAGTGAAGGTACCAGTGCAAGAAAGCTTCAACAATGCTGAAAAATCACAAAAGAAATGATTAATCACGTTGGAGCCGCAAAACGAGAACAGAGGAAAAAGAATAATATAAGCTAATGGTATCAGAAACCCTAAGATCCATGACCCGATGATCATTAGGATGCATACTTTCTTAGTCATAATCAAATGATAAGACAGAGGGTGACATACTGCAACATAGCGGTCATATCCCATAGCTGAAAGAATTACAATTTCCATTGAGACCAGACATAGAAAGATATACATTTGAGTCAAACATCCACTGTAAGATATATGATAATTCTTTCTTAGAAGGATATCCAGAAGCTTGGGGAGAGTGACTGAGCTATAAGAGATATCAAAGAAGGACAGGTTACTGAGGAAAAAGTACATGGGGGTGTGCAGGCGAGAGTCCAGGCACGTGACGGTGATAATAGTGAGGTTCCCCATCAGGATCATCAGGTAAATTGATAAAAACAGACAGAAGAGAGGAATCTCTGGAAATCCAGGAAACCCCAAGATGACAAATTCTGTCACTGTGGTAAAATTCTCCTTTTCCATTGATAAGTAAAATTCAAAAACAAGCAAATCTTCATTAGATGTTCATCTAGTTTGCTTGAGTGATGAGACTGTCACATCTCCTGCTCACTGAAATGCATTTAGCAAAAGCATGTACAATTTGCTTAGTTGAAAGAAATCCAGGTTAATGTTTCATCTTTTCAAAAAAGTTTAGTTAAATGGAGCTTAGGAAATGGCTGAGATTCTTCTGCAGTATTTTCTTTTCATTTCAGGGACTTGTCTCTATATCTTTTGCAACCTCTATTCAATATTCACGTTATGGAAAGTATAGCAGACACATTTTCTAATAACAGCGGTACTAGTAATGGTCTGCTTATTTTCTTACCTTTCTGATAACAGAAGTGCTTTGCATTTTCTGTGATCTGATAGCAGCTCCCCTGCAAAACCTTAATGTTTATACACCTTTTAGGTCCATTTGAGAATTGATCCCTCAGGCTGAGATGTGAAGTCAAAGAGCAGGTTAGGAAAGACAATTTTGTTTTCTGTGCTTAATTGACCACAATATGTCATCTGACTGCCATGACAGGATCTCATTTTCAAAAGAGAAAAATGTCCAAAAAGTGAAATAAGTCTGCATTTGGATGTTTATCTCACAAAAACGTCCAAATCAGTACTTTCGAAACCTCTTTTTAGACGTTTTCCTCTGAAGTCCGTCAGAAGGACTTCTAAAACTCAATGGGGGCGTGCCATGGGCATGTTCAAGGCAGGACTTGGGCGTTCCTTAGATGTTTTTCAGCCATAATGGAACAAAACAAAAACGTCCAGGACTAAGACGTTTTGAGCTAGACCTGGTTTTATTACACATAAGGCATGAAAAGGTGCCCTAAATGATCAGATGATCACTGGAGGGAATCAGGGATGACCTCCCTTTACTCCCCCAGTGGTCACTAACCCCCTTCCACCCCCCAAAATTGTGATTAAGAACATTTCTTGCCAGCATCAGATGTCATACTCAGGTCCTTTACAGTAGCATGCAGGTCCCTGAAGTATTTTAGTAGTAGGCGCAGTGCACTTCAGACAGATGGACCCAAGCTCCTACCTTCCCCTACCTGTTACACTTGTGGAGGGAACTGTGAACCCTCCAAAACTCACCAGAAACCCACTGTACCCACATATAGGTGCCCCATTCACCCCTAAGGGCTATGATAGTGGTGTACAGTTGGGGGTAGTGTGTTTGGGATGGGTTTGGGGGGGCTCAGCACACAAGGTAAGGGAGCAATGGTCAGATGTGTATCTGGGAGCAGTTTATGAAGTCCACTGCAATGCCCCCTAGGGTGCCCTATTGATGTCCTGGGATGTCAGGGGGACAAGTCTATTTAAAATGCTGGCTCCTCCTACATCCCGATGGCTTGATTTTGGACGTTTTGCACTTGGACATTTTTTTTTTTCAAAAATGCCCCCCCCCCCCTCAAAAAAAATGTCCATAGTATTTTTGAAAACAAAAGATAGACGTTTATCTTTTTTCGAAAATGACCTTCTTTCCTGTTCAGAATTTGGATGTTTTGTGTAACACTTCCAAATTCTGATTTAGATGTTCTATCGAAAATGTCCCTCCACGTGTCCATATAAAGTAAAGTTCAGCAGTTTATGTAAAGTCTCTTCTTGCATGCCAAGGGGTATTGGATGCACAGCTTATGATATAAAGTTTGGAATTTCCATAGAGTCACTGGTGACCATAGGTGTGGAATATATTGTCCCATTAATAGTGATGGAGACCAGAGGTGTATGACCACACCAGGTATTGTTCAGTAAATAGTTCGAACTGTACAGCACAGTGTTCTTAGGAAGCAATTGAAATGGAAAACAAAAGTGTCCCGCTCCGAGGTAGTACAAAATGTGTGAGGCAGTCGGTGAGTATGAGAGTTTGGCAGTCAGGGAGCAGAAGGAAGATTTGTTCCAGCGGGAGCTGTCAGCCACTTTAAACTGATGAGGTTCATACCGGAAATGAAAGGGTGTCTGTTCACACAAACTAGGAACCATATGCTTGACTGAAGTCCAGTTATTATCCAGCGGCTGCACCCTTGTGATATTAGCATATTATCAAATTGCACACCAATGTTAAGGAAAGGATAGAAAATTAGAGTGTTGTCCTGACCATGGGATCAAAGTACAGATAGAGCATCCTTGTGGTGAACAGATTGGAACGATGACTGTCCATCAATCAAGGTTAGTTACAAATAGTCCACCCCCTGCAGCAGTTCTCTGGCTTTGGATCCCCCCCCCCCCCCCCCCCGACGGTCCTCTGTGGTCATACCACAAGGTGACCACTAGAGGTCATGGTGGGCTTTTGGAGGGTCATAATCGAACAGCGCTGGCCATCTATATGGCCGGCCCCGCAAAGCGGCGTCCTGAACGTATTATCGAAATAAGATAGCCGGCTATCTTTCGTTTTTATAATACGGTCGGAGCCGGCCAAATTTCCGCATTTGGTCCGGCTTTAGAGATGGCTGGCATTGGTTTCCGGCGATAATGGAAACTAATGCCAGCCATCACAAGCCCCGCCAAAACCAAGGAATTTGGTCATGGGAGGAGCCAGCATTTGTAGTGCACTGGTCCCCCTCACATGCCAGGACACCAACCGGGCACCCTAGAGGGCACTGCAGTGGACTTCAAAAATTGATCCCAGGTGCATAGCTCCCTTACCTTGGGTGTTGAGCCTCCCAAATCCCCCCCAAACCCACTCTCCACAACTCTACACCACTACCATAGCCCTAAGGGGTGAAGGGGGGCACCTACATGTGGGTATAGTGGGTTTTGTGGGGGTTTGGAGGGCTCCCATTTACCACCACAAGTGTAACAGGTAGGGGGGATGGGCCTGGGTCCACCTGCTTGAAGTGCACTGCACCCACAAAAAACTACTCCAGGGACCTGCATACTGCTGTCAGGGAGCTGGGTATGACATTTCAGCCTGGCATAGAGGCTGGCAAAAAAGTTTTTTTGGGGGTGTGGGAGGGGGTTGGTGACCACTGGGGGAATAAGGGGAGGTGATCCCTGATTCCCTCCGGTGGTCATCTGGTCAATTGGGGCACTTCTTTGAGGCTTGGTCCTAAAAATAAATGGACCAAGTGAAGCTGGCCAAATGCTCTTCTGAACCGGCCTTCTTTTTTCCATTATCGGCCAAAGCCGGCCACGTCTTAACCACAGCCTGTCCCGACCCATCCCGCCTTCCATACCCTGCCTACACGCCCCTTGAACTTTGGCCGGCTCAGCGATGGAAAGCAGTTGGAGCTGGCCAAAATTGGCTTTCGATTATACCGATTTGGCCGGGTTTAGGAGATGGCCAGCCATCTCCCGATTTGTGTCGGAATATGGCCGACGATCTCCTTCGAAAATAAGCAGGTTGGGCTCCCAACATAATCCTGGGCAGCAACACAGGGTCTTCCTTTCTACCCAGGTACCCGTCTTCCTGCATTGAGACCCCTGGTAGGTGTTGGGAGTTGGGGGATGTTAGGGCTCAAGGGGTGTGGCTTTATCATAGGTGTAGGGCTTTTTCATAGAGAGTGCCTGGATTTTGAAATGGGAGATTGGGAGCCAGTGGACTGTTAAGGAGGAGGCATCGGGAGTCAGAATATGGTTGGGGAGGGTAACAGGAACCAACTGCACTTACTACCTCTTCTGAGGTGGTGGTTAAGCTTGACTGCAGTATTGACAGTCCTGACAGCTAGTGCACAGTAATCGTCCATGTGTTAGCAGTCACTGCCAGTCACTCATCCACCTACTTATGTTACATCTAGAGCCCGTCCTCATTTATTTATTTATTTGTTACAATTGTATCCCACATTTTCCCACCTACTTGTAGGCTCAATGTGGCTTACATAGTACCGGAGAGGCGTTTGCAGACTCCGGTGATGATATGGTAAGGTAAAGTTCATGTGGCATGGCCACACTGGGGAAACGTACATCGGAAGAGTTGAGTTTTGTCCATTACGTACTTTAGTTTTGTTGTGTTGCAGGGATAAGTACATAAGTATTGCCATACTGGGAAAGACCAAAGGTCCATCGAGCTCAGCATCCTGTTTCCAACAGTGGCCAATCCAGGTCACTGATACCCAGCAAGATCCCAAATATGTGCAAAACATTTTATACTGCTTATCCCAGAAATAGTGGATTTTCCCCAAGTCCATTTAATAACGGTCTATGGATTTTTCCTTTAGGAAGCCGTCCAAACCTTTTTTAAACTCCGCTAAGTTAACCGCCTTTACCACATTCTCTGGCAGCGAATTCCAGAGTTTAATTACACATTGAGTAAAGAAAAACTTTCTCCGATTTGTTTTAAATTTACTACATTGTAGCTTCATCGCATGCCCCCTAGCCCTAGTATTTTTGGAAAGGGTGAACAGACGCTTCACATCTACCTGTTCAACTCCACTCATTATTTTATAGACCTCTATCATATCTCCCCTCAGCCGCCTTTTCTCCAAGCTGAAGAGCCCTAGCCGCTTCAGCCTTTCCTCATAGGATCAGGCATTTATGTCTCATGCATAAGATAGTAGCATGGGTCTGCAGTACTGTCTATCACATGATTTAACTGCTTAACACTGCTAAGTAAATGGACCTCTGAACTTTTCAAATGCTTCAGAATTGCTGTGGGATTTTCTGACTTTGTCATAACAAGAATTTCTTTTTAATACATATCTAAAGGTCATGTTTTCAGAGTCTGTGATTGTCCGTAATGATCGTAGAGTAAGGTCAGCTATATCACTCATAGATATCCAAATCCTGCCAGGTGCAAACACTAAATAATGCAAACAAGACAACCACAGTGATCATTCTAAAACTTTATTTAAAAACGAGCATGTACACATGATTTTAGTATATGACTGACTCCAAGAGGAAAAGGTTCAAAAAGGCCCTCAGCATAAGCACATCAGCATTTCTTATGGTTTAAAAAGAATGGTTTGACTTCGAATTCTGCCAAAATAGAGATTTGGAAGTTAAGTAGGCTGTAGCTAAATTCTATATCTCTATGGCTGGAGATAAATGATGGTATTGGGAAAGGGTCAAGAAGAGACAAGAAATGTATATGATCTTCAGCTTTATGTAAATCATGACCTGGTTACCTATGGCAAAAGCGTCCATTTTAGAAACGTCTACAATATCAAGGGGTTAAAACAGTCACATAAACGACTATGTTATGAAATACCAACATAAGCCTTTATGTGCTTTAACATAAACATTTATATCAGCCAATTAACCCCCCTCCCGTTTTACAAAGCTGAGCTAGCGGCTGCCATGTAGCAATTCCAACACAGCTCTTTCAAAGTGAATGGGTTGCATCGACATTACCCGCTAGCGCAGCTTTGTAAAAGGGGGAGGAGGTTAGAAACATAAAATTTTTTCCCCAAAGCTGTTAAAGATCCCAATATCCATTGCAGATTCACTTTCGGGTGGAACATCCACCATTGAGGGATGGAGGGGGTGGACTCCCGTAATCCCTCCAGTGAAGTGTTGACTAATAGTAGCACTTCTCTGAAACCTACTCATTTACGGTGGCAGTTAAAACTTCTGATGTTGATCTTAATGAACATGTACGTGCAATTCCTCTTCTGAAACAGGGAACGTACATTCGATTTTTTCGGCCTGCTCTAGACCGGCCTGCGTTGAGCTGAAGTTTCATGCTACTGAGGAAGGCTTTTTGCCAAAACACGGGCCATGTTGGGTCCTAATAAACTTATTCTGAAGCTTTTGTTCCCTTGTTTGGACTGGTCATTTGCATTTGGTACTCTTCCACCCTTGGTTCTTTTTGCAAAATACATGTAGACCATGCCTCTTGCCAGACATACATGTTTTGTATTTAAAATGTGTACATTCCAGCTTTGTAAACTTGAGGTTTAGATGCTTAGGCAATATAAACATCTAAATGTCAGAATATACATAAATAAACTTAAATAACACTTCTAAAATAAGCAACTATATCCTGGTATTTACTCACAAAGAGTGTCTCGGTCTAAGCATCTAACTGAAATACTAAGGATAGGCATCTATGATCAACAGATCGATGGCAACATCATTCTGAAATGATCATAGGGGACCAGACACTACCTTTAGTTGCCTTAGGCTGAGATCCTTAATCTAGGAAAGTAGGGCCTCTAATCTAAACCCCTTAACATTCCTAAATTAAGAGGCATGTTGCAACTAAGTGTCAACATTTTGCAACAGGGTGTTGAAGATGTCTCCTTAGGAAATACTTGATTCCTGAGTTTAAAAATAAAACACTTACATCTTTTGAATAAAAGGTTTATCGCTTCAATCTGTTCAAAATTTTGCTGCACGACTAATATTCCGCCAGTGTCATTATGCTCATATTAGCCCTCTCCTCAAGTCACTTCACTGGCTTCCTATCCATTTCCGCATACAGTTCAAACTCCTCTTATTGACTTATAAGTGCATTCACTCTGCAGCTCCTCAGTACCTCTCCACTCTCATCTCTCCCTACATTCCTCTCCGGGAACTCCGTTCACTGGGTAAATCTCTCTTATCTGCACCCTTCTCCTCCACCGCTAACTCCAGACTCCGTTCCTTTTATCTTGCTGCACCATATGCCTGGAATAGACTTCCTGAGCTGGTACGGCAAGCTCCATCTCTGGTCATCTTCAAATGTAAGCTAAAAGCCCACCTTTTTGATGCTGCTTTTAACTCCTAACCCTTATTCACTTGTTCAGAACCCTTATTTTATCATCCTCACTTTAATATTCCCTTATCTCTTGTTTGTCCTGCTTGTCTGTCCTAATTAGATTGTAAGCTCTGTCGAGCAGGGACTGTCTCTTCATGTTCAAGTGTACAGCGCTGCGTACGTCTAGTAGCGCTATAGAAATGATAAGTAGTAGCTTTTCAAATTAAATGTTGGGATTTTAAGTATCGACTTTTGATGGAGAACTTTTCTGATGGAGTTTTTTACATCTTTGTTTTTCAGGCTGTAAATCAGAGGATTAAAAAGAGGAATTAAAACATTATGCAGCATGGTGACAATTTTGTTTTGATCTAGTGACTGTATGGATGGAGGTCTCATATACAAACAGAAAAAAATTGAATAGAAAAGAATTACTGCCGTGAGATGGGAGGAGCAGGTGGAGATGGCTTTGCGTTTCCCCTCGGTAGAACGAATCCTCAGGATGGCAGAGCTGATGTAGATGTAAGACGTGACAGTTGAGAAAAAACAAGGCAGCCCTACAAACACACCCACAATATAAACTATACTTTGGACAATTGTGATTTTAGTGCAAGAAAGCTTTAGCAATGCAGAAATATCGCATAAGAAATGATTTATCTCATTGGATCTACAAAATGAGAATTGAGAAACAAGAATAACGTAAGATACTGGTACCAAAGACCCAAAAATCCATGTTCCTGTGCTCATCAGGATACAGATTTTCTGATTCATAACTAAATGGTAAGACAGAGGTTGACATACTGCAACATAGCGGTCATAGGCCATGACTGTAAGAAGTACAAATTCCATGCACGCTAGTGACAGAAAAAAATACATCTGTATAAAACACCCATTCACGGAAATACGATGGCTTTTTCTTAGAAGGATGTCCAGCAGCTTGGGAATAGTGACCGTGGTATAAGAGATATCGAGGAAGGACAAATTACCGAGGAAAAAGTACATAGGGGTGTGCAGGTGAGAGTCCAGGAACACAATGGTGATAATGGTGAGGTTCCCCATCAGGATAACTAGGTAAATCAATAAAAAGAGGAAGAAGAGAGGTATCTGCAGTTCTGGAAATTCGGGAAACCCCAGAATGATAAATTCTGTTACTGTAGTAATATTTGCATCTTCCATCGGAATGTGAAATGGAAGGTCAGTCAAGTATTTGTTGCATTTCGGTCCAGTTTACACGAGTAACGAGGCTGTCATATCATCCGCTCACCGAAATGTAAGTAGTACAATTATACAATTTGCTGGGTTAAAAATAAATCCATTCTTATTATTTTCCCTTTTTAAAATGTCTTACTTTGGGTTATTTACAAATAACTTGGGAAATCACTGAATAAATTAATTTCCCCTCTTCTCTGAGATTCTCCTGCAATATTTTGTTTCCAGTTCGGTGATCAGAGTATGACTTTTGCATCCTGTATCCTGTATTCACATTTTGGAAAAGCACAGCAGGCACAGAAGAGTTGCTTGAAGTCATCTAATAACAGTGGTAATAGCAATGGGGTTGCATATTTTCTTGCGTTTCTAATAACAGAAGGGTTTGCATTATCTGTGATCTGGCTAAACCCTATAGGACCTGAATATTCATACTCTCTGTAGGTCTATTTGTAAATTGGTCCCTGATGCTGAATTATGAAATCAAAGAGCAAGGTGGTAAGGTAATTGCGTTTTCTTTGTTTGGTTGCCTATTAAGACCGCACTAGCATGTCCAGTGGGGATTCATTTAATTTAGAGAGAGGTAAATAAAAATTTTCATAGTCAACCCAATGACAACCCCCCCCCCCCCCCCCCCCCCCCCCCCCCACACACACACATTCCCCATGTCTTTTATCAGACCTCTTGGACATTTTGTGGCCTCTGCCTTCCATACCCTTCCCAAACATCCTAACATTTAGAAACATAGAAACATGATGGGAAATAAGGACCGTATGGCCATCCTCAGTTTATATCATTCCGTAAGTGTGGTCTCCAGAATTGAACACAGTATTCTTAATGGGGCCTTACCAGAGACTTGTACAAGGGCAGTATCACCGCTTTTTTTTCTGCTGGTTGTCCCTCTCCTTATGCACCCAAGCATGTATTGATTACAATGTCCAACATTTATTTGGAAGACTTCTTTCACACTCACGAGTAGCCAATTTCAAGTTTTGCTTATATAGCTTTGCTTCCTAGAAGACCAATACTACTACTACTACAAATCATTTCTATAGCGCTACCAGTCGTACGCAGCGCTTCACAATTGAACATGAAGAAAAGGCAGTCCCTGCTCAAAAGAGCTTACAATCTAAGTCAAGACAGACAGACAGGACAAATAAGGGATAAGGGTAGGACAGACAGATAGGACACATAGGGATAAGGGACTATTGAAGAGAGGAAGACAAGATAAAGGTTACGAACAAGTGACAAGTTAGGAGTCAAAAGCAGCATCAAACAGATAGGCCTTTAGCCCAGATTTGAAGGCGGCCAGGGATGGAGCTTGACGTAACGGCTCAGGAAGTCTATTCCAGGCATAAGGTGCGGCAAGACAAAAGGAACTGAGTCTGGAGTTAGCGATGGAGGAGAAGGGTGCAGTTAGGAGAGATTTACCTAGTGAACGGAGT
Organism: Microcaecilia unicolor; assembly: GCF_901765095.1. NCBI lineage: Eukaryota > Metazoa > Chordata > Amphibia > Gymnophiona > Siphonopidae > Microcaecilia > Microcaecilia unicolor. Next base: position 24,360,592 of record NC_044044.1, on the reverse strand, counting down.
TCCTGGGAATACCAATACCTAATCCAATGCCCCGTCTACTTTTTAACTCTTATTACCTTGTCTTAAAATCATATTCTAGCCTTTGAAATGCCATATAACTGGCTCAGAGCGCTTTACAGCACAATTATCTAACATAACTAGGAACATATAATACAATATAAGAAAGCTATAAAATTAATTAGTCACAAGATTCATAGTAAAGAGTAAACAACTTAAGTAACCAAATATTGTTCTGATAAAAGTAGATTATAGCAATGAACAAAGCAGATCATCTTTGGTAATAATCGAGTTAAGATGGCTCTGTTAGGGAGAGTTGTTAAGGGGGATCAAAACTTCTTCTACACTTTTGCTGAGCGGGCGCTAGTAAGATCATGGGGGGATGTCCTTGAGACAGCTCATTTCGGAGCGAAACGTGCATGTCGGGCAACCTAACCCCCGGGTCTGATAAAATTAAAGAAAAGAAGATAAGTTCAATTTAAATTATGGGCTTTAATAAATTGAAAGAAAATAGTAAAATTATAAAATCATTTTAATAAACCAATGACGAGGCTGATGTTTGCGAGTATCGCCAGACTGAGTAATTGCTGGTGATTGCACATCACTGAGGTTTATGGGAAAGATATATTGGTATACTGAAAGCTACTGTATTGAAGATTTGAGGAATGTGGGGTATTGAATATAACATATAAATTAAGTTTGGACTGGTTGGAAAGAATCTCTATTTGTGTTAAATGTACAGTGCTGCATATGTCTAGTAGTGCTATAGAAAAGATAAGACATAAGCATCGCCACACTGGGACAGACCAAAGGTCCATCTAGCCCAGCACCCTGTTTCTGACAGTGGCCAATCCAGGTCACAATCACCCGACAAGATCCATGGAGCAAAGCATTTTGTACTGCTTGTCCCAGGAATAGTGGATTTTTCCTACGTTCATTTAATAACATTCTATGGCCTTTTCCTCCAGGAAGCCGTCCAAACCTTTCTTAAACTCTGCTAAGCTAACCGCCTTAACCATATTCTGCGGCAACAAATTCCAGAGTCGAATTACGCGCTGAGAAATAAGAGAAAAATTTTCTTTAGTTTTAAACTTACTGCCCTCCAGCTTCATCGCATGCCCCCTTGTCCTAGTATTTTTGGAAAGCGTAAATAGACGCTCCATATCTATCTTTTCCACTCCACTCATTATTTTATAGACCTCTATCATATCTCCCCTCAGCCGCCTTTTCTCCAAGCTGAAGAGCCCTAGCCTCCTTAGTCTTTCTTCATAGGAAGTCGTCCCATCCCCTTAATCATCTTTGTCGCCCTTCTCTGCATTTGAAGAAACAGTCCCTGCTCGGCAGCCCCCAGTATTACTTAATATGAATATCGCATCGACAGTGGGAGAAAACACCTCAAGGGGCTCTTTTACTAAGCCGTATAGAGGGGCATAATCAAACGGAGGCGTCCATCTATAAGGGCGGCCATCTCTAATGACGGCCCCGTAAAGCGGCGTACCCGACTGTATTATCGAAACAAGATGGCCGGCCATCTTTCGTTTCGATAATACGGTCGGGGCCAGCCAACATAGGAATGTACTATAAAGATAGTGCGAGGTCAGTGATATAACCTTCACTGATCCATATGAAAACAATATTTATCAGCTTTGGTTTAACACATTTTGGGGCCCTGTTTGCTAAGCTGAACTAGAGATGTCTAGTGTTTTTAGCACGCATTAGTGCATGCTGTGTAGAAGCCCATAATTTTCCTATGGGCGTCTCTAGCATTTAGCACATGCTAAAATCACTACCGCTCCTTAGTCAACAGGTCACTTATATGTGGGTTCAGTAGGCATTGAGTGGTTTTTGGGGCACTCATACTTTCCACTACCAGTTAGTGTGGGATATGGGCCTGGTTCCCTTTGTCTAGAAACCACTGCACTGACCACTAGGCTATTCCAGGGACCTGTTTGCTTCTCTAAGAGGAATGGCCATTGTATCTGTTTCTGTCATAGAGGCTGGTATGTACTGTCATTTTCACCTTTGGGGGTGTTGGGTCAGTGACCATTAGGGGATTAAGAGGGTCAAGCTTTTATCTCTCCAGTGGTCATCTGGTCAGTTTGGTCACCTCTTTGGTACTCTTGCCCTGTACCCTTTTCCCCACCTCTTTAATTCCCTTACCTCTTAGTTATTCTGTCTGTTTGCCTGTCCTATTTAGATTGTGAGCTCTTTGAGCAGGGACTGTCTTTTCATGTTTGGTGTACAGCGCTGCGTATGCCTTGTAGCGCTATAGAAGTGATAAGTAGTAGTAGTAGTAATGTAGAAGCCTGCCCTTGCAGATCAGCAACGCGGCCGCGCAGGCTTCTGTTTCTGTGAGTCTGACGTCCTGCTTCGTTCGTTTCCATGCTCCCTTTGCCTCGGAACAGGTTACTTCCTGTTCCGGGGCAGAGGGAGCATGGAAACAACCCCCCCTCCCCCCAGTGACTTGCACCTGGGGTGGACCGCCCCCACCGCCCCCCCCCCCCCTTGGTACGCCACTGGAAGAGCTCAAAAGAGCAGAATAAAAGATTAACCTGGAGAAATTGACTCCATAAGCCTTCGTTTCTGAGGTCCCTTTCTCCTCTTTTTTTTTTTTTATATTTTATGGGTCCTTTTACAAAGGTGCACTAGTGTTAAAAATAAGGATACGCTAAATGCTAGAGAATACTTAGCTGTCTCTAGTGTTTAGCGCACACTAAAAACTCTAGTGCCTTTGTAAAAGACGCCCTTAGTGATGTTTCAAGGTTAGTTATTAGCAAAGCTACGCATTATGTACAGTGTAATTAATTAATTAAATTTATTTTATTTGTTACATTTGTATCCCACATTTTCCCACATTTTTGCAGGCTCAATTAAAACTACATACATACATAAAGCACAGCAAAATCAAAGGCAAGGCCAGACAAGCAGGTGTTTAATTTCGGCAGAAATACAATCTGGTGCAACCCAAATATCCATGTATAATAACTCCACAGCCCAGGACTAGCAAACTATGTAATGCAGTTATGCAAAAATCAAAATAAACTTCCTTGACTAACTGTGGGCCCCTTGTACTAAGCGGCGGTAAGCACAATGTGGGATTACTGCTTGCTAAATAGGAAGTGCTGCCGGGCTACCGCAGCAGCCCAGCAGTGCTTCCCACCCCTAGTGCACCATCATATCTGGCGCTACAAAAATATATTTATTTTTGTAGTACCGGAGTATACCTGGTGGTAATCAGGCAGTGCCATGTGCTTGCTGAGGAGGAGGAGGAGTGGAGGAGTAGCATAGTGGTTAGTGCAGTGGACCTTGATTCTGGAGAACTGAGTTTGATTCCCACTGCAGCTCCTTCTGACTCTGGGCAAGTCACTTAACCCTCCATTGCCCCTGGTACAAAATAAGTACCTGAATATATGTAAACCGCTTTGAATGTAGTTGCAAAAAACACAGAAAGGCGGTATATCAAGTCCCATTTCCCTTTCCCTTATGACATCACAATATCAGAAGTGAGCCAAGTATCGGCTCACTTCTGATATTGTGATGTCATAGGGGAAAGGGGGATGTCACAATGGCTTGATTGCCCGAGTATCGGGCAATCAAGCCATTGTGACATCACTGATGAGGTTGGCTCTTATTGGTGGAATGAGTGGAGGAGTAGCCTATTGGTTAGTGCAGTGGACCTTAATCCTGGGGAACTGAGTTCGATTCCCACTGCAGCTCCTTGTGACTCTGGGCAAGTCACTGAACCCTCCATTGCCCCTGGTACAAAATAAGTACCTGAATATATGTAAACCACTTTGAATGTAGTTGCAAAAAACACAGAAAGGCGGTATATCAAGTCCCATTTCCCTTTCCCTTATGACATCACAATATCAGAAGTGAGCCAAGTATCGGCTCACTTCTGATATTGTGATGTCATAGGGGAAAGGGGGATGTCACAATGGCTTGATTGCCCGAGTATCGGGCAATCAAGCCATTGTGACATCACTGATGAGGTTGGCTCTTATTGGTGGAATGAGTGTAGCCTATTGGTTAGTGCAGTGGACCTTGATCCTGGGGAACTGAGTTCGATTCCCACTGCAGCTCCTTGTGACTCTGGGCAAGTCACTTAACCCTCCATTGCCCCTGGTACAAAATAAGTACCTGAATATATGTAAACCGCTTCGAATGTAGTTGCAAAAAAACCTCAGAAAGGCGGTATATCAAGTCCCATTTCCCTTTCCCTTCCTGGTTACCAACAGGTTAGTGCAGGAGCCCTTACCACCACCCCATTGGGCGACAGTAACAGCTCCCCCCCCCCAAAAAAAAAAAAAATGGTCACATAACAAGTGCTTTACCTGCCACACAGCTATTTTGTGTAGGAAAGAGAGAGATTTCCCTTTTACCTGCTGCGGTAATAGGGGCCCTCGGCACGCGTGAAAAACATACTTCAACGCCAGGGCAGGTTCCGTTTTGCCCTAACCTGGTAAAAGGGGCCCTCGATGAGCAGCAGAACTTTACCATAAGCATGCAGAGATGCAAATCCATCCATGATATTCCTAACGTACACGTTAAAAAGTGCCACTTCTAAAAATGATCGTCTTGAATTTAGTCTGCCACAAACCATATTTGTTACAATTGAAAACCCAGCAGTTTAGAATTATTTATTTATTTTGCATAAACCACAGCAAACACATTGATACAAATAAAGAAAGAGAATTGCAATATTCAAAGAGTTGATAACAATGATTTTCTCATAGGTATGCGAGCATTCTCCACTCATCTACCTGTGTTCCTGTCATTAGTGGTGATGTATCAATATCACAGTTTCAGGGGTCCTTTTACTGAGCTGCGTAAGCGTCTATGTACGCCCAAAATGCACCAAAATGGAGTTACCGCCTTGCTACCGTGTGGCTCTTGCGGTAATTTCATTTTCAGTGCGCATGTGAAATAATTTTTATTCAGCCTGCGGTGGACAGCACTTTTGCTGTCCTCCGGCATCAAACTTGGATATTCAAAGCCGGAACATTTCCGGCAACCAGCATTAAAATATCTGGCTTTGTTTTCAACCACAGCAACTTAACTGGTTAAGCTGATGTTTTAGTAGAACACATTTGGCATCTGACTCTAAAAGTGATGGACCTACGTCTTTTGAATAGTAGGGCATCATCGCTTTTGATATAAACTGTTGGGATTCTTAGATATGAGTATTTCGGAAGAAAACTTTTCTGACGGAGTTTTTTACATCTTTGTTTTTCAGGCTGTAAATCAAAGGATTTACGAGAGGAAATAAAACGTTATGCAACATGGTGGTAATTTTGTTCTGATCTAGTGATTGTACGGATGGTGGTTTCAAATATGAGCTTAAAAAAATCGAATAGAAAAGAATTACTGCAGAAAGATGGGAGGAACAGGTGGAGAAGGCTTTGCGTTTCCCCTCTGTAGAACGAATCCTCAGGATGGCAGAGATGATGTAGATGTAAGACGTGACAGTTGAGAAAAGGCAAGGCAGCCCTATAAACACACCCAGGACGTAAATTATGCTTTGAATAGTTGTGATGCTAGTGCAAGAAAGCTTTAACAGTGCAGCGATATCACAAAAGAAATGATTTATCTCATTGGAGCCACAGAAAGAGAACCGAGGAATAAAAATAAGATAAGATGCAGGTATCAGAAACCCTAAGATCCATGTTGCTGTGCTCATCAGAGTGCAGACTTTCTGATTCATTACTAAATGGTACGACAGAGGTTGACATACTGCAACATAGCGGTCATAGGCCATGACTGAGAGAAGTATAAATTCCATGCAGGCTAGAGACAGAAAAAAATACATCTGTATAAAACACCCATTCACGGAAATACGATGGCTTTTTCTTAGAAAGATGTCCAGCAGCTTGGGAATAGTGACCGTGGTATAAGAGATATCGAGGAAGGACAAATTACCGAGGAAAAAGTACATAGGGGTGTGCAGGTGAGAGTCCAGGAACACAATGGTGATAATAGTGAGGTTCCCCATCAGGATAACTAGGTAAATCAATAAAAAGAGGAAGAAGAGAGGTATCTGCAGTTCTGGAAATTCGGGAAACCCCAGAATGAGAAATTCTGTCGCTGTGGAAAAATTCTTCTCTTCCATTGGAATGTGAAATATGAGGACAATCGAGAATTCTTTAGTTACCCATCTAATTTGCGAGCAATGAGTCCGTCACATCTGCTGCTCACTGAAATGTAATTAGCAAAACATTAATTTACGTGGTTGATATCAATCCAGGTTTATTATATTACCTTTTGAAAATGTCTTCCTTTGGGTTAATTGCATGGAATTTGTAAATCACCGAAGACCGTCTTCTCTGAAATTCTCCTGCAACACTGTGTTTTTCATTTCGGTGACTGCAATATGACTTTTGAATCCTGTATTCAATATTCTCATGATGAAAAACCCAGCAGACAGTGATGCTGCTTGAAGTTCCCTAATAACAGTGGGAATAGTAATGGTTTGCTTATTTTCTTACCTTTCTAATGACAGAAGGGTTTGCATTGTCTGTGATCTGGTAACACCCTGCAGGACTATATCTGTACTCCTTGTAGGTTCACTGGGGAATTGATCTTTGAGAGTGAGATGTGAATTCAAAGAGTGTTAAGCAGCAAGAAACTTTTGATTTAGTGTGGTCATTTTACAAGTGCTATTTGTGCTTTAAATGCCGATATCCCAGCACTTAGTTATTTTTGCTGTCACAATATTTAAGCTAGGACTGCCAGGAGCTTATCCGGAGCAGAATGAGGTGTGTTGTGGATGATGTGATGTCATTAATGTCTAGCCCTGATTCCGCAGAGCACACTGATGTTCAGCCAACCCAAGATGAAGGGTTGGTGCTTAGACCACCTTTAAAGTTCAAAGAAAAGTTCCTACCAGCAAGGAATTAAAAAAAAAATCATCACGTAACATTCTTGAATCTCCATTACCCCAACTGCAAAGGCCTCGAATATAAATCAATGTATGCATCTAGCTTCTCCTATATCTGCACGCAACTTTGGAATGCATTACCAAGTTCCATAAAAGTGACGCGCGATTTGGTAGCCTTCCGGAAACTATTAAAGACTAACCTGTTCAAAGAGACTTATCATTTGGGCCCGTCTCAATGAACTATCGTCACAACTTTACCAGAGCAAGATAACATTGAACTCTTTACTTGTTTACTTTAATCTCATTGATATTATTGAACGTTACACTTTATCCTTGTTCTCAAATGTCTGAAATGTATTGTATATCTACTCATTTCTAATTTCGACTACATTTTCTGTACCTTAAACGCAATAATATTCTGTATTTCTCATTCCGATAATGGCGATCGCCGTTGAGGCATAATGTAAGCCACATTGAGCCTGCAAAAAGGTGGGAAAACGTGGGATACAAATGCAGCAAATAAATGCATGCCACCGTAGCATCAGTGGAGGAGAGGAGGGTAGGTGGAGGCGAGTGGTTACAAGTGGTTACGAGTCGAAAGCAATGTTAAAGAGGTGGGCTTTCAGTCTAGATTTAAAGGTGGCCAAGGATGGGGCAAGACGTAGGGTCTCAGGAAGTTTATTCCAGGCGTAGGGTGCAGTCATCCTTCTGTAATATCACTCACAAAGATGTTAAAAAGTGCTGGTCTGAGGACTGATTACTGTGGTACACCACTAATAATATCCTTTCCCTCAAAGCAGGCTCCATTTACCACTACCCTCTGTCTCTTTCCACTTAACCAGTTTTAACCCAGTCAGTTACTTTAGGATATATGCCAAGGGCACTCAGTTTATTTATCAGTCACCTGTGCAGAACCACGTCAAAGGCTTTGCTAAACTCCAAGTACACCACACTTATATCCAACTGTTTGGCCACTCAGTCAAAGAAATCAATCAGATTTGTTTGGCAAGACCTGCCTTTAGTGAAACCATGCTGTTTCGAGTCCTGCAGTCCATTTGATTCTAGAAACCTCACAATCCTCTGATTTAGAAGCATTTCCATTAGTTTACTCACCACCGAGGTCAGGCTGACCAGTCTGTAATTCCCAACCTCCTCCTTGTTTCTGCTCTTGTGCAGAGGGACCACATCCGCCCTTCTCCAGTCCTCTGGAACCACTCCAGACGCTAAGGAAGCATTGAAGAGATTAGACCAGGGGCGTAGCCAGACCTTGAGGTAGAAGGGAGCCACAGCCCAAGGTGGGGGGCACATTTTGGTTCACCGCCCCACCACCATCCCTTCCGACACCTCGCCACTCCTCTCCACTGCCTCGCTGCCCTGCCGCTCCCCACACACTGCCACCGTTGTACATCTTGGATGGTGGGGGTCCCCAACCCCTGCTAGCTAACGCACCACTGCCACAATACACCTTGGGTGGTGGGGATCCTCAACCCCTCCAGATGAAGCCTTCATCCAGCACTGGTCTCCGGCACCACGCCACCTTTCCTGCACTGGTCTCTCTTCCCCTCATGTCCGGCACGCTTGTTTTAGTGAAACTGAGCATGCTCAATTTCATGAAAAGGAGCGTGCCGGATGTGTGGGGAAGAGAGAGCAGGGCAGGCAATGCGGCTGCACCGGACACCAAAGCAGGACCCCTGCCAGCCAATCCAGGGGCCCAGGCCCCCTGTGGCCCCATGTAGCTACGCCATTGGATTAGACAGCAGAGCTGTAAGAACTTCTCCAATTTCCTTGAGTACCCACGCAGCCACATGTTCAGTCCCAGAATGCGACATGCACTAGCTGGATAACACTTTAATACCCATTCGATTAGGGCTAGAATTCAGAACATGGCGCTTAAAAATGGTCGCTAAAAGATCATTGCATTATTCTATAAATGGTTCTCCAAGATGAACGCGCTTAGAAACTCATTCTAACATTAAGTATCAGAATTTATACCAGCTGAAACCTGGTGTAAATGCTGGAGAGGAACTCATAATAACCACAAACCAGGACTCAAAAGCCACCTACTGCGAGTAAGTGTAGTAATAAACAGTTATTTCACCCGTATGTGATCATTAATTTTTATGTGTAGAGTACCCTCAGATATAAACCACCGTGACTGCAGTCAATAATGCTGCTACAGCGTGGCATAGCACTTCTTTCATTGGGTAACTCCTACTATATTTTTTTGGGTAAAGAGCAACCTCTGCTCATATTTTTTTGCATCCCAATCACCACAGTGCTATAAAATCGCTTATTCATTTGTTTAAAAGATTACATATACTAGGTGAAAAAAACTGTACACTTATCTCGTGAGTTCTTGCCTCTCTGGCAGAACTGTGTTGCCTTGCTGAAACAATTAGCAATTGCCTTCCCCTGGATCCGCCCGACTCCGCGGGGTTTCAAAACAATTTCCTCAGGGACAAAGGGTTAAGGCTACATAAATCGCTTCTTCTTCTTTATTCTGTCTCAAGCAATCCACAAAACATACGGGTGAAATAACTGTTTATTACTACACTTACTCGCAGTAGGTGGCTTTTGAGTCCTGGTTTGTGGTTATTAGCAGTTGAATGTTACCAGAGACATTGATATTGTGAACTCGTTTTCTGGGAGAGGAACTCATAGCATTTTAGTGTGCAAATGGCACTATTTTATAAAACCGTGTGCAACTTTTTAGGAATGCCCATGCCCCTTCTATGGCCTCCTTTTCAGTTATGCACTAACTTCCTGCATCTTCCTGTGCGCTGTTCTATAACACCAGTTAGGCACGGGGTGTTACGAAACAGTGCACAGGAAGATGCACACGCAAATCCACATTAATGCCAATTAAGTGCTATTACTTTCTTTGAGTCGGTCACCTTGCTTTCTGACTCTTCTTGCTCTCTTACCTGTCTATATGTTCCCTCTTTGCTTTACCCTTCACTGTCAATTCAAGTGTTCTATTGTGTACTGTGTTGACATTGTGGGTAGTATGCCATAGAAGGCAAAGGCAGAGGCTGACCAAAGACGAATGACCACTGGAGATAAGAATCCAACAGTCTTTATTGTTATACTTAAAAGAAGGATCCAACACGGGCCGTGTTTCGACACACGCAAGCATCTACATCAGGGGTCATACAGTAAACTCAAGATTGAAGCACAGGACCTTTTGGTAAGGTCTACAGCTTTAGACACGAGCAGGGCTGCGGTCCTGTGCTTCGATCTTGAGTTTACTGTATGACCCCTGATGTAGATGCTTGCGTGGGTCGAAACACGGCCCATATCGGGTCCTTCTTTTAAGTAAAACAATAAAGACTGTTGGATTCTTATCTCCAGTGGTCATTCGTCTTTGGTCAGCCTCTACTTTTGCCTTCTGTGTTTCGTCATCGTAGAGGATTTTTCCTGTCTTGTATTTTGGGCAGTATACCATGCCATACTTTTTATTGTTTGAATGTTTTTACTGCTGTAATTGCCTATTGCTCGTGTTTGATCTATTCTTACTGTACACCGCCTTGGGTGAATTTCTTCAAAAAGGCGGTAAATAAATCCTAATAAATAAATAAATAATTAAGACCTATTGATTCATTGTTGATAAGTAATTAACTAATTTAGGCCCTCTTTTACAAAGCCGCACTAGCGGTTGCCGCTCTGCAATGCTGACACAGCCCGTTCACTTTGAACGGGCTGTATCGGCATTAACGCGCAACCAACCCCTAGCACGGCTTTGTAAATGAGGGCCTTAGATACATTGGCATTTTGTATCTGCATCTAAATTTAGGTGCTGATCTTTCAATGCTATATATAGAATCCGAGAGTTAGCACACCATAAATGCACAATTACCACAAAATGCTTAAATGGATTTTACAGTAAGCATTTTCCCCACATACTAAGTACATGTTAGGGCTTAACATGTAAAAGAGCCTCTGAATGTGGAGGAATGTGGAGGAATGGCCTAGTGGTTAGGGTGGTGGACTCTGGTCCTGGGGAACTGAGTTCGATTCCCACTTCAGGCACGGGCAGCTCCTTGTGACTCTGGGCAAGTCACTTAACCCTCCATTGCCCCAGGTACAAATAAGTACCTGTATATGTAAGCCGCATTGAGCCTGCCATGAGTGGGAAAGCGCGGGGTACAAATGTAACAAAAAAAATGTGTACTTGAGGCAATGGAGGGTTAAGTGATTTGGCCAAAGCTACAAGAAGCTACAGTGAGATTTGAACTGGACTTCCCCTGGTTTTCATACTGCTACTGCTCATACCCTCACGCTGGCAGGTGTGGTGGGAAGCAGGTTACTGTGTAGCAAAGTGCATCTGGTAGGCTTAGCAGAGGATGTAAGTCAATAGTCATGCAGTGACCACACAATTAATGCTGGTGACTAGGCATGGAAAAGTAAACTTCAGATAAGCTGGGGATAAAATCGACCAGTTTCTTATTGTCTTACAAAGTATATCAATTTAGAAACTTCCCTTCTTGACTATGTACACTTTTAGATCATATTCCTCGTAAAATGGTGTCTAGTAGTGAATAGTTGTGCTCAGATTGCCATGCAGGTAGCTCAGCCATAAAATAGCTTATGACATACCAGTGGGACCCACCATCATAGCACAATCCTTCCTCCCTACCTATAAGTGAGAACCAATCAGAAAAATGTATGATCTGAGAATATAATAATGGTACTCAGCTTATATGTCTGGTGTGTTTCTGTGGATGAATAGGCTGCTAGTCTGCTGGCATCATCAACTTCTTTTTTTCTCTTTTCGATATTGCTAGTGTACGTGCTCATATAAAAGTGATGAACAGTTTTTCACAACAGAGAAAAACTAATGGACCCTTTTTCTAAGCTGCATTAGACTCTAACAGCCTGCTGTTCCCTGAGTAGAATAATTCTTCTCCCCTTGGTCTTCACATCTGACCTGTTTTGCCTTCTACTGCCTTTCATCTTCACCAGCCATCTTTGTTTACCTTGTGCTTTGTTTTACATTGAATTTTAACTGTCAGGCTGTGATATCTCAGTGGGACGTCTTTGCATGAAAATCCCTGATGATCCTGAGACGGAATAAATGCTAAAGGTTTTATTCATTCTAAGCAAGTCAGCTGTGCTTTCAACATCAACTATTTATTGTGAGTGCTACCCCAGGTCTGCAATTTTATATTTAAAAATTACAGCCACCACATCTAGCAGCCCAATTCATCAAAATATTTTACCCTAGATTAAAAATGAGAACAAAGTCTCAGTGAATCCAGTCATGAGATGTTCTATCTGCTCTCCCTCTCAATCATACTTAGAATTTTTTATTCTTCCGTTTCCACTCATCAAGAGTCAACAGCGGGCTAAGCAGAGGACACATCAGAACTGCAGGACAACAAATTATCTTAATAAAGAACAGCAGATGGTTTGCCTACAAAGATACTGCTCTTTCAGACTTAGGAGCTGATTTGAAAAGGGTTTCTCTCTCTCTCTCTCTCTCTGTGAAAAGTTCCTGATAATTCAGGCCCTTAGTCTGCATTTCATACTGTATACACGAGGACAACTGCTTCGTTCAGCAATGCTGTGGTAATAACTTCACTTCTGAAGTGATTTCTCTGAACTCTGCTGACCTGCTGTGAAGGTGAGCATCTAATTTAATCAAGGTTGAAACTGATGGCAAATTGAGAGTGAATCACTGACCAAAAATGTGACACATCATCTGGTAGAATCTTGTAGAAGGTCAGAATTGTCCAGCCTGGAAATTCTAGATTGAATCATTCAGGCCATATCAGATGCCTTTGACACTCGGCTGACCAGACATTTTATTACATTTGAGGGCCTGTTAAATAAAAGATGTGTTACATTGTCATTATTTGTACACATTGGTAGGCGTTGCCTTGAACGTTATTTGTAACTCTACCAGTGAAGGACAATGTGATACATTCATGATTCTATTTCGACAATGAACTGTTTTGTCCACTAAAAAAAAGAGCAGCAAATAATAATTTTATACAATAATTAACGCTCATCTGGATGGCCTCTTTCTTATGTTGGAACTATTTTTTTTAGCTTAATGCACTTTAATTTGTAGCAGTTATATTGTCATATATTATTCAACTCCAGTAGAATGTTTTCAGCAGTTTTGTGGCACACCATTAAGTAGATGTTTGAAGGTATCTGTGGTAGCCTCTTGGGAATGTGCATCGTTGGGTATTATTAGGAAAGGTATGGAAAACAGGTGTGAGGATGTTATAATGCCATTGTATCGCTCCATGGTGCGACCGCACCTTGAGTATTGTGTTTAATTCTGATCGCCGCATCTCAAGAAAGATATAGTAGAACTGGAAAAGGTGCAGCGAAGGGCGACTAAAATGATAGCGGGGATGGGACGACTTCCCTAAGAAGAAAGACTAAGGAGGCTAGGGCTTTTCAGCTTGGAGAAGAGATGGCTGAGGGGAGACATGATAGAGGTATATAAAATAATGAGTGGAGTGGAACAGGTGGATGTGAAGTGTCTGTTCACGCTTTCCAAAAATACTAGGACTAGGAGGCATGCGATGAAACTATAGTGTAGTAAATTTAAAACAAATCGGAGAAAATGTTTCTTCACCCATTGCATAATTAAACTCTGGAATTCGTTGCCGGAGAACATGGTGAAGGCGGTTAGCTTAGCAGAGTTTAAAAAGGGGTTAGACGGTTTCCTAAAAGACAAGTCCATAAACCACTGCTAAATGGACTTGGGAAAAATCCACAATTCCAGGAATAACATGTATAGAATGTTTGTACGTTTGGGAAGCTCGCCAGGTGCCCTTGGCCTGGATTGGCCGCTGTCGTGGACAGGATGCTGGGCTCGATGGACCCTTGGTCTTTTCCCAGTGTGGCATTACTTATGTACTTATGTACATAAAATTGTTTTCTTGCCAGCCTCACTCAGAACTTTTCTGTTTTTCCCTCTAATCTTTCTCCTTTCGTTTTTTATGGATGCAATCAGAGCGTGGTTGAGCACTGAAGTAATGTTTTTAAGGCAACCTTTGGCATGAGACTTTATACTTTTCTCTCTCTCAAGCTACCTATTCCTATGCTCACCAGCACTTAGAGAGATATCTAGCATTTCTGTTTAGGGGCTGATATTCAAAAGATCTAAGCACCTTATAAAGCTAAATTAAAATCCCCTTGCCCCTCCCCCCATTCAGCTCATCATTTAGGAACCTAAAAGTAAAATAGGTCAACCCTTATCCACACTCCAATAACCTCTCGCTTTGACTATTGCAGCTTGCTTCTCATGGGTCACCCGCTAAGCCATCTTTCTCCCCTTCGATCTGTTCAAAATTCTGCTGCATGATTTATATTCCACCAGTGTCACAATGTTCATATTAGCCCTCTCCTCAAGTCACTTCATTGTCTCCTTATCCATTTCCACATACATTTCAAACTCTTTTTATTGACTTACAAGTGCATTTGCTCTGCAGCTCCTCAGTACTTTTCCACTTTTAACTCTCCCTATACTGCTCCCCGGGAACTTCTTTCATCAGGTAAATCTCTCTTATTTATTTTTGTGACATTTGTACCCAGCACTTCCCACTCATGGCAGGCTCAATGCGGCTTACATGGGGCAATGGTGGGTTAAGTGACTTGCCCAGAGTCACAAGGAGCTGCCTGTGCCTGAAGTGGGAATCAAACTCAGTTCCTCGGTTCCCCAGGACCAAAGTCCACCACCCTAACCACTAGGCCACTCCTCCACTGTTGCTACTATTTGAGATTCTGCTATTCCACTAGCAACATTCCGTGTAGAAGTCGGCCCTTGCAGATCATCAATGTGGCCGCACAGGCTTCTACATGGAATGTTGCTAGTGGAATAGCAACATTCCATGTAGAATCTCCAATAGTAGCAACATTCCATGTAGAATCTCCAGTAGTATCTATTTTATTTTTGTTACATTTGTACCCTGCGCTTTCCCACTCATGGCAGGCTCAATGCGGCTTACATGGGGCAATGGAGGGTTAAGTGACTTGCCCAGAGTCACAAGGAGCTGCCCGTGCCTGAAGTGGGAATCGAACTCAGTTCCCCAGGACCAAAGTCCACCACCCTAACCACTAGGCCACTCCTCCACTTATCTGTACCCTTCTCCTCCACTGTCAACTCCAGACTCTGTTCCTTTTATGTTGCTGCACCATATGCCTGGAATAGACTTCCTACGACAGTACATCAAGCTCCATCTCTGGCTGTGTTCAAATTTAGGCTAAAAGTCCACCTTTTTGATGCTGTTTTTAGCTCCTAAAATCCTATTCACGTGTTCAGTACCCATGTCTGTTTTATCATTCCCACATTTGTAATTCCCTTATCCCTTATTTGTCCTGAATAGATTGTAAATTCTGTCGAGCAAGGACTGTCTCTTCAAGTGTACAATGCTGTGTACGTCTAGTAGCACTATAGAAATGATAAGTAGTAGTAGAATTAGATTGGGCACATGAGGATCAGTATTCAAAGTGATTTTAACTGGCCAGAAATGGCTCCTGGCTGATTAAACACTATTGATCATTTTCAGCAGCATTTAACTAGTTAACGCTACTGAAAATTCTAGACTAGCTATTTTGGGGGGGCATTCTGGGGATGGAGTCACCATATGACCAGTTAAGCGCCAATATTCAGAACTTAACCGGCCAGGATTACTGCATAAATAGGACCGTAGAAATGTCGGTCCTATCTTTATGCAGTAACCCATATCCGGTTAAATGTTGAATATTGTACTCAACCAGATGTGTTAGCTGGATCGGCAATCCCAGAGATTCGATGACAAAGCTCTGATGTGGTTCGGCATTGAATTTCTGCTTTAACATCAGTAGCAGTCAGCAAAACTATGATTGCTGTCAGCTGAATACTGTCTCCTAGGAGAGTAATTTGTTTTTTGTTTTTTTTTTCCATTTTTAATTTGATTTTTTAATGGAGATGGTTATAAAGTCAGGAATGTGGCAATGTTGTTATGGGACCATAACCAGACTTAACCCGTAACCTCCGCTCTCAAGACAAATCACTCCTATCTGTACCCTTCAACACCACCGCTAACTCCAGACTCCGCCCCTTCTGCCTCGCATCACCTTATGCCTGGAACAGACTCCCCGAGCCCATACGCCATGCGCCCTCCCTGCCCATCTTCAAGTCCTTACTCAAAGCCCATCTCTTCTCCCTTGCTTTTGGCGCCTAATCACCTTCCCCAGTCATGATACCTACACTGACTACATAGCTTGTTACCTTTAGATTGTAAGCTCTCTTGAGCAGGGACTGTCCTTCCCCATGTTTTAACTTGTACAGCGCTGCATAACCATTGTAGCGCTATAGAAATGCTAAGTAGTAGTAGTAGACTTAAAACAGATATGTTCTCACCTAGTTCAGTGCTTCTTAACCCAGCCCTCTGGACACACCCATCTAGTCAGGTTTTCAAGGTATCCACCAAGAATGTGCATGAGGTAGATTTCCATGCACTGCTTTCTCAGTATGCAAATCTCTCTCATGTATATTTGTTGTGTATATCCTGAAACCTGAATGACTGGGTACTTAACTCCTCAAGCAATGGGTTGAGAAGCATTGATCTTGTAGAAATCCTAAAATCTTATCATGGTATATTTTAAAAACTCTATCTATAGGAAACACCCAGACTGAGCCATTATTTGGGATTCATCCATCCCTTCTACCAAGATAGCGAAGTTTAAAAACTTATCTCTTGTTTGTCCTGTTTGTCTGTCCTAATTAGATTGTAAGCTCTGTCGAGCAGGGACTGTCTCTTCATGTTCAAGTGTACAGCACTGTGTACGTCTAGTAGCGCTTTAGAAATGATAAGTAGTAGTAGTAAGTAGTAAAAACCAATACATAACAAAGAAATGAAATCAAAACCCTAAAAACAAAGTGGAAAAAATACTCATCGATGATTTTCTTTCTGTAGGTAGCTCAATTAACTGACCTGATCTTCACTTTTGCATTTGTTTCTGCAGATGGGCGTTATATCAAGCCTAGAACTTGGAAATAAAAGTAGGGTGACTGAATTCATTTTGCTGGGATTTGGGTTTCCTGTCTCTCCAGTTCTTCAGATAATGTCTTTTATACTTCTTCTCCTGGTATATATGCTAATCCTAACAGGGAACACCTTGATTATCGCCTTGATATGCACCAATTCTCACCTTCAAACTCCCATGTACTTCTTCCTCGGCAACTTCTCTTTCCTGGAGATTTGGTTCACCACCTCCATTGTTCCCAGGATGATGCTAGACTCATTGTCGGAAACGAAATTAATTTCCACTGCTGCTTGCTTTTCACAATTATATTTTTATTTTGTCCTGGGGACAGCAGAATTTATTCTTCTGGCAGTCATGTCCTTTGATCGTTATGTGGCAATCTGCCTCCCCCTGCGCTATGAGACCATTATGAACAGTAGAGTTTGCTTTTGTCTTGTCATCATCTGTTGGGGAGGATCTTTTCTAATTATTACTTTTCCTGTCGCTTTTATCATGCAGATGTCATTCTGTGGTCCTAACATCATGGACCACTTTTTCTGTGACACAACTCCTTTACTTGAACTTGCTTGTTCTGATACCCGACCCCTTAAATTGGCAAATTTCATTATTGCCTCGTTTACATTATTAGGTTCTTTGCTTATTACCCTGTTTTCCTATATGTGTATCATTTCCACCATCCTGCGAATTCCATCCACTGGAAGTCGTCGAAAGGCTTTCTCCACCTGTGCCTCCCATCTCATCGTTGTTGTATTGATCTATGGAAGTTGCATTTTCATGTATGTCATACCCAGCATAGGGTTGAACAAAATGGTGGCAATATTAAATACTGTGGTGACCCCCTTGCTGAATCCCTTCATCTATACTTTAAGAAATGAGAAAGTTCAACAGATCATGAAAGGCATCGCCTGTAAGATTCTGAGGTGTTCACCAACTGCTCATAAGACTTGAATGTGTTTATGTTAGCAGTTTTTGTCAATATTATACAACGTCCCCAATACAATATCAAATGAGCAAACAAAAAGTTGAAAATGTGTTCCCCTGAAAATGTTAAATGTCATCTACAGTAAAGCCATATACTAAGATGATGTGCTATGTGGCAACTTCAATTCTCTTCAGTTGAGATGACCACATTGTGGTGAGATGTTTTCTTCCATCGCTCCACACAACCACATATCACATGAGAAATTCATTAGACTTTTGATGCAGGCCCTATAGCTGAAACACGGTCTCTGTCCAGTCATTTGAAGACCTCGAAACATCCAGTTGTCCTTTCTTTGCTTGTTTTGGATTTATTTGTGGAACATTTTTCCTAGGTTCTTTCTTGTCTTTTTTTTTTTTTTTTAAGATACGTAACTAAAAGCAGTTTTTCAATCAAGTTTAATGTATGTTAAAACAAGTTCATCATAAGCTTCTAAATTTATTATTTACTATTAAAAATGGCCCGTTTCTGGCGCACGGGGACTCACTTCCCCTCCCCTTACGGTACCTGTTCGTTCGGGGCAGGAAAGAAAGAGCCCCCTCTTTCCTGCCCGTAGTGGTGGTGGTAGCTTGCATCGTGTGGGAGTCCGGCTCTCGGTGTTTCAAAATGGCTGCCGAGAGTTGAAGTCTCGCGAGGCAGCTTGAAGTCTCGGCAGCCATTTTCAAACGCCGAGAGCCGGACTCCCACATGATGCAGCAAGGAAGCCACCGCTATGGAGGAAAGAGGGGGCTCTTTCTTTCCTGGCCCGACCGAACAGGTACCTCTAGACCACCAGGGAGACACGCGTAAGGGGAGGGGAGGTGACGGGGGGGAGGGAGGTTGGTGAGGTTAAGCGTGTGCTACTGTGGGCGGGGCGGTAAGTTGTAAGGGGCGGGGCTATGTGGCGAAAGGGGCCGGGTTCATCTGCACGTCGGCGGTGGCTGGGATTTGTTGGAAGGGGAGGAGTAGGGAAACTACTTCTCGCCATGCGTTAATTTGTTTTGGTGTTCCGCCCTCGATGTCATCACGTGTGACGCGAGGGCGGGGCATGAAGATGTTGTGTGGCTTCACCACCATGAAACCACGAACCGGTGTGTGAGTGACTTCAGTGACGTCAGTGTCCTCAGAACGTTGAGGCTGCATTTTATTATAGTAGATTTATTTGGTTCACATCTTTTTTTGGTTATAGCTCAAAGTGAGTTAAATTCAACTACAGGAATTATGTCCCTGCTCCTAGAGAGCTAAAATCTATAGAGTCAGTAACTGGGTGCCTTGATGAAATACGCCGATCCAAGTGCTGAGTATTAATTTTGTAGTGGCCTCTGTGTGCTCAGAAGACATTACAGAATACTAGCATGAATCAGCACTCCACAGTCACAGGCTGCTATGTTACTTCAAAATGTCAAATTTGTTTTTTGTCTTCCAAAGAGCAGTTGTTATCTATTATGGGGAATGGGAGGTGAGGTATATAGGCACATATGTAGCACCTATGTGTCTTTATATAATGACCTCTCTGAAAACACCAGCAGACTGGATGGGCTGTGCGGGTCTTTTTCTGTCGTCATCTACTATGTTACTATGTAAGTGACTCCTGATCTAAAATTTTAGCATGCATAAATATCTATTTATTTATTTAATTTATTTCTTACATTTGTATCCCAACTCACAACCAGAGGTTTAATAAGTCAATCATGAAACATTGAATGAGAACTGAGGAAGAGGGGACCTCAGACCAGTACCACCTTTTTAATCAATAAAGTGATCATTATGTGGTAACGATAACATAATCATTGATCCCCTACCTTCCTCCTCCCTTAACAGTGTGTCTATACTTCATAACGGTGCTGTATCAACAATAAAAATCTAACACCACAGCTACTTAGCTTGTTGCTTGTTGCTGCTCCAAACAGGGGCTCCCCAACGGTCCCGTTTCACCGACTAGGGCTTCATCAGGGGAAGAGCTCCCTGGAACACCAACCTGTGGTGAGCACCAGGCAGGCCTATGAAGCCGCCAAAATCAAATGTTATAGACTAATAGGGATATTTGCCTAATGTAGGTGTGTACAATTGCGCATTTTGGTTGGCGTGATTCCTGGGAATAAGCGCTATTCTGGAAAGCATGCTTAACTTTAAATGTGGCTTTTTTTGGCGCCAATTATACAATCTAGCTTTATATGAATGAAAGAATAACTGAGGAGCCCTTTTACCAAGCTGCGGAAAAAAAAGGGCCCTGCACTTGTGACAGGGGACCATTTTTCCCTCAGCGGGTAAAAAGACCCCAGGCAAACATGGCCATGCGGTAAGAGGTGACGATATGGGCTCCCACAGTAACCCAGCAGTAACTGGGCAGCGTTCAGTGATACCTGATTACTGCCAGGTTATCGCCATGCAAGACATTTCCAGGGTTTCTTTTTTTCCCCTGGAAATGGTGCATGCTCGGGATGGGTCTACCGCCAGTGGCCAAGTTGCTGCAGGATGTCTGAGTGTGTCAAGCGGTACTCCATTTATTTTTCTTTTTGCTGTGGTAGGTGTACATTACCACCCAATGCAGATTCATATAAGGACACCTGAATCAGCAAGTTGGACTTCTTAAATATGAATCTAACCTTTACCTAGTTGAACTATATAGGTACAACTGTGTAATATCCACCATATCTACATAATTTCCAAGAATCACAGCTCCTCTAGATAGTCAATGCTGGTGATCTGACGTTGATTATATGGGTCTGATTTCAGCAGCAGTGGTGGGCATTAAAAATAAAAACTCATACATATGTAAACTGATATTCAGCTTGCAGCAATATCACCCCTCTCCTCAAGTCACTTCACTGGCTTCCGATCAGATACCGTATACAGTTCAAGCTTCTCCTACTCACCTACAAATGCACTCGATCTGCAGCCCCTCCTTACCTCTGTACCCTCATCTCCCCTTACGTCCCTACCCGTAACCTCCGCTCTCAAGACAAATCCCTCCTTTCAGTACCCTTCTCCACCACCGCCAGCTCTAGGCTCCGCCCTTTCTGCCTCGCCTCACCCCATGCTTGGAACAAACTCCCTGAGCCCATACGCCGGGCCCCCTCCCTACCCATCTTCAAATCATTGCTCAAAGCCCACCTCTTCAATGTCGCCTTCGGCACCTAATCACTTCATCTCTTCTCAGGAAATCTCATCTACCCCAACTTGACATTTCGTCCTTTAGATTGTAAGCTCTTCCGAGCAGGGACCGTCCTTATTCGTTAATTTGTACAGCGCTGCGTAACCCTAGTAGCGCTCTAGAAATGTTAAGTAGTAGTATTAATTTATAGGTACCTCTAAACACAATGAATAGTGGTTGAAGGAGTAACCACTAAAATCCTATACAAAATCAATATCTCCCACTGCTACGTGTAGAAAGGGAACACTGAAAAAGCCACAAAAATGTGACTGCACATTAGAAATGTAAGGGGGGGGGGGGAAGCCTCAAGGTGCTTAGGATCTATGCTATCTTACATGTGTCAATTGATCCTGGTGACCAGTTACTCAGTCTTAAGAGGACCCACTCCTCATCATAGGCTAACCCCCCCCCCCCCCCCAAAAAAAAAAAATTCTCAATGCAAAATTAAAGAAAAAAACCAAACATAATGAGGTAAAGTGTTAGAAACTTTACTGGTATACCGTGGAGGGGCATAATCGAACGTCGCCGGCGAAATAGATCGCCGGCAGCGCAACAGCTGGCCGTAACCGTATTATCTAAAAAGATGGCCGTCCTTCTTTTCTTTCAGTAATACGGTTTGGCCCGGCCAAATACCAGTGTTTGCCGGGTTTGAGATGGCCGGTTTTGTTTTTCAGCAATAATGGGAAAAATGACGGCGATCTCAAACCCGGCTAAATCCTGGGAGGAGCCAGCATTTGTAGTGCACTGGTCCCCCTGACATGCCAGGACACCAACCGGGCACCCTAAGGGGCACTTCTAAAAATTAAAAAAATATATATACAAATAGCTAGCTCCCAGGTGCATACCTCCCTTACCTTGGGTGCTGAGCCCCCCAAATCCCCCCTAAACCTACTCCCCACAACTCTACACCATTACCATAGCCCTTATGGGTGAAGGGGGCACCTACATGTGGGTACAGTGGGTTTTGGAGGGGTTTAGAGGGTTCAACATTAACTACCACAAGTGTAACAGGTGGGGGATGGACCTGGGTCTGCCTGCCTGAAGTGCACTGCACCCATTAAAAACTGCTCCAGGGACTTGCATACTGCTGTCAGGGAGCTGGGTGTGACATTTGAGGCTGGCAAAAAAGGTTTTTATTTTAATTTTTTTAGTATGGGAGGGGGTTGGTGACCACTGGGGGAGTTCAGGGAGGTCATCCCCCATTCCCTCCAGTGGTCATCTGGTCTGTTGGGGCACCTTTTTGAGGCTTGGTCGTGAAAATAATCAGTATTTCGCCGGTTTACTTGGTCCTTCTAACGCCGCTTTTTTTTCCATTACCCGCAAAAGCCGGCCATCTGGTAGCCACGCCCATGCCTGCCCATGTCCCACCTTCGCTACGCCGCCAACACGCCCCCTTGAACTTTCACCGGCTCGGCGACCGGAAAAGTGGCGATGGTGTCAAAAAAGCAGCTTTCGATTATACCGATTTTGCCGCTCTTGAGAGATCGCCGGCCATCTCCTGATTTATGTCGGAAGATGCCGGCGATCACTTTCGAAAATAAGCCTGATAATATTTAATCCTCAATTGTCATTGTCCAAAACTCAATCAATGATGATATTTAATAAATGACTTAGCTTGCAAATAGATCTCTAGGTATACAAGCGCACAACAAAAGTTTAGGTGTTCGTACAAACCAAATGCACATTCATGAATGCATGTATCTACCTTTTGGCATCTCTGGCCTCTTCCTTTTTGGGTGGAGCCAAACAAAACAGATCAGTCAGTAGTGCAATTCAAACTTTATTGTAAAATAAGTGCCCGACACAGGCTGTGTTTCGCCCACAAGGGCTGCATCAGGGGCTCTAAAATAACAAACAATAAACCAAACTGTAATCGCATGTATAAAAACATGACCATAACTATAGTACATGAATACAAATATAGCAATCACATATATATATTAAAATATCCCATTTACAAACGAAGGGGTATGTTCACTAAGGTGCGTTAGCGATTTGAATGCACCTGTAAAGTTTACGCACATTAAACACTAACACGCCTAGACATTTCTATGGGTGTATTAGCGTTTAATGTGAGTAAACCATTTATGTGCGTTAAAACTGCTAACACGCCCATGGCACCCCTTAGTAAACATAGGAGTAAGTTGTAAAGTGGATTACATATAACTATAATAATAGTACAAAAAATACCTCAGTATCAGGGACATGCATTGCAAAAATGTTTGTTTATTTCATATGTCTATTTTAATAAAATATTTAAACAAGATTTAACAAGCACAAATCAGTTTTATGTGCATTCATTCATATTTCAGAACAGATGAATTTTGCATGCTCAAAATTGCATGTACAGATTTGGGCATGTGCCCAAATTTTGCACACAATTGAAGTGCGTAATGAGCAATCATTGACCCTAATTGGAATTTTATAGTTGCAGATCTATAAAGATGTCCATGTAAATTTTTCTGCATGGATCTGAAAAAAGGGTGTTGCCATGGGAAAGGCATGGGCGGATCAGGGACATTTCTTGAATTTGCACACAGTGTTATAGAATTTGGGGGATCCGGGCTTAACGACCACTTGAACTTCAGGAAATCACTAAAAACCTACCTCTTCAAAAAGGCCTACCCAAACGACCCCACGTAACCCTCTTCACCTACCAACACAGCATGACTATGATCGAACAGGACATCATGCAATCTTCATCCGTTCCGACCCTCCACTTATACCTCATACGATCACTAACTTTGTATTTGTTATCCACCGACTGGGCAAACGCCTTTGACGGTACTATGTAAGCCACATTGAGCCTGCAAATAGGTGGGAAAATGTGGGGTACAAATGCAACAAATAAATACAATAAAGAAATAATGTAGGCCTGGGGATCAACATCAGGGTTCAGTTGGTGGAAATCCTCACACCCAAAATTGGACATGGAGCCCAGTGCTAAGTGTTGTTCTATAGACACCACCCAACGTCGAACATTGTTTATCAAATAATGCTTAGCCCACATTTTTTGCACCCAAGTTTGGGCACCATTTACAGAATTGAGTCCCAAATGAGTGGTTAAGTGCAAAACAAGCTAGCATGTGACTGTGTTAAGGGGTTTTGCAGTAGGCATATTCTCTAAAGTACATCTACATTTTATAGAATAGGCTTAAATTTCCTCATGGTATATAGAATACACCAAGATCCTCTCCTCATGACCAAATTTGATCGCATCCATTTAGGCCACATTTTACTTGGCATAAATCCCCATTGCCTAAATTAGGCACAGAGGGAGTACATTCTATAATAATGTGAATAGATTTTAGAAACGCCCTCACCCTGCCCATGGCCATGCCCCCTTTTCAACTTTGCGACTTAAAATTTAGGCACAGCACAATACAAAATACACACAGGGCCCTGTTTACTAAGCCGCACTGTAGGCGCACAAACGTTTTAACACGCACTTAAAATTAGCACACGCTACTGCTAGAGACACCCATAGGAATATAATGGGTGTCTCTGTCTTTAGCACGTGCTAATTTTTAGCGTGCACGAAAATGTTAGCAAGCCTACAGTGCGGCTTAGTAAACAGGGCCCTTAGAGATCTGTCCATGTCAATCTCAATTAATGCCAATTAGTGCTGATTGCTTGTTAATGTCCAATTAACGGCACTGATTAGCTAGTTAGCCAATTAAGTTATGTGTATTGTTATAGAATATGCTTTGATGTCCGTGTAAAAATTAGGGTGCCATATATAGAATCCTAGGGACCCCAAGAATCATGATCACCCTACACCACCCCTTTACTTCTTATTTTGTGTTGACTGGAGTTAGTCTTTCCCCCCCCCCCCCCCCCCTCAAAAAAATAAAAATAAAAAGAAGCCTTAAGCAATTGCCTGGTCCTGCTTAATGGTTGGCCTGGCCTGGCCTGTCTATAAAATGTTAAAGAAGGTACTGAGCAAATGAGTGGAGGAGTGGCTTAGTGGTTAGGGTGGTGGACTTTGGTCCTGGGGAGCTGAGGAACTGAGTTCGATTCCCACTTCAGGCACAGACAGCTCCTTGTGACTCTGGGCAAGTCACTTAACACTCCATTGCCCCATGTAAGCCGCATTAAGCCTGCCATGAGTGGGAAAGAGCAGGGAACAAATGTAACAACAACAAAAAATCTCTTAAAGACATTTGTTCCATAAAGCTGGAGCATCATGGTAGAATTCCAAGCCTTTGGTTACTGACAATCTTAGGCCAATAACAAAGCTCACTGGCCAAAAGTAATGCATTTTTCAGTAAATTGACAATGACCCAGTCTGCAGTTCTTTTCATCATACAATGAGGATTTGGGATTCGTTCCAGGGTAAGCCCTTGTTCCATTTATTCATCATTAAACTTCAATGCAATTTAGTGGCCATTCTTATTCTCCTCACTAAGATACACCTAATTGGTTAATGATGTATTTGCATCTGCTATTGTGCGGTTATTCCTGCTAAAATCTAAAATGCATTTTCCCAGTCAGTAAAAGGGCTATGGAACTTTTTACGTCTGAATTTCGTAGCGTATATATGAAAGGATTTAACAATGGAGTGACAATCACATACCAGAGGGACACCCATTTATTCATGTCTGAGTGGTGTACAGATGGCCTGACATACATGGCGCTAACTGTTACAAAAAATATACTGACAACCAAAAGGTGGGATGTACAGGTAGAGAAGGCCTTTTGCTTGCCCGTGGAAGAGGAGATGCTCAATATTGTTAGGATGATGTAGAAGTATGATATCATAGTCAAGCTGAATGAGCTAATTATGACTACCATTGCTACAAAAAAGATTATCAGCTCAATTATCTTAGTATCAGTGCAGGAGAGTCTTAACAAGGGATTTGTATCACAGTAGAAATGAGTTATTACATTGTTGCGGCAGAAGGATAGTCTGAACATCAATATAACAGGCCATAGCACAAGCAGAAAAGACAGTGACCAACATGTCGAGGCTAACTTGCAACAAGCTTCAATGTTCATAATAATTGCGTAACGCAATGGATTGCATATAGCTAGGTAACGATCAAATGCCATGACACCTAGCAATAGACATTCTGTTGACCCCAAAGCAAAAAAGTAATATAATTGGATAACACAGTTGGTGACAGAAATAGACTTATTATGTATCAGAAGACCTGCCAGCATTTTGGGTGTAACTACTGTTGTGTACCACACTTCCAAGAATGCCAAATTACTGATGAAGAAGTACATGGGCTTGTGTAGATGACAATCCAACCCTACTGTTAGAATGATCAGAGAGTTGGCCAATAGGGTCAAGATGTAGACTATGGAAAAAATGAGGAAAAGCAGAACCTCCAGCTTCCGATCACTGGGAAATCCAAGCAGTATGAGCTCTGTCATTTCTGTGTAATTGTGAGGTTCCATGGCTATTTGATGACATACTTGCAGATCTGAAAAAACAAAACATGATGAATAGCAATTAAGCTAGAACAGAGGAAACCAACCATCTCTGTTGCATTATTCTGTGGTCAAAGTGCATTAAAGAAGACACCAGTCCATTCATTCTTCAAAAGTTTGGTATTTGGATGGTTGCAGCATAAGGACCATTTATAAGCATTTAAGGAGTCCTTATTCTATAACAGCACACATAATTCACACCTAGGTGAGGGCATGCACTTTATTAAATTGCCCTCCCAATGTTTAGAAATGGTACAGATTAATTTGTAGATTAAATCACGGCAATTCAATTTTGTGGAAATGTTTTAAAAGACAGTTTTTAAAAAATCGATTGTACATCCCTATTTCGTATTTTGTACTCGGTTTACAAATCATTGAAACTGATATTTCATATATTGAGCAGGTGCACACATATAATCTTTAGAATTTCTTGTCCAGATTTTGCTTCCTCGTTTTATTATCTGCATTGTCTTCTCCCCCACTTTCTCTTCAAGCAGTTTTACTTACAGTTATGCTCTCCACTTTAACCAAATGATTTCTCCTTCTTTCTATGTCCACTAACATCATCCATGTAAGGCAAATATCCTCTCCCTCACCCCCCCTCCATTTCTAAGCCTCCTTTGTCTTTTGCTGTATCTACCTTCCTTCCATTTTGATCACTCATTTCCTCTTTCCTCATTCATGTCTTTTTCTCTTTTCCTTCTTTGCTGCTGGTTCCTTCTCTGCTCTCTCAGAAAATTCATCCCATCCAGAATGTCAACCATACTTTCATCTGTTTGATATCTTTCATTTTTTTTCCTTTCCATCTACCTTTCCTGCTGATCTTAGAGTCAATCCTTGGCTTGAAATCAATAGGCTTCTTTTGTTTAAGTACATAAGTAATGCCACACCGGGAAAAGACCAAGGGTCCATCGAGCCCAGCATCCTGTCCATGACAGCGGCCAATCCAGGCCAAGGGCACCCGGCAAGCTTCCCAAACGTACAAACATTCTATACATGTTATTCCTGGAATTGTAGATTTTTCCCAAGTCCATTTAGTAGCGGTTTATGGACTTGTCCTTTAGGAAACCGTCTAACCCCTTTTTAAACTCTGCCAAGCTGTTTGTTTTAATTTTCCACTCACTATCTTTCAGCTGATGCTATAACTTCACCTGTGAATACTTCTCTAAGGGGTCCTTTTACTACAGGATTACCGTGCAGAACAGGCTTTCTGCTTGGCAACCCAGAACTACCACTGGCCCAAAGCAGCCACTGGTGGTAGTCCTACCTCAAACACATTCCATTTCTAGCACTATGGAAAATTATTTCATAATTTCTAGCACAGTGCTAACTCAGTGGTCATCGGGCAGTGCCACACGCTGCCCGGGTACCACTGGGTTACCGTGGGATCTCTTCCCTGAGGTGGTGCTCCCCCTGCATGGCCACATAGTAAGAATAATCTTACTGCATGGCTGTGTCCATTTTAGGAGACTTTTACCCACTGCGGTAAAAAGGGCCCTGGTGCACAACAAAAATGACCCCCGCTGCTACCGTAGGACCCTTTTTACCACAGCTTGGTAAAAAAAAAACCCTAAATAAAAATTCTTGGTTACGTATCCTCACCACAATCATCATTACCACACTAACTAATCTTATCAAACATCTTCAGCCTATACATCAATGGAACTTTGTGCAAGTTATTTTTCACTCAGAATGCATGTAGACATCTGCACAAATGTACACACAATATATATAAATCAAATATACTTGTTTTATTAATATTCAAATAAATTATGTTGATCTTTCTGTTTCTTATAAAATTATATGCAATAAATCTGGAAGTATCCAAACTCCTAGCTGTCTGAACAAGACAAACCAGCTTTCATTTGTATTCAGACTTTGTTTCCAAAGATAGCCAAGGTGTAAAAAAAAAAAAAAAAGTAATCTATAGCATATCTTTACTTGTAAGAATTACAGAGAAAAAAAGATACTCATAATTAACCAAGCATGAAATGTCTTCATGTGCTTGAGTCAAGTTTTCCTGCTGCACTTGAAGCTGTTTCGGGTCCTCTAACCTATACAAAGGATGACATTTCTGCTAGTATATTAATTTCTTTCTACTTATATTTCTGTATCCACATAATACACATTTTATCCTCCACTATATAATTTTATGATCAAAACCTAGAATTGGAAGATCAACCCCAGAAGCTCTTACAGCATTATAAACTCTTTGATCAACCTTAGGAAAAATGCTTACCATGATCTCTTTGTTTCTTTAGAACTTGGGAAACTGAGATCTACCCAATCCCTAAGAGGTTCAGAGTTTAAATTACACTGAATATATCTCTCCCAATCAGTTTGCGAATGCAGCAACTTGAGTTGTAAGTGAAATGCTTAATGTGCAGAGCTTTTTATGTGGAAGGATGCCCTGAAAGCCCTGTGGCTCCTTATGGATTGCAAATGAACCCTTTTGGTGCTATAGTCATTGATGAATGTCCCATTAGGTCTAAGCCCAATTTAGGTTGTTTTTATTTAATTGGATTTTGCTCACACCTTTTTCAATAGTAGCTCAAGGTGAGTTACATTCAGGTATTTTGGATATTTTTCTGATCCAGGAGGGCTCACAATCTTAATTTTGTAGCTGAGGCAATGGAGGTTTAAGTGACTTGCCCAAGGCCACAAGGAGCAGCAGTGGGATTTTAACCGGCCACCTCTGGATGTCAAGACTGGTGCTCTAACCACTAGGCCACTCCTCCATGTAGAATCTCAAATACTAGTAACATTCCACGTAGAATCTCAAAAAGTAGCAACAGAATCTAAAACTAGTATTTATTTATTTAGATTTTGCTCACACCTTTTTCAGTAGTAGTTCAGGGTGAATTACATTCAGGTACTCTGGATATTTCTCTGTCCCAGAAGGGCTCACAATCTAAGTTTGTACCTGAGGCAATGGAGGGTTAAGTGATTTGCCCACAAGGAGCAGCAGTGGGATTTGAACTGACCACTTCTGGATTTCAAGACCAGTGCTCTAACCACTAGGCCACTCCTCCACTCCGGAATCTTGCTGTTCTTTGGGGTTCTACATGGAATGTCACTACTCTTTGAGATTCTGCATGGAATCTTGTCACTCTTTAAGATTCCAGAATCTTATTTATTTAGATTTTGCTCACACCTTTTTCAGTAGTAGCTCAAGGTAAATTACATTCAGGTACTCTGGATATTTCTCTGTCCCAGAAGGTCTCACAATCTAAGTTTGTACCTGAGGCAATGGAGGGTTAAGTGACTTGCCTACAAGGAGCAGCAGTGGGATTTGAACTGACCACTTCTGGATTTCAAGACCAGTGCTCTAACCACTAGGCCACTCCTCCATATGATGGTTTAAGGGGTTTTTTTGGAAAACAGTTTGATAGGGATTAAATCTCAGCCTTGGAGTCCTACCTTGGGGAGGAGGGGGTGTCCACAGGGCTCTCCCTTGTCCCCTATTTTGTTTAATATTTTAATGACAGAATGTTTTGATCAATACAATGTTTATTTTTATGCAAATGATACAATTCTAATTCCATTAGCAAAAACAGTTGAAAATAGTATTAGTGAAATAGCTACTTATTTGGAGACCATGGAACAGTAGGCTTCATGTTATAAGCTTACATGCTGAGAAAACTTAAGATTTTGTGTTTATCACTTCCAACTAGGGTTCCTTTTGTTCAACTTTGATAATTCTGGGTTTGGATTCTTCTTTGGAACCTTCACTAAAAGAATTAGGGATTCTTTTGGATGCTCATTTAACTATAAAAGCTCAAATCTCACGGCTAACTAGGAAAGTGTTTTTCAGATTCCGAGAGCTCCAGCGTATCAAATGTTTGACGGGTAAAACCGTTTGCGGAAAATGTTCAAAAACTGAGTGGTGAACATAGCAATTTTCGAAACAGAAATGTCTATTTTCTAGACATTTTTATGCTCGGAATTTCTCGTAGGCAGTACTTTTTCTAGCCGGCAATCTCATTCTATGACTGCACATTGAATTGCTTGAACAAACTTTTCAAACTACACAAGAAGGGGAAATAAATGTCTTCAATTTATAAATCTACTCAGTTTTCAAAGTACTGGGATCAATCGTCATGCAGGAATATCATTGATTTTTCTATGTTATCAGGTATAATTGAACCTAGAAATAAGACCTTTCTAGATTATAGTCTGCTCATCTAATCTTCTTCCCAGACTCCTTCGGCATAATTCCCACTAGCAGTTGGAAATAATAAACATGGATACCATCCAGGTTTTTTTTTTCATTATTTCCTATGCTAATTCTTATCTAACATCTGTAAATATATTTGTCTATGATGGTTCTTTCCCCTCTGTTTGTTCTCTCCCCTCCATCACCATCACCTGATACTACTTACAACCATTAGTCTTGTATTAGGTTCTCCATCCACGGACTCCCCTACCCACCCTCCATTATCAACTCCAATTATCCTTCTCTGTTATCTTTTTTACATTTTGGATCTCCTCGTTTATTTTTGGCAATATGACGACACTACCATACCTAAATACTACTGGCTGAATATTGAGATGGAGGTTATTCATTCATATTTATTTGATATGCCACAAGCAAACAAAATCTAAGGGTCCTGTTTACCAGTGGCGTAGCTACATGGGGCCATGGGGGCCTGGGCCCCCCAAATTTCCTCTGGACCCCTAGTTTTGCTGGAGGGGGTCCACAATCCCCTCCAGCTGAAGTGTTGTCCAACACAGTGGTGCCAAAGATCGGCACTAGACAATGCTTCAGCTGGTGGGGGTTGGGGACCCCCTCCAGCAAAACTAGGTATTTGCTGCGGCAGTGATGGGGAGTAGCAGGGTTGCGGGAGGTGGCGAGGGGGCAGTGGCGGGGTGGCAGACCAAAATGTGCCCCACCACCTCAGGATCTGGCCCCCTCCCACCGTGAGGTCTGGCTACACCCCTGCTGTTTACTAAGATGCGCTAGCCTTTTTATCGTACAATAAAAATTAGCTCTCACTAGTGCTAGAGACACCCATATATGGGTGTTTCTAGCACTAACGTGTGCTAAAAAACATTAGCACATCTACAGCGTGGTTTAGTAAAAAGCGTCCTAATTGCAGAAAAGAAGTAAAATCATAAAAATTGAGCAAGTAACAGTAAACTGAAAACAAGTTGTCCATCTAGCAGTAGGCTGGTAATAATCTGGTCAGCAGTGACTTTCCAGCTCATTTTCGAAGGAGATTGCCGGCCATCTTCCGACACAAATTGGGAGATGGCTGGCCATCTCCTGAACCTGGCCAAATCGGTATAATCGAAAACCAATTTTGGCTGCCGCCAACTGCTTTCGGTCGCGGAGCCAGGCAAACTTCAAGGTAGGCTACTGAAGGTGGGGTGGGGCGGGACAGGGGTGTGGTTACGAGATGGCTGGCTTCACCCCATAATGGAAAAAAATGGTCGACTCAGACGAGTATTTCGCCAGCTGCACTTGGTCCATTTATTTTTAGGACCAAGTGTCAGAAAAGTGCCCCAATTGACCAGATGACCACTGAAGGGAATCGGGGATCACCTCCCCTTACTCCCTCAGTGGTCACCAACCCCCTCCCACCCAAAATAAATTTAAAATAACATTTTTTGCCAGCCTCAAATGTCATACCCAGTTCCATGACAGCAGTATGCAGGTTCCTGGAGCACTTTTAGTGGGTGCAGTGGACTTCAGGCAGGTGGACTCAGGCCCATCCCCCCTACCTGTTAGACTTGTGGTGGTATATGTTCAGCCCTCCAAACCCCCCCCCCCCAAAACCCACTGTACCCACATGTAGGTGCCCCCCTTCACCCCTTAGGGCTATGGTAGTGGTGTAGAGTTGTGGGGAGTGGGTTTTGGGGGGGTTGGGTTCAGCACACAAGGAAAGGGAGCTATGCACCTGGGAGCAATTTGTGAAGTCCACTGCAGTGCCCCCTAGGGTACCCTGTTGGTGTCAGGGGGACCAGTGCACTACAAATGCTGGCTCCTCCCATGAGCAAAAGGCTTGCATTTCACCAGGTTTGAGATGGCCGGGCCCGTTTCCATTATGGCCAAAAACCGAACTCGGCCATCTCTAAACCCAGCAATCTCAACTTTTGACCTAAATGTTGAGATTTAGCCGGCACCAACCGTATTATCGAAGAAAAAGATAGCCGGCCATCTTTTTCGATAATACGGTTTGCTCCGCCCCTTTACGGCGCCGGCCGCATAGATGGCCGGCGCCATTCGATTATGCCCCTCTTTGTATACTGATCATGTTCTATAGGATAAGAAATGTAATTATTTCATTTAAAGTGTATTTTTCCTTTTCCAAATGATCTCTTGTTCCATTTATTTAGATGTAAATTTCAATATAATTTTATTTATTTATTAGGATTTATTTACCCCCTTTTTGAAGGAATTCATTCAAGGCAGTGTACAGTAAGAGTAAATCAAACATGAGCAATACGTAACTACAGCAGTAAAAATATTCAAATAATACAAAGTATGGCATAATACACAACTTACAATGTCAACACAATATGTAATAGAACATTTTAATTGACAGTAAAAGGTATAAACAAAGATGGAACATATAGATAGGTAGGAGAGTAATTTATAGATTTATAATTTGTAATTTATAAATTTGTAATTTACAGATAATAGTTTGGCAGATCATTTAGGATATGGAACCTAAATAGTTCAAAACTCATTTGCTTCTGAAATAAGTAATACCATCTTTAATTTGGCTGATCAAGTTCACTGAAACCTACAATGTGTTTTCCCAGTCAACATATGTCTTAACGCATCTTTCACATCTCTGTTTCGTAGGGTATATATAAAGGGATTTATCAATGGAGTGACAATCGCATACCACATAGACACCATTTTATCCATCTCAACTGAGTAGCGTGCAGAGGGTCTAACGTACATGACACTAACTGTAACATAAAATAAACTGACTATCAAGAGGTGGGACGTACAAGTAGAGAAGGCTTTTTGTCTTCCAGTAGCAGAAGAGATGCTCAGTATAGTTAGTATGATGTAGAAGTATGACACCATTGTCAAGCTGAATGAACTTATTACTATTGCTACTGCTAATATAAAGTTTATCAACTCAATGATCTTTGTATCAGTACAAGAGAGTCTTAGCAAGGGGTCGGCATCACAAAAGAAGTGATTGAGGACACTGGGGCCACAGAAGGATAACCTAAACATCAGTGTTACTGGGAATAGCATAGTCAGAAAACCTACCAACCAACAGGTAGAAGCTAATTTGCAGCAGACTTCACTGTTCAAAATCATTGCATAACGTAAGGGATTGCATATAGCTAGGTAACGATCAAAAGCCATGGCAGCAAGAAGAAGACATTCCGTAGACCCTAGAGAAAAGAAGAAATACAATTGGATGATGCAGCTGGTGACAGAAATGGATTTGCTATGTGTGAGAAGGCCTGCCAGCATCTTGGGTGTAACTACCGTTGTGTACCACACTTCCAAGAATGCCAAATTACTGATGAAGAAGTACATAGGCTTGTGTAGATGCCAATCCAATCCCACTGTCAAAATAATCAGAAAGTTGGCCAACAGGGTCAAGGTGTAGATTAAGGAAAAGATGACAAAGAGCAGAACTTCCAACTTTCGGGTACTGGGAAATCCAAGCAGTAGGAGATGGGTCAAGTCTGTGTGATTTTTGAGGTTCCATGGTTGATTCATGGCCTACCTATTGATATAACAAGCACAGATTAATAGCAGTGAAACAAGGAATCTGAAAATCTCCATCTCTGTATTGCAGTTCATGCTGTTGAAAGAGAATGATGATATTCGAGGAAAGCAAAGCCCATGGTACAGTGTTGGTTCATCATGTTTTCTATGTTAAATGAATGAATGGATGAATGTTGTTATATGTTTTTAATGTGCTTTCCCAACCCACAAGAAAGTGGTCAAATTAAATTATTGTTGATATAGATAGTGTATTCACTCTGCTGCTCCCCAGTATCTCTCCACTCTCGTCTCTCCCTACGCCCCCCCCCCCCCGCGAGTACTCCGTTCTGCAGATAAATCTCTCTTATCCATCCCCTTCTCCTCTACTGCTAATTCTAGACTCTGTTCCTTTTGCCTTGCTGCACCCCACGCTTGGAATAGACTTCCAGAGCCTGTGCGTATAGCCCCGTCTTTGGCCGTCTTCAAGTCCAAACTTAAAGCCCCCACCTCTTTACCACTGCTTTTGACTCCTAACCACTACTCACTTGCCCTGTCCTTCAACCTCATCTATTACTCCCTTACCCTTAATTGTTCTGTCTGTTTACCTGTCTTATCTAGATTGTAAGCTCTTTGAGCAGGGACTGTCTTTTTTGTGTATGGTGTACAGCACTGCGTATACCTTGTAGCGCTATAGAAATGATAAATAGTAGTAGTAGTAGCCACTGAAATGTAAGCAAATATAGTATAAATGAACAACTACCAAATAAGGGAGCAAAAATGTCAAAACATTTGATCCAAAATACTAATTTTTGCTTTAACAGACTGAGGGAAATTATGATCAGCCCACAACAAAAATTAGAAATTAAACGAGACCTAAGGTTTCCATAGAGCACCTACGGACATAGCTCATAGCGCCAACCAGGAGTCCATTCTTATCACTGTTCTCAGAAAGCACAAAGAAAAGAGAGCAGAGGAAAAAAAAAACTCTAGAGAAAAAACCTACTGCTAAAAACAAGCAAATTGCACTTGTTGGGGCTATGAACCAACATAAATCATCACTATTGCACTGTGATTGTTGTTGTTCACCCCTGAAGCAGATTTATATCAAATCATGAATTCATATTGGATGAATGGATGAAACTGCAAAGCTAAGGGCCCTGTTTACCAAGGCACGTTAGCATTTTCAACACGCCTACAATTAGCGCGTGTGCTAACCGTGTAGGCGTCTATAGGGAAATTGGAGGCGTGTACAAGGTTAACGCACATACATGGTTAACACGTGTTAAAAACTCTAGCGCACCTTAGTAAACAGAGCCCTATGAGTTAAATGCATGTGATTTTATGGATTTGTGAAATGTGAATGCTTAGTAGTGAGAAAACCATAAAAGTGAAAAAGCCGCTGGAGTTCCAATATTAGTGGTTAGTTATCAACTTGGGCCTCCAGTTTCTACTGCAAGGACTGTAAAACTTCATTGATGAACTCAATTACCTTAAAGAGAGGGAAAGACTTCAGAAGCTCAGACCTGGGGGCTCATTTTCAAAAGAGAAAAAAAAACCCATCTAGAAAATGACATACATCAGCATTTGGATATTTTTCTCACCAAAATACTTCCAAATCAGCATTTTTGAAACCAATTTTTTTTTAGATATTCTTTATGCAGTTTGTCTGCAGTATGTCCAAATCTCAAGGGGTCATCCTGGGGGAGGGGGTGTTAAGGGTGGGATTTTGGTGCTCCTAAAGCTTGGATGTTTTTCATTCATAATGGAATGAAACAAAAATGTCCATGGCTAAAACTAAGATGTTTTCAGCTAGACCTGTTTTTAGAATGAATAAGTCACAACAAAGTGCCCTAAATGATCAAATGACCACACCCTAGTGGTCGGTGACCCCCCACCCACCCACCCTCAAAATGTAAAAGGAACAGTACATAATAGCCTCTAAGACAGCTTCAGAGGTTATGGCCAGTTCTACTACAGCAGCAAGCAAGTCCCTGGAGTAGCCTAGTGGTCAGGGCAGTGCACTGTGAAGAAGGAGACCCAGGCCCATAATCCATTCTAAATGTTCCACTTCTGGTGGAAAGTGTGAGCCCTTCAAAAATCACCAAAAACCTACTGTTTATTTTCACGACTCGATTTTTGGACGTTTTCAGCATAACGTCCACAGTCAGACTTAGGCGTCATATCGAAAATGCCCCTCCACATGTCCCCACTTTTGATACAGGACTGAAGCTGAGAAGACTTCCTCACAAGTCCAAAAAGCCTCTCTCTCTCATTTTTTTTAAATTGTTATTTCTCGCTATTTTTCACTACCTAAATTATATCACACGCCAAGCACCACTCCAGATAAGTAACCTTTTTCCAAAATCAATGCTGATATAATTTAAGTCGTGACAAATAGCGAGAAATAACAATTACAAAATAAAAAGGATAGAGGTGTTTTGGACTTAGGAAGAAGTCTGCTCGGCTTCAATCCTATATCAAACGTGGGGACAGATAGTCTGAGCTTCTGAAGACTTTTCCTCTTTTTTTTAAGGTAATTGAGTTCATCAGTGAAGTGTTATAGTCCTTGCAGTAGAAACAGTATAATTTAATACATCTTCCATTGTTGGTAGATTGGAGACGTACTTCTTTATAACATGGGTGTTCAAACCCAGGTGAAGATCAAGCTATTTCTGCTAGTATATATCTATGCTGATTCCACTCTTTATAGCTCTCTCTAACGATCTATTTGGTCTTTTACTAAGGCGCTGGCGTTTTTAGCACGCGTTAAAAATAGGTGTACGCCAAACTCGAATGGCGCCAATGTAACCTGTCTATTGCAAGAATCAGAAATATCTTTGGACAGTTAAGACCCAGAATCAGTAGATAAACCACACGCATATTTTCTTCAGCAAAACACTTATGTTGATCCTCTTTATGGGCCAATATCTCAGAATCTGGAGTTCTACCCCTCGTATAGAGAGGTCCAGCATTCAAATTATCGACATATGAATGTAGCAGCTCTGAAGAATATCTATACATTTAGAATGGTTTTTATAAGGAAGGTGCTACATGGAGCCTTGTGCTGCTCAACATTTGAATTCTAAATTAATTCTCATGATGATGGTTAGTTATATAAGAATATCCCATTGGGTGATTATTTTGATTGCATTAATAACCAGCACCGCAGGAGATAGGATGTATTTTATTTATATAAAACAAGTCTAAAATGGTACATGAGGATGTATTATCTATCTGTCTGTATGTCTATCCTATTGCACCATTTTAGAGCTGTTATGTAGACATATTTATATATCTATATCTGTGGTAGTGTGGGTACTGTAGCTGGGTCCCCCTTCCAGGACCCAGCCGGGCTCAACCCTGCTTAGCTGCCTTCTTCACCCGACTGTTGCCTCGCTCCACACCACCTTGGCCTGCTCTGGGAACTCAGCGCCAGACCCCCCCCCCCCCCCCGAGAGCTTGCAGGACTTCCTCCTCTCTCTATTGTTTCCACAGAGGCTCAATCAAGGCAAAACCTTTATAAAAAAAAAAAAACACCTTTATTTTCTTGCTTCCATTCAGCATAGACACAAAAGGAAAACACCTTACTCTCAGGTTGTT
This sequence comes from Microcaecilia unicolor, assembly GCF_901765095.1. Taxonomy (NCBI): domain Eukaryota; kingdom Metazoa; phylum Chordata; class Amphibia; order Gymnophiona; family Siphonopidae; genus Microcaecilia; species Microcaecilia unicolor. The sequence continues at coordinate 24,322,896 of NC_044044.1, read as the reverse complement.
AAGGTTTGCTGCCAAAGTCTCATTCAGGGTTTTAAACAGTCCATATAACTTCACTTTAGCCAAAATTACTTCTTTTAGGGAACAGTACATTATCAGAAAGAAAACACAATAGCTTGGTAGGTTGCAGGCCCAGACCTTTTCAGTATGAAACACTTTACATAGTCTTTTTACAGCACAGCTACACAGCTTTGGTCCCACCTGGTTCAGACTGGGGTTTCAATTGTGCCCAGCCCTCTTTCTCTCCCAGGGGCTGCACCTGTTTCCTCTTTAGTAGAGATCTCTCCCAGCGCCTCAGTCTCTCTCCTCTGGTCTTCCACCAGTCTCTCCAAGGCACAGCTAACCACCCTCTTACAGCAGCTTTTTGGGTTTGAGCCAGAGCTCCAATCTCCATCTGTTCCTCCTCTAGTCCTTCAGTAACCTCCATTTTATCCTCCTCTTCAACTTCCCCCGCCCCCAACCTCTCCAGCTGGCACTCATCACCTTCCTCAGAGACCATTTCCCAATCTTCTATCTCCTCCCCTAACTCTTGCACAGCCGGGTGGGGCAGAGAGGGATTCTGGGACTGGTAGTTCCTCCTCTTCTTCCTTAACCCGGCCAACCTCTCTGCCTCCGGTAGTGCAGTTTTCTGAATGTGGGTGTTGTGCACATGAAGTCTGCCCCGTTGCTGCCTGCACCCCCCTTCTGCGTGCCTTCCTGGATCCCCTTTCACCTACCCTCTCACAGTACTTGTATTGGACATGCACTGGACCATTTCTCCAGCATGTCTGGAAAAAAGAGGGCTTTTTTGGGGCCTGGAAATGGATATGCGGCAAAATGAAAACCAGCGTGCATCTATTTATGGCCTGAGCCCTTAACACCACCCATTCACTTTATCCAAACGGTAATCATCCAGTGCATGTCAACTACTGATTACCACTGAGAATGCCCCCATGGTAGAAAGTAGAAAATTATTTTCTACTGTTTGTTTTCAGTACACGCCAAATTCAGAATTACCGCCCAGACCACACGGTAACTGGGCGGTAATGCTGATTTGCTGCATGCTGGATGTGCGTAGGCCCTTACATACCTTTGTAAAAGGGCTTCTGAATTATTTGTTGAGTGAAGAAATATATTTCTCCAGTTAATTTTAAATTTACTCCTTATTAGCTTCTTTGCATGCCCTAGTATTTTTGGAAAGAGTAAACAAGCGATTCATGTCTACCCATTCCACTCTACTCATTATTTTATAAACCTCTATCATATCTCCCCTCAGTCGACTCTTCTCCAGGTTGAAGAGCCCTAGCCGCTTTAGCCTTTCCTCATAGGGAAGTCGTTCCATCGACATTATGATTTCATTTATGAGCAGCGGGGCAAGTTCAGCAGTATTTGCAGATAACCTGCAAAAATGTAAAAACACAATATTCATGCACTCCTTCCGATGGTAGTAATCTGGGTTGAAGGCTCCTTTATAACTTAGAGGGAATATTTACTATAAGCCTAGGGTAATATTTGGGGTTCCGTATGGATCTGGGAGACAGGGAGTAATAAGGTGTGACAGGATCTAGGAGTAGGAAGGGGATCAAAAAAACTTTTTTCAACTGTTGTATTAGTTTATTAAACCCCTCCCCCCCCCCCCCCCCCCCCCCCCCACTGCCTTTTACAAAGCCATGCTAGTGGCTGTCGGCTGCCGGTGCAGTAATATAGTCACAGCCCATTCAAAATGAATGAACTATGTCAGCATTGCCGTTCGGCAGCCACTAGCGTGGCTTTGTAAAAGGGGAGTAGGATGGGTGTTCTTTACACAAATAAAGATCACTATTTTCATGTGTGGAGGTTTTCTAATAGGATTTCTACAATGTAAATAGCCCATTAGCACATATGTTATAGTATTATAATGATACATTTTTATTTTTATTTTTTTGTTCAGATACTGTAGAAAAAATCTGTATTTTGGTGCCACCCATGTCCCATAAGAACATAAGAGTAGCCATAATGGGTCAGACCAATGGTTCATCTAGCCCAGTATCCTGTTTCCAATAGTGGCTAAGCCAGGTCTCAAGTACCTGGCAGAAACCCAAATCATGGCAACACTCCATGCTACCAATCTCACGCCAAGCAGTTGCTTCCCCATGTCTATCTCAATAGCAGGCTATGACCTTTTCCTCCAGGAATGTGTCCAAACCTTTTTTTTAAACCCAGATACGCTAACCGCTGTTACTATATCTTCCGTCAAAGAGTTCCAGAGCTTAACTTTCCATTGAGTGAAAAAATATTTCCACCTATTTGTTTTAAAAGTATTTCCATGTAACTTCTTCGAGTGTCCCCTAGTCTTTGTACTTCTGGAACAAGTAAAAAATCAATTTACTTCTCCTTGTTCTACACCACTCAGGATTTTGCAGACCTCAATCATATTTCCCTTCATCCATCTCTTTTCCAAGATGAAAAACCCTAACCTCTTTAGCCTCTCCTCGTCTGAGAGGCGTTCCATCCCCTTTATCATTTTGGTTGCTCTTCTTTGAACCTTTTCTAATTCTGCTATATCTTTTTTGAGATACGGTGACCAGAACTGAACGCAGTACTGAAGGTGAGGTTGCACCATGGAGCAATGCAAAGGAATTATAGTATGTTTGGTCTTATTCACTATCCCTTTCCTAATAATTCCTAGCATCCTGTTTGCTCTTTTGGCCACCACCACACATTGAACAGACGATTTCAGTGTATTATCAACATCTAGATCTTTTTTCTTGGTTGCTGACCCCCCAAGGTGGACTCTAGCATTGGATAACAATGATTTGGATTATTCTTTCCAAATGTGCATCACCTTGCATTTGTCCACATTAAATTTCAGCTGCCAGTCTTCCAATTTCCCAAGGTCTTCCTGCCATATTTCACAGTCTGCATGTGTTTTAACAACCTTGAATAGTTTTGTGTCATCTTCAGATTTAATCACCTCACTCGACGTTCTGATTTTCATATCGTTTATAAATATGTTAAACAGCACTGGACCCAGTACAGATCCCTTCATCACTCCATTGTTCACCCTCCTCCATTGAGAGAAATGACCATTTAACCCTACCCTGTGTTTTCTGTCCAATAACCATTTCGTAATCCACACCAGAACCTTGCCTCCTATTCTGCAACTCTTTAATTTTCTCAGGAGTCTCTCATGAGGAACTATATCAAAAGTTATCTGAAAATCTAGATACACTGTATCAACTGGCTCACCTAAAACATGCCCAGTTAAAATCTGGACAAACTGTGGAGCAAAACACCCAAAACTGGGGTGTCAAAAATTACAACTTGGATGGTTTTGAGAGAAAAACATCCTTCTGCCACCTTATGATGCTTTTTGAATGTTTTTTTGTTGTTGTCGTTATTTTGAAAATGAGCCCCATAACATATAAAAGGTGTGCTATGTTCTACAAAGATCATTTACGGTCTTGTCCTCAAGGAATGTACATGCTAAGCAGTTCACACTGTGAGTTCTAGAGATTTGGCAAACACCCATTCGGTTAGATATTCTTTCCAGTGGGAGAAATCCCCGCAGCAGTCAGCTTTTTTGACAACATTGACCATAGTAGGCAGAATCAGGCCTCAGAATTCAGTTCTAGAAATTATCTAGGCATTGTCACAGAATATCCAGGTCTCTGGTGGTTCCCAGATATTATATAAGTACAACTAACACTCATTGATCTACCTAAATAGTTAATCATGGTTAGTTGGGATGACTTTTTGTGAAGTCCACTAAAGCAAAAAATCAATAGAGTGTGGAAATGTAAAATCGCTAGATTCTTCACTCCAAAAAAAATTCCCACCAAATGAAAATGTCTTATACACAAATGTAGTTCTGCGTAAGGCAAGGGGCAAACTTAATGCAATCCCCTAAAATTCTGGAAGGAAAAAGGCTTCATAGAGCTCCTAGATCACAACAATCCAACAATTCATTTTCATTTGGTGGGAATTATTGGTGAAGTCCAACATGCCCAATTAGCTATCCAAGCACCAACATACTGTGACCTGGTTTGGCCACTGTCTGGAAAACGGGATACTGGGCTAGATGGGCCTTTGGTGTGAATTTAAACATGCGTGGGATAAACATAAAGGAATCCTGTGCAGAAGAAAGGGATCCTCAGGAGCTTAGCCTAGAATGGGTGGCAGAGCTGGTGGTTGGGAGGCGGGGCTAGTGCTGGGCAGACTTATACGGTCTGTGCCGGGGCTGGTGGTTGGGCGGTGGGGATAGTGCTGGGCAGACTTATACGGTCTGTGCCAGAGCCGGTGGTGGGAGGTAGGGATAGTGCTGGGCAGATTTATACGGTCTGTGCCAGAGCTGGTGGTGGGAGGCAGGGTTGGTGGTTGGGAGGCGGGGATAGGGCTGGCCAGACTTATACGGTCTGTGCCAGAGCTGGTGGTGGGAGGCGGGACTGGTAGTTGGGAGGCGAGGATAGTGCTGGGCAGACTTGTACGATCTGTGCCAGAGCTGGTGGTGGGAGGCGGGACTGGTAGTTGGGAGGCGAGGATAGTGCTGGGCAGACTTATACAGTCTGTGCCAGAGCTGGAGGTGGGAGGCGGGGTTTGTGGTTGGGAGGCGGGGATAGGGCTGGCCAGACTTATACGGTCTGTGCCCTGAAGAGGACAGTACAAATAAAAAAGTAACACATATTAATTTATCTTCTTGGGCAGGCTGGATGGACCGTGCAGGTCTTCTTCTGCCGTCATCTACTATGTTACTGTGTTACTATGACCTAGTATGGCTACTTTTATGTTCTTATGAATATCAGTGATGCCTGGATAACTTCCAGGTCTCAGCTTCTACTGCTACACTAGTGCTATTCATCAGCACAATCCTTAAAAATCTACTTCTGGGCTGACTACTGACACTTAACCAAGCAAGAGCTTCCCCTGCCTGGTTACATCACTTTGAATATCAATCCAATTATTTTTTGATAATAATAGTGAAATGTTAAGTACATTTGGCAAATCTGAGTTGATCCTCCAAGGAGCACCAAAGGGAAGTGCATGTTTATATTTTCACTCTCACTTTTGGCCATGAGTTGGCGTCTTCCAAGAGGTGATGGAGTGTTGCAGTCTTTCAGAAGGTTAGTCCTTTGATAATTTGTTCCTAGAGAATACATGTTTTCAGAGAAAGGTCTCATAAACCATTATCCATTTCAATCTTCACCTCTCTCTGCACATCCCACCCACACTTCCATAGATGCCACTTCTTGGTGGAATCTGTTTGACTCGAAGTTTTCTTGCTAAAGTTTGGGAGAAATACTGGAGCAAGGAAACAGCAAAAACATGTTTTGACTCCAAAGAACATGTACAAAGTTCCTCCAAAATGAAGAGTTTGGAAGAATATAGTCCATGTAGAAGTAATATTTGTAGGCAAATCAATTTTTTGGTCAAACCATTCAGGATGACAGGTTCCCTTTTCTTGTTAGTATTGACTTTTATTTCGTTCCTGAAATAATGCAAATGTTCATCGTTTTGGAATGCTGCTTTCAGGTCTGCCTCCTTCGATAAATCCCAAAGAATCTCGAAGAAAATTGACATTGATAAGCTTTGATTGAAAAGTAAACTTGATTTAAGCTTGCACTTGGTGAGTAGACATAAACACGAATAATATTTGTGGTTTACTATGTTGTCGCATATCAAAACATTTATGATCAATGTGTTTTTTGAGGCAGACTCAACTGTTTAATAAGGTCAAGTATGTGGTTATGTTACCTCTGTTACAAAGATTATATTACCATAGTTCCTTGATTCTAAGACACACACTTTTACTCATTCTAAAGCGCATGGAAAGTAGGTGTGGCTTATATTTGATTTCATCTTATAATCGTGGACAAATATTATAAATCACGCTGCCTTGGGTCACCTAAATGGAAAGCTACAGTATTTGGTACACTCCTTAACAAAATACCCTGCTTCTTATACTGGTACCATATTTTTCACTTTTGCAAGATAGGAACATCTCTTTGATAAAAAATACCTAGGTGTCTAGGTTAGGTTACAGAATACAAGCATAACTGGTTATAGATATAACATTTAGGGACTCATACTTACACCAGTCATAGAGCTGGTCTGAACCCTTAAGTGCAGCAGGGGTGCATGTAACTTACAATATTCTATAAATTGAAGCCCCAGATTCAGCTGAGGATGAATAATGGGGCTGAACAGAACATCTTAGCTTTATGCTGTGGTAGCTCTTGCTGGTAGTTGTTGGCTAATTCGGAAGGAGTACTGAGGGTAGGAATACATCTGTGCTTCCTTGGCTTGCATTGGCAGCCGTTGCCCACCTTCTCTCTGTGTTTGGAGTGCTTGGGATTTTGGCATTAGGGTGGGTGATTTGCTGCTACTGGCAGAATTGGGTATATGAGCCCCATTTTGTCCAACCTAGGTAGGTTTCTTGCAGATTAATTGTAGCTCAGGAGGACCGACAGCTTTCTCACATTATTGCTACGGGAGCATTATGATAACTACAAAACCTTCTCTTTAATCTTTATTATCTATGCTTCACTAGTACTTTCAAATAATCAACATGTTTTTAGGACTCAAACGAAACATTGGGGGCCCTTTTACAAATGGCCATAGCATGAGGGACAGTCCAGCGTTAAAATGTGCAAATCCCATTTGTTAACACATTTTAATAAAAGAGCCCTTCGTTTTGTGATTTCTGACGAACAGCTTTGCAGCTTTTTGTTTAATAATACTGGGTTGGAACTTATTATTATTGTTTTTGTACTATTTTTATATACAGTATTTATAATATATTTTTATTTATTATTTGAATGATTTTATATTTATTTGTGTGTTTTGCAGTGTTGTAAAATGCACCAGATAGTCCTTCACGGACACCTCACGCCTGGACTAGAATTCCCGAGCTTGTACGTCTAGCCCCGTCCATGGCCGTTTTCAAATCCAGGCTAAAAGCCCACCTCTTTAACGCTGCTTTTGACTCCTAACCACTACTCACTTGCCCTGTACCCTTTTATCCCCCACCTCTTTAATTCCCTTACCTCTTAGTTGTTCTGTCTGTTTGCCTGTCCTATTTAGATTATAAGCTCTTTGAGCAGGGACTGTCTTTTTCTTGTTTGGTGTACAGCACTGCGTATGCCTTGTAGCACTATAGAAGTGATAAGTAGTAGTAGAGAAAACCACTCATAAGACTAGAAGTACTGATTCAAAGACTTCTTATTCAGACATCAGTCTTACATTAATCCTCAGTTACTTTTGATGTTCTTCAAAAGAAGGTATAACAGAAAACAATCTTCTACGTAGTGCAGTCCATTATTTCATGATATCACCTTTTTTTTTCTATTGTATTACTTTCCTCTAGGCATCAAGGTCAAAGCAGGCATGGAGATGGGAAATCAGAGTACAGTGAGTTACTTCATTATTCAAGGATTCGCTCTTCGCTCTAGACTACAAGTATCATTATTACTTACAATCATTCTAATAATTTACATATCATCACTAGTGTTCAACATTATCATTATATTAATAGTATATCTAGACCATAGACTGCATACACCGATGTATGTGCTCCTTAGTAACTTGGCCTTTCAGGACATCTGGTTTATTTCCTCCACTGTTCTAAAAATGCTGATCTGCCTTGCAGAAGGTAATAATATTATATTCTTCACCGGCTGCATTCTCCAAATGTATTTCTACTTGTCCCTAGGTAGCACAGAATTCCTTCTTTTGGGTGCCATGTCAGTAGATCGTTATGTAGCCATTTGTCACCCGCTACACTACAATGTCATAATGACACAAAGGCGCTGCATCCAATTCGCATTGGGTTGTTGGATCGGGGGGTTTTCATGCTTTCTTATTCCTGTGTCATTGATTCCTATGATACCATTCTGCGGTTCCAATAGCATCAACCATTTTTTCTGTGACTACTCTGCAGTGATTAAGCTCATGTGTTCCACCTCCCGGTGGTTTGAACTCCTGTTTTCCAGCATTGCTTCCACTGTAATCCTAAGCTCCTTACTTATAACTGTTATCTCTTATGCTTATATTATCACTTCTATTCTAAGGATCCCTTCAGCCTCAGGGAGGAGAAAGGCATTCTCCACATGTGCCTCGCACTTTACAGTTGTGAGTATAATCTATGGAAGCTGCATTTTCATCTATGTGAGACCACCACAGAGCTCATTATTGGATCTCACCAAAGTGGTGGCCATCTTGAATAGTGTGATAACTCCTCTCCTAAATCCATTAATCTATACTCTAAGGAACAATAACATCAAGGTTATCTTGAGAGAAACAGTGACAAAGATATTCTTAAAGATGCAAGAAAACTTATTGATTACAACCAAGAAGACAGCATGGAACTAGAGACACAGGTCGAAGGACAACTTATCATGAATGGTTAGAGGTGTTATGTCAGCAACTGAGTTGAATGAAAATAATCATTCTAATAAGTTGAAATGCCTTCTTGATGTATTGGTCCACATCATGTCAAATAGTCCATTTCATAGACTTGAAGGCAAAGATGTGATTGAACTAGTCAAGAAAGTTTTTTTGCTCCATCACAAGAAGGAGTACGACCCAACAGCACCGTAGGACGTGTCTATGGGGGGTGGATAGAGAGCTAAATAAGTGGTGGGATAAAAGAGGCAGTTAGTACGGTACCATCTAGCTGTGTGGACAGGGAAAATTTGAATGTAGTTGCTGATGTTGTATTACTGCTATTGTTTAAAGTTATGTAAAATAAAGTTACAGCCAATCTTTTTGCCACTTGTATAAGTTGGAATGCAATGGAAGGAGGCAAATGGGATATGAGCGTGCCAATGTTATACATTTTTACTGTACACTGTTGTGATCTTGTGCCTAAGCCTAGCAGATCCCAGTACTGTGTGAGAGAGAAAAGTAGAACCCTCATTAACCAAGGAGTAGACAAAAGTCCAAGGGTACCTAAATGATCACCTCACTGTCATACCCAAGTTACTCCTAGAAACTCTAGACCCACTTCCAAATAGCTTTTTTTTGTTTGTTTGTTACATTTGTACCCCGCGCTTTCCCACTCATGACAGGCTCAGTGTGGCTTACATGGGGCAATGGAGGGTTAAGTGACTTGCCCAGAGTCACAAGGAGCTGCCTGTGCCTGAAGTGGGAATTGAACTCAGTTTCTCAGTTCCCCAGGACCAGCGTCCACCACCCTAACCACTAGGCCACACCTCCACTGTTGCTACTATTTGAGATTCTACATGGGATGTTGCTATTCCACTAGCAACATTCCATGTAGAAGTCGGCCCTTGCAGATCACCAATGTGGCCGCGCAGGCTTCTGCTTCTGTGAGTCTGACGTCCTGCACGTACGTGCAGGACGTCAGACTCACAGAAACAGAAGCCTGCGCAGCCTTCTACATGGAATGTTGCTAGTGGAATATGTAGAATCTCAAAGAGTAGCAACATTCCATGTAGAATCTCCAATAGTATCTATTTTATTTTTGTTACATTTGTACCCTGTGCTTTCCCACTCATGGCAGGCTCAATGCGGCTTACATGGGGCAATGGAGGGTTAAGTGACTTGCCCAGAGTCACAAGGAGCTGCCTGTGCCGGGAATCGAACTCAGTTCCTCAGTTCCCCAAGACCAAAGTCCACCACCCTAACCACTAGGCCACTCCTCCACTCCAAGCACCTCATAAAAACACATCATCTGTGCAAGAATTCCATGATCCTGGCAGTGCACCTATATTTAGGCACCAAATTTATTTAAAAAAAAAATGTAGGGTCTATTTTATAAAATACGAGTATAACAGGCCTATATTTAGGCATGAGAACTTACACCAACTATAGAAGTAGTTAAACGGTCACATCTAAATTGTTAAAAGAAATGTGCAACTTATAATATTCTATAATTTACATATATAACTTTGCTCCCCACCTAAAATCCAACTAGATTTTTTTTCCCCATCCTATTCTCCATTTTCTTCTCTTACATAAGGGCTCAATAAATCAAAGGTGCCAGATCACTAAGATGCCAATAAATTGCACTCTGGTGCCTAGGATTTCATACCCCCAAATCTATTTTTTATTTTGCTTCTTTTCCAATGGTACCTCACAAACTGTGTCTTCTAGCCAGTGGCGTTCCTAGGGGGGTTGGCACCCGGGGCGGATCGCCGATGCACCCCGCCCTCCCCCGGGTACAGCTCCCCCCCCCCCCCGATGCAGCGTGGATCCCCCCCCCCCCGGCGAAAGGACACCCCCGGGAAGGAACCACCCCGCCGGGTGGACGCCACCGGGGGGGGGGGGGGGTGCCGCGCGCCTGTCCTCCGTTGTTCCATGCTTCTTCTCTGCCCCGGAACAGGAAATAACCTGTTCCGGGGCAGAGAAGAAGCATGGAACAACGGAGGACAGGCGTGCGTGGCACCCCCCCCCCCCCCCCCGGCGGCGTGCACCCAGGGCGGACCGCATCCACCGCCCCCCCCCCCCTAGGAACGCCACTGCTTCTAGCCCTTCACTGCAATTTGTCTCTCTATAAACTTGAGCCACACGGTGCAGGAAGTTCAGTAAGTCTTACTCTTTCAGGTCTCATGGGACTTGAAACCGTGAGACTTCCTGAACTTCCTACATCACGTGGCTCCAGTTTATGGAGAGTCAAATCATGGTGCAGAGCTGAGAGACACAGCTGAGTGAATATCAAAGATAAAACAGTAGGTAGCAGATTCCCAAGTGCGTAAGTTGCTTGGAAGTGACTGCTATGAGGATGAGAGCAAGAGAGAAATATGGTGAAAGGCTGGTGGGGTGGGGTGGGGGAGGAGATATGAGACACTAGGTGAAGGCTAGGGGACTTAGGAGAGAGGCTGGGACATTTGAGAAGACTGAGTCAAGACTGAGGGGTATGACAGAAAGAGAGATTGAGTGAAGGCTGGTGTATGAGAGAGAGACAGACTGGGTGAAAACTTGCAGGAGGGAAGTATGAGAGAATGAGACTGGATGAAGTTGGGGGCAGGTGTATGAGTAGAGAGAGAGACTGGTGAGGACCAATCCATGATGATATGTGAAACATACAGGCAATTTCCTCTTTGCTTCACCTATCAAGGAGGTGCTGTCTCACAGTTGACAGCATGCTTTGGAAAGGCAGAGGCACCTTAAGTATCTTTGCTCATAGACAAGAATAGGATAAATGTCTTGCCTGTGATTAAATCAGTTTCTAGAAGAGCTATTGATGATAAGTGAGGGAATTCCTGCCCTCCTTCCATCCCCTCCCCTTCCCTCCCACCCAAAAAATATATTACAGTGTTGGAGGGTTGAGGAAGAGTGGAGATATGATCGAGGTCTATAAAATAATGAGTGGAGTGGAATGAGTAGACGTGAATCGCTTGTTTACTCTTTCTAAACATTTTAGGACTAGGGGGCACTCAACGAAGCTACAAAGTAGTACATTTTAAACAAATCAGAAAAAATATTTCTTCACTCAATGTGTGATTAAACTCTGGAATTTGTTGCCAGATGATGTAGTAAAAGCAGTTAGCTTAGCGGGGTTTAAAAAAAGGTTTGGATAGCTTCCTAAAAGAAAAGTTCATATGCCATTATTAAAATGGACTTGGGGGAATCAATTGCTTATTTCTAGGATAAGCTGCATAAAATGTATTGTACTGTTTGGGGATCTTGCCAGGTACTTGTAACCTGGATTGGCCACTGTTGGAAACAGGATGCTGGGCTTGATGGACTTTCGGTTTGTCCCAGTAGGGCAATACTTATGTTTACATATTCGCACAGCACCAATTTTGGTCATGAGTTTTCTGCTCTAAGATCCTATGAGGGAATGGAGTGTTGTAGTTTTTTTTTTAAGAAGGCTTTTCATAATTGCTTCCTAATGAATACCAGCTCCCTGGACATTATCTTGTACTTTGTTGTGTGAAGAAATTCACCACTAAAATAAGATATTGTATTTAAAGCAAGAACATCTGGTAACTGTGTATATTAAAATGTATTTATCATGCTTGTTTTGTTTTCCTATGGGACAGTGTAGGGACATGCAAAGAATATTTAGATGAAGCACTCTGGGATGATCTTAGTCTCACATCCCCACTACTTGGGCCAATCCGAGTTCTCACCCCTCCCAGATATTCTGTCAGACAATGAAACACAAGTGCTAAATACAATAACAATGAAGCTTTCTTATTTACAAGAAAATGCTGTAACCAAAAATAAAAAAAAATGGAAATAACCAAGAGTTAAAGGTCATGAATAAAAGCTAAGTAAGCTTAGAATGAACTTTAAACACTTTCGAATGAACACTTATCAGAAACTAATTGGGTCAATACTCTCTAAGGCTCACAATCAGGTCATCTGTTTATTACCCAATAGCAAGTATCTTTCCCTCAGGAACGACGGGATCAGAAAGTGGTGCTGAGCTGACTGGGCACGTTCTGAAGTGTTCCAGTAGATGAACTGTAGAGATAAGTTCAGAGGAGGTCATAAGAGAGATATAGATATAACATAGTAGATGACGGCAGAAAAAGACCTGCACGGTCCATCCAGTCTGCCCAAGAAATGTGCCACTTTTTTGTGTATACCTTACCTTGATTTGTACCTGTCATTTTCAGGGCACAGACCGTACAAGTCTGCCCAGCACTATCCCCGCCTCCCACCATCGGCTCTGGCACAGACCATATAAGTCTGCCCAGCACTATCCCCGCCTCCCAACCACCAGCCTCGCCTCCCACTACCGGCTCTGTTATCCAATCTTGGCTAAGCTCCTGAGGATCCATTTCTTCTGAACAGGATTCCTTTATGTTTATCCCACACATGTTTGAATTCTGTTACCGTTTTCATCAACACCACCTCCTGCGGGAGGGCATTCCAAGCATCCACCACTCTCTCCGTGAAAAAATACTTCCTGACATTTTTCTTGAGTCTGCCCCCCTTCAATCTCATTTCATGTCCTCTCGTTCTACCGCCTTCGTATCTCCGGAAAAGGTTCGTTTGCGGATTAATACCTTTCAAATATTTGAACGTCTGTATCATATCACCCCTGTTTCTCCTTTCCTCCAGGGTATACATGTTCAGGTCAGCAAGTCTCTCCTCGTACGTCTTGTAACGCAAATCCCATACCATTCTCGTAGCTTTTCTTTGCACCGCTTCGATTCTTTTTACATCCTTAGCAAGATACGGCCTCCAAAACTGAACACAATACTGCAGATGGGGCCTCACCAACAGGGGCATCAACACTCCCTTTCTTCTGCTGGTCACACTTCTCTCTATACAGCCCAACAACCTTCTAGATACAGCCACCACCTTGTCACACTGTTTCGTCACCTTCAAATCCTCAGATACTATCACCCCAAGATCCCTCTCCCCGTTCGTACCTATCAGACTCTCTTGATACATTTTATGCCCTTTTTAACCTGCTTCTTAAGGAGAGCAAGTGAAATAGTGTTAGTGCTCAAGATAGAAGAGGAAGGGAAATAAAAAATGAATGATAAGGGTTATGGACTGATTCTCAGTGAAGGATGCAAACAGGTCCTGTTTGCATAATACACAATAAATATTTATCAGATGAATGAGGTCTAAGAACCAAGCTAGCTTGGATGATTTGGTTATCAAACATCTAGCTGGGAGACATTCATCCCAGTGATTTTGAAGCTGAATTTGACCTGGAAAGTTAATGCTAGGCCATGTCCAGGCAGCAGCTTTGAATATCCAGGCAATCAGCAGGCTTGGAAGTTATGTGGTTGCCAGTGGTTACTACAGAGGTTGATAAGACTGGTGAACCACATAAAGCAAAGAAAACAAAGCTAGAAATTAAATTATTAGGTGGGTCCCTCCTGCCCAGTTAGGTATGGGGGAACTAGCACTGAATATTGACAGTGCCCAAAAATGTTCTGGGTCTGCCCTGACTCCCAGACTGTCCTGGCATTGCCGTGATTCTGCCAGGGAGGTCAGGGTCAATATTGAATTGCATTACCTGCTTAAACCGTACTGAATATTAACTTCTGGGACTTTGTGCCCTTGAGAAGTAGAAGGAGTAGAATTGAGAAGATCCGAGTTCACGTAAGACAAGAAAATGGAGTGTAGGATTGGTAGAAAGGGATGTGGGAGCAGTTGTAATCAGTACCCAAGGAAATAGATGGTGCTGGAGAATTAATTCAACATTTAGCTTGTTTTGCCCAACAGGTTACAAAACATATTCTCTGCGGTAACGTAAAATTTTCAGTCATTTTATTTTGTGAGATTTTATCCAAGGCTTATGGTCTTCATTATGATAAATATAAGACAAGACACAACATGTTTTGTTAAAAAGATCTGTCCATTCCTTAGGCTAAAGTGGGTATGTCATTTTAACGAATTCTTTACAAGTTGTATTAGCTTTTATTGAATCAACTTAACAATTGTCCAAAAACATTCATCTACAGTAGAGATTATGACCATAACATTTTAAGTTTTCAGAATGAATCACTGTAGAGGTTTAACAGATTGTGTTATCTTTCACATGGATATTGTCTTACCTACTGTAGATTGCTCTCAGGATGCAATATTCATAAACATATAGAAATCCAGTTTAGGATGGGCTGGAAAGAGCTTCGACAAAAACTCCAGTAATTTGGAACGTGAGGACAATGCCGGGCAGGCTTTTATGGTCTGTGTCCTGCAAATGATAAGATGGATTTGGACAGGCTGGAGTGAGCTTTGATGGCAACTTGAGTAATTGGTACATAAGGACAGAGCCGGGTGGACGTCTACAGTCTATATCCCAGAAACACCAAAGAAGGACCATGATCAAGTATATATTTTATTTATTTATTTATTTGTTTGTTACATTTGTATCCCACATTTTCCCACCTATTTGCAGGCTCAATGTGGCTTACAGAGTACCATAATGGTGTTCGCCAGTTCCGGTATGAACAAATACAAGGTGTTATTGCATTAGAATAGGGTTCATGTATGGTTGATATAATGGGGAGCTTAGGGAGGAAGGGGGAAATTGGGTGTGTCCAATACGATCTTTGTTTTGTTGTGTTGCAGATACTCAAGTCTTTTATGTTGGATCGGTGGGATATGTCTTCCAGAACAGGTTTGTTTTTAGTTCTTTCTGGAAATTGCGGTGGTCGAACGTTGTTTTTACTGTTTTTGGCAGAGCGTTCCATAGTTGTGCGCTTAAATAGGAAAAGCTGGATGCATACGTTGATTTGTATTTGAGGCCTTTGCTCCTTGGGTAGTAAAGATTTAGGTATGTTCGCGCTGATCTTGTTGTGTTTCTGGTTGGTAGGTCTATGAGGTCTACCATGTAGCCTGGGGCATTGCCGTAGATAATTTTATGAACCAGAATGCAGATTTTGAAAGTTATACGTTCTTTGATTGGGAGCCAATGCAGTTTTTCTCGGAGGGGTTTGGCACTTTCAAAACACGTTTTTCCAAATATAAGCCTGGCTGCTGTATTTTGAGCAGTCCGAAGTTTCTTTATAATTTGTTCTTTGCAACCTGCATAGATTCCATGGAATAATCATGTTTATTGTTGATTTAATGTTGAATTGTTGGGATACTGGCTGGACCGTTCAGGTCTTTATCTGCCGTTACTTATTATGTTACTATGTAAATAGGATGTTCTTGAGAATAATGTATCTTATAGAAAGCAAAAATCATTTAACTTCGCTCTTTCCCTGACTAACTAAGGGTCCCTTTTACAAAGGCAAGCTAGCGTTATTAGCGAATGCCAGAAATAAGCATGCGCTAAACATTAGAGACACCCATCTATTCCTATGTAAAACACGTATGATCCATATAACATTGAGATATAATTCCTTGCACTTTCTGCATAACTTATCTGTCAACAGACCCAGCCTTATTCATAGTTTCCTTCAAAACATTTATGACTTTCTTGTTCCTCAGTGTATAGATAAAGGGATTCAGGAAAGGTGTTATCACGCTGTTCAGCAGAGCCACCCCTTTCGTAAGATCCAATGAGGAGCTCTCAGCTGGCCTCACGTAAATGAAGATACAGCTGCCAAAGACGATGGTAACTACGGTAAAGTGGGAGGCACACGTGGAGAATGCTTTTCTTCTCCCCGTGGCAGAAGGGATTCTCAAAATTGTGATCACAATATAAACATATGAGACGATGGTTAAAAGTAAGGTGCTCAGGATCACAAGGGAAGCAATGCCAAAAAACATCAGTTCAACTTTCTGGGTCTCGGAGCATGCAAGACGAACTAAAGCGGAGTTATCACAAAAAAAATGGTTGATGGCATTGGGGCCGCAAAACGTTAACCGGAGCACCATGAATGTGGGCAAAATAAAATCTAGAAACCCTCCGATCCAGCAGCCCAACATCATCAGGACACAGCTTTTCTGATTCATAATGTTGTTGTAGCGCAATGGCTGGCAGATGGCAACGTAACGGTCAACCGACATGATGGCTACCATAAAAAACTCCATGCTGCCCATGGCTAAGTAGAAATACATTTGCAGAATGCAGCCACTAAAAGAAATAGCCTTATCCTCGGTCACAAGGTTAACCAGCATTTTGGGGACAGTGGATGAAATGAACCAAATGTCCAGAAAGGCCAAATTACTCAGGAAGAAATACATGGGTGTATGAAATCTGTAGTCCAACAATGTCAGAGCAATAATAACAAGGTTCCCAAAAAGAGACAGCAGGTAGATGAGAAGGAAGAGCGCAAACGTCGCTAGCTGTAGATGAGGGCCGAGGGTAAATCCAACGATAACGAACTCGGTCACTCTAGTTTGATTTCCTGGCCCCATACTTACTGCTCTTCTTCATACCTATTAAAAACAAAAGCAGAAAGTACTGATTTGCTGAGTTTTATTCAAACCACAATCACTACAGAGGTTGATAAGACCGGTGGACCACATAAAGCAAAGAAAACGAAGCTAGAAATTAAATTATTATTAATTTTGTTTTAAAGTGGCTTGTTCATATAAAGAGAATTTGACAAAGATCTAGATACTAGTCATTGGAAGGGATTGTCTGTGCCCAATTTTAGGGGGTGGGATATGAATGGGGAGGTGTTAAATGGAGGAGAGTATAGTGTTTCCACATCAGCTCTGCTCCTCTAATCTCATTCTTCAATCAGCCTATCCAAGAGAAGCACTTAAGAACATCAACTCCTGGTGCCGTGTCCACCTCTTCCTAGTACCCAGCTCTGAAGGAAGGCTTTATCTACCCATAGTGGGGGGAAGGAATGAGGAGGGATGATGGGTGAGATGGGAATGGATGGTCTTGAACTGCTCACCCAACATACATTCCTAGTGTACCCACCTCAGACGTCCCCTTTCCATTGCTCCAGATACTCTCCTCAGAACAGACCCCTCCACCCACACTAATGCTGTGTACACAACATCCGCCTTCTTAGTCCTGACACAAACAGTCACCCCACCTCACGTACCCTCATTGCCATAGACACACCATTTACATTATTGGATTGCCAATTAGCACCAATAATTAAATTTTCACAACCGATTATCTGTGCTCATTGGTTCATTATGGGGTTATTTTACTAAGGTGCGCCAAAAAATGGCCTCCACTGGTGTAGGTGTGTTTATTGGATGCACGCAGGTCCATTTTTCAGCACGCCTGCAAAACAGGCCTTTTTTCCCAAAAATGGACGTGCGGCAAAATAAAAACCAGAGCATGTCCATTTTTGGCCTGAGACCTTACCGCCACCCATTGACTTAGTGGTAAGGTCTCACTTGTTAACTGGGTGACAATCGTCAGCATGTGTACATTGCCAATTACTGCCCAGTTAGCGCCACACAGTAGAAATAGAAATTATTTTCTGCCGCGCGTTTTGGGCATGCATCAAAATTAGAATTACAACCCAGGGCACATGGTAGCCGGGCAGTAGCTCTAATTTGATATGCAATGTATACGCATAGGTGCTTACCCTGCTCATTTTCGAAGGAGATCGCCGGCCATCTTCCGACACAAATCGAGAGATGGCTGGCCATCTCCTGAACCCGGCCAAATCGGTATAATTGAAAGCGAATTTTGGCCGGCTTCTACTGCTTTCCGTCGCAGAGCTGGCCAAAGTTAAAGGGGGCATTTCGGCAGGGTATGGAAGGCGGGACAGGGACGTGGTTACGAGATGGCCGGCTTCGGCGGATAATGGAAAAAAGAAGGCCGGCTCTAATGAGCACTTGGCAGGCTTCACTTGGTCCATTTATTTTTAGGACCAAGCCTCCAAAAAGTGCCACAAATGACCAGAAGACCACCGGATGGAATAGGGGATCACCTCCCCTTACTCCCCCAGTGGTCACCGACCCCCTCCCACCCCAAAAAAATTAAAAATTATTTTTTACAGCCTCTATGCCAGCCTGAAATGTCATACCCAGCTCCATCACAGCAGTATGCAGGTCCCTGGAACAGTTTTTAGTGGGTGCAGTGCACTTCAGGCAGGTGGATCCAGGCCCACCCCCCCCCCTACCTGTTACACTTGTGGTGGTAAATGTTGAGCCCTCCAACCCCCCCCCCAAACCCACTGTACCCACATGTAGGTGCCCCCCTTCACCCATAAGGGCTATGGTAATGGTGTATAGTTGTGGGGAGTGGGTTTTTGGGAGGATTTGCGGGGCTCAGCACACAAGGTAAGGGAGCTATGCACCTGGGAGCAATTTTTGAAGTCCATTGCAGTGCCCCCTAGGGTGCCCGGTTGGTGTCCTGGCATGTGAGGGGGCCCAGTGCACTACAAATGCTGGCTCCTCCCACGACCAAATGCCTTGGATTTGGCCGGGTTTGAGATGGCCGCCATTAGTTTCCATTATCGGCAAAAACCAATGGCAGTGATCTCTAATGCCGGCCAATTTGGCCAGCCCCAACTGTATTATCGAAATGAAAGATGGCCGGCCATCTTGTTTCGATAATACGGTTGAGTATGCTGCTTTCTGGGGCCAACCTTAGAGATGTCTGCCCATATAGATGGCCAGCCCCGTTCGATTATGCCCCTCCACATGCCTTAGTAAAAGGCCCCCTATGTAATTAAATTGTACACACTAATTGGGTGTGCCATTTTTATTGCCATATATAGAATTGAGGGGGTGGTGCACACTGTTGAAGAAGCATGAACATTCGTAACCACATTCTTTATGGACCAAAAAAAAAACCCTAAAAAAAAGATGAACATTTTCCACTTGCCCATCCCTAGTCTCCACAGTATCCCCAGCTTTAATCAGTCCAGCGAGCAGAACCTGCCCTTGGAAACTGGCTGGTGGCAAATCCAAAGGAGAGACAGCCCTAGGCCTGAAGAAAGTTTATCTGAAACCCGCGGCGTTGGGCGCTTTGTTATATCTACAGGGAAGAGCAGTCTTTTCTCCATGACAATTGAGCGATATTATCATCGGAGCCCTTAGCGTTTGGTTTTACGACCAGCGCAGGGCTCAGTTGGTTATTTGCAGTGCATTTATATTATTTGCACAAGTGGGGCACAGTTTCACTATATAGTAACATAGTAGATGACGGCAGAAAAAGACCTGCATGGTCCATCCAGTCTGCCCAACAAAATAAACTCATATGTGCTACTTTTCGTGTATACCTTACCTTGATTTGTATCTGGATAGAAATTAACTAAGAAGAGGGACAATTATTTTACACTATTCCTCCAGAGATATATAACAAAAAATAAATAAGAATAGATCTATATTTTTATATCTGAAATTTCTATTTATTTTTATTATATTTGTACCACGCACTTTCCCACTCATGGCAGGCTCAATGCGGCGGGCAATGGAGGGTTAAGTGACTTGCCCAGAGTCACAAGGAGCTGCCTGTGCTGGGAATCGAACTCAGTTCCTCAGTTCCCCAGGACCAAAGTCCACCACCCTAACCACTAGGCCACTCCTCCACTCTTTATTACTTCAGTGTTTCTATCTAACTCATGTGAATGTTATCAAGCATTTCTTATGCATATACAAATTATTCTCCACAATACAATGGTAGATCCGTAGGCAAATAACAATTATTAATAAATCTTAAACCTAAATAGTTGTTATTTGCCTACGGATCTACCATTGTATTGTGGAGAATAATTTGTATATGCATAAGAAATGCTTGATAACATTCACATGAGTTAGATAGAAACACTATAGTAATAAATAGAAATTTCAGATATAAAAATATAGATCTATTCTTATTTATTTTTTCTTGATTAGTATCCGCCATTTTCACGGCACAGACCGTAGACGTCTGCCCAACACTAGCCCCACCCCCCACCACCGGCTCTGTCACCCAACCTCCCCTAAGCTTGCACATAAAAAATTACCACTGTGAGTGAGAGGCCCAATGAATGAAGTGCAATGTTTTACCCGTGACCACCACGTGGGTGTTTAATTTTCTGAGGATGCTCCTCTCCTTTCCATATATTTGGTACTCTCTCCTGGTTATGGATGTTCTACATCGTGAAACTCGGCACCACCACTGACACATTGAGTTGGTCATTGCTACCTGATCGTCCTAGTTCTTGTCAATCATTTAGGGGACCTTTTACAAAGAGGGGCATAATCGAACGGGGCGCCATGTTTTCATGAGGGCATCCTCGCAGGACGGCCCTGTAAAGGGGCGGGGCAACCCGTATTATCAAAACAAGATGGGCGACCTTAGAGATGGTCGTCCTTAGGTCATTTTTGATTTGGTCTTTTTTGAGATGGTCATCCCCGGTTTTCAGCGATAATGGAAACCGAGGATGCCCATCTCTGAAACGACCAAATCCAAGCCATTTGGTCATGGGAGAAGCCAGCATTCGTAGTGCATTGGTCCCCCTGACATGCCAGGACACCAACCGGGCACCCTAGGGGGCACTGCAGTGGACTTCAGAAAAAGATCCCAGGTGCATAGCTCCCTTACCTTGGGTGCTTTGCCCCCCAACCCCCCCCAAAACCCAAAACCCACAACTGTACACCACTCTCATAGCCCTAAGTGGTGAAGGGGGTACCTACATGTGGGTACAGTGGGTTTCCGGTGGGTTTTGGAGGGATCACATTTACTACCACAAGTTTAACAGGTGGGGGATGGACCTGGGTCCGCCTGCCTGAAGTACACTGCACCCACTACAACTGCTCCAGGTACCTGCATACTGCTGTGATGGACCTGAGTATGGCATTTGAGGCTGGCATAAAGGCTGGCAAAAAAGTATTTTTAAAGATTTTTTTGAGGGTGGAAGGGGGTTAGTGACCACTGGGGGAATAAGGGGAGGTCATCCCTGATTCCCTCCGGTGGTCATCTGGTCAGTTCGGCACTTTTTGATGCTTGGTCATGAAAAAATGGACCAAGTAAATTCGCCCAAGTGTTCGTCAGGGATGCCCTTCTTTTTCCATTATCGGCCGAGGACGCCCATCTCCTAAGCACACTCCAGTCCCGCCTCCGCTCCACTGCCGACACGCCCCTGTGAACTTTGGTCGTCCCCGTGATGGAAAGCAGTTGAGGGCGCCCAAAATCGGCCTTCGATTATGCCGATTTGGGCAACCTTGCAAGAAGGACGCCCATCTCCCGATTTGTGTCAGAAGATGGGTGCCCTTCTCTTTCGAAAATTCACCTGAAAGGCGTGTAAGGGTCTAAGCGTGTCCACTGTGTGCCAAATCAGCATTTCCGCCCGGCTACTGTGCCCTAGACAATAATTCTGAATTTGGTGCGCACCAAAAACACACGGGAGAAAATATTTCCTATTTTCGACTGCATGGATCTTACCCGGCAGTGGACGCATGCTGCATGCCTACCGCCCAGGTAGCATGTGAGACCTTACCGCTAAGTCAATGGGTAGTGGTAAGGTCTCAGGCCAAAAATGGATGCGCACGTCCGTTTTCCGGCCCCTTAAAAAAATAGCCTTTTTCCAGGACGTGGCAAAAACTGGACAGCGTGCATCCAAAAAACGTGCTTGAACTGCTGCAGGCAACTTTTTGCCGTGATTTAGTAAAAGGACCCCTTAATTATTTCTATAATGCTACTAGATATAATATTATCTTTTTTTTTTTTAGTTTCAAAAATTCTTATTAAAAGCAGTATAGCACATTCTGCAGCATGATTGGAGAGCTAAACATGCTGTTCTGTAATCATTATACCATACTGTAAAATGAGACCAATACAGAACTGTAAAAACCAGAATCAGAAAGAGTACATACTGTATATCTAGTAGCAATGCAACTGGTACTACTACTACTACTTAGCATTTTATAGCGCTACAAAGCGTACGCAGCGCTGCACAAACATTGAAGAAGAAAGACAGTCTCTGCTCAAAGAGCTTACAATCTAATATACAAAATAAAGTAATCAAATCAATTAATGTGAACGGGAAGGAAGAGAGGAGGGTAGGTGGAGGCGAGTGGTTACAAGTGGTTACGAGTCAAAAGCAATGTTAAAGAGGTGGGCTTTCAGTCTAGATTAAAGGTGGCCAAGGATGGGGCAAGACGTAGGGCTCAGGAAGTTTATTCCAGGCGTAGGGTGCAGCGAGACAGAAGGCGCGAAGTCTAGAGTTGGCAGTAGTGGAGAAGGGAACAGAAAAGAAGGATTTATCCATGGAACGGAGTGCAGGGGAAGGGGTTGTAGGGAAGGACGAGTGTGGAGAGATACTGGGGAGCAGCAGAGTGAGTACATTTATAGGTAAACATAATTTATAAATCTATTTTGTAAACGTTTGTGATTACTGTTCATTTTCCCATTTTTTTAAATTAACTTTCAATACAATACAATTTAAAACAGGAAAACACTTGTAACATTGTACAAATTTGATAAAAAGTAAATAAAGAAAGAAAGAAAAAAAAAAAAAGGAAGGGAGGATATGCGACAGAGCACATTATATGCACAGACCAAAGAGTATATGAAATGCCTGAAATAAACTCTCGGGCGTGGCATTTTACCACTAATCAGCTTTAAGATAGGATACAAGCGGAAGCCATTTTTTTCTCATGCAAAGCAAAGCGAAATGCTTTTTTTTGGCATAATAAGCTTCTATTGACCTTAATACTTACAGTACTATAGGAAAATAAACAAAGGGTTACCTAAAAGACTTAAGGAAGACAATGCAAAGAAAGACTGACCTATTTCAGAGTGGAAATTTTTTGTTCATGCCTAACCTGAGGAAGAAGGTTCTGCTTTTGAAAGCTAGCTTAAAACAAAACTTATTGTCAGTCCAATTAAGAAAAAAAAAATTAGTATCAACTAAATGAGGGACTCTCAACACAGGATGACAAAGGAACTATAAGGTGAATAGATTTTTCACCATTGCCCGTGACATGGGGAGATGAATATATTAGGGAGGGATCTTTCTGCAATGACAGTGCAACAGCGGAAGGTTTTCTTACCTGGATGCACAAAGAGCTTTTTATTGCATTCTTTGCTAGAGACTGTTGATAAAATAGCAGACTGATAGGGGCAAAAATGTATCAGTTGAATACAGATATCTCTGCATGTGTCCTTACTTTAAAGGAGACCATATTTGCTTGTCATGATGCGTGACTCAAAACAGTCAACTTGTGGAGAACACAATTACTTTTTCATTGTCCATAACATGAGTTGCACAGAAAGTTATCACAGTAAGAAAAAACCCACTCAATCACTATTCTTGATATATAAGTACTCTGTATTTTACATTAAGTCTAAAACAGTTTATATTAAGGACATACACGCCTCACTTCACAGTCCCATCACTGCCCCACATAGAATTACATGAGCTAAAGCATATAACATTATAGTAAGCATAAAACGTTCCCTCCCTCACTGTCTTTCATACACAAGTGCACTGTATAACTTTATATTAAAGATAAAATGCCCCCCCTCATTGTCCCCTATAAATGAGTTACAATGTATTACTTTATATTAAAGATAAATGTACCCTTCACTCAATGTCCCCCATACACGAGTTACACTGTCAGGCTTATTTTCGAAAGAGAAGAGCGCCCATCTTTTGACACAAATCGGGAGATGGGCGTCCTTCTCCCAGGGTCACCCAAATCGGCATAATTGAAAGCCGATTTTGGGCGTCCTCAACTGTTTTCCATCGCGGGGATGACCAAAGTTCCCAGGGGCGTGTCAGAAGCGTAGCGAAGGCGGGACTGGGGCGTGCTTAACACATGGGCGTCCTCGGCTGATAATGGAAAAAATAAGGGCGTCCCTGACGAGCACTTGGCCAACTTTACTTGGCCCATTTTTTCTTGCGACCAAGCCTCAAAAAGGTGCCCGAACTGACCAGATGACCACTGGAGGGAATCGGGGATGACTTCCCCTTACTCCCCCAGTGGTCACCAACCCCCTCCCATCCTCAAAAAAACCCTTTTAAATATTTTTTTGCCAGCCTCTATGCCAGCCTCAAATGTCATACCCAGCTCCCTGACAGCAGTATGTAGGTCCCTGGAGCAGTTTTAGTGGGTGCAGTGCACTTCAGGCAGGTGACCCAGGCCCATCCCCCCTACCTGTTACACTTGTGGTGGTAAATGTGAGCCCTTCAACATCCAAAATATAGAACAGGAAAGTTCTCTACGATGACGAATCACAGAAGGCAAAAGTAGAGACTAATAGACGATTCACCACTGGAGACGTGAGTCCAACAGTCTTTTACCACTGGAGATGTGAGTCCAACAGTCTTTCACCACAAACCACTGTACCCACATATAGGTGCCCCTCTTCACCCCTTAGGGCTATGGTAGTGTTGTACAGTTCTGGGGAGTGGGTTTGGGGGCTCAGCACCCAAGGTAAGGGAGCTATGCACCTGGGAACAATTTGTGAAGTCCACTGCAGTGCCCCCTAGGGTGCCCAGTTGGTGTCCTGGCATGTTAGGGGGACCAGTGCACTATGAATTCTGGCTCCTCCCATGACCCAAGGGCTTGGATTTGGTCGTTTCTGAGATGGGCGTCCTCAGTTTCCATTATCACTGAAAACCGGGGACGAACATCTCTAAGGACAACCATCTCTAAGGTCGACCTAAATGTTGAGATTTGGGCGTCCCCGACCATATTATCGAAACGAAAGATGGACACTCATCTTGTTTCGATAATACGGGTTTCCCCGCCCCTCGCGAGGAGGTCCTGCAAGGACGCCCTCAGGAAAATTTGGGCGCCCCCATTCGGTTATACCCCTCCACATAACTGAATATTAAGGTTAAATGCCTCTCCCCTCAATGTCCCTTATGCATGTATTTACACTGTATCACATCAAAACACCCCCTTCACTATTCCCATACATGTGTTACACTACATCACTTTATATTAAGGATAAATGCCCCCTCCACTCTGTCCCTTATATATGAGTTATACCATATAACTTTTATATTAAAGCTAAAAACAGTTGCTTCCCTCACTGTCTCCCATAAACAAGTTACACTATATTATATTATGGATTAAATTCCCTATCCTTTCATTGTCCCCTGTATAATCAGTACACCACATAACTTCATATTAAGGATAAAACCCCATTCCACCCACTGTCTCTTATGTATGAGTTATATATAAGTGACAGCGAGGCGGGAAGACATTTTATCTTTAACATAGTGGTATATGGTATGCAGTTAAATTATTGCTTTATATCAAGGATCAATGTCCATTCCTCTCACTGTCATCCATATATGAGTTACACCATATCACGTACTTATTAAGGATAAAACACCAACCACCTTGGCAGTACCCTATGCATGAGTTATATCCAGTGTGTTTTTTCTAGTAATAAAGTTGCCGGTACTCAAATGCTAGGTCACCCGTCAGGGGTGGGTGATCCATGGGACCCACCCCACAATAGCCAGGTCCCCTGAAACCAGTCACAGTATCTATGACAAGGCAGAATTGGTGTGTAGAGCCCTGAGCTCGTTCATTAAAATTTGGGGTCTCTGGATCAATTTTAGCAGACAATGGAAAAGGTGCCGGTACTCAGTACCCCCAAGTACCCCCTCAAAAAAAGCCCTGGTTATGTCATACAAATGTAGATTATAGCCTACTCCCCTTGCTGTCCTGTACAAATGTGTTATGCCATATAATTTAGCATTAAGGATAAAATGGCCATTTCTCTCACAGTACATAATAAAGGAATTACACAGTATGAGTTTATATTAAGGATAATACAATTGTGTTAACAAAACTATGTAAGCCACTTTGAGCCTGGGAAAAGGTGGGGTACAAATGCAATAATAATAATAATTTTGTTCTTTGTGATAAACAGTTTCCACTACATCATTTTATCAAAACCATAAAATGTTTGCAAGTCCTACTGACCTTTACTCATATAAGGACAAAAATAATCCCCTCCCCCCCTCGAACATGATCTAATTACAGCTACACGATCAACACAAATTATTCAAGTTACATGAGAAATATTGTTTTTTTAATACACACCTTCAGCCACAAAGTCCTGAAAGATCCCCAAGCTCTATAATCGAGTTATTTAGCAAGCAACCATTTTTAAAAAAT
The DNA here is from genome assembly GCF_901765095.1 of Microcaecilia unicolor. Lineage (NCBI taxonomy): Eukaryota > Metazoa > Chordata > Amphibia > Gymnophiona > Siphonopidae > Microcaecilia > Microcaecilia unicolor. Next base: position 24,296,565 of record NC_044044.1, on the reverse strand, counting down.
GGTTTCTAATATACCTGAGTATATTAATCTGAGCTGTTCTTCATCTCTGTAAATCATATATTCAGAAGAGTTCACTTTATTTCTCAGTACTGTGAAGATCTGGATACAGAAGGGCCATGGCTGGATGTTTTTTTTCTTTTTTTTTGCTCCCCCTCCCCCCCAGAAAGAACTCAAAGCTCCATTACTTCGCCACTGCTAAGAGGTAAAAGTCACTATCCTCTCTGAATTTCTACTATGTCAGCACCCAGAGGACCAGATCACTGAATGGACTCCTGGGAGATACAATCTGGCAAGTTTGTTGAAAAACAAATATAAGATGTAGCATAATTCCAGATGAACGGCATTACAACTTTTAAACAAAGGCAAACTGATGTTTCTAAAAATTATTTCAATATTCGGAGTAAATTAACCAGGTTGGAGGACTCCCACCTAGTTAAATGATAACTTTTTAGGGGCACCTAGGGGTGGCATTATCAATCAGGCTTATTTTCGAAAGTGATCACCGGCCATTTCCCAACATAAATCGGGAGATGGCCGGCGATCTCTCAAAAGCGGCGAAATCGGTACAATCGAAAGCGGCGTTTTTGACAGCATCGCCGCTTTCCCGTCGCCTCACCGGCGAAAGTGCAAGGGGGCATGGCGGCGGCTTAGCAAAGGCGGGACATGTGCGGCCATGGGCGTGGCTACCAGATGGCCGGCTTGTGTGGATAATGGAAAAAAAAAAGCGGCGTTAAGCAGTATTTCGCCGGGTTTACTTGGTCCTTTTATTTTCACAACCAAGCCTCAAAAAGGTGCCCCAATTGACCAGATGACCACTGGAGGGAATGGGGGATGACCTCCCCGTAGTCCCCCAGTGGTCATCCCCCTCCCACACTAAAAAAATAAAAATAAAAACCTTTTTTGCCAGCCTGTATGCCAGCCTCAAATGTCATACCCAGCTCCCTGACAGCAGTATGCAGGTCCCTGGAGCAGTTTTTAATGGGTGCAGTGCACTTCAGGCAGGCAGACCCAGGCCCATCCCCCCCCTACCTGTTACATTTGTGGTGCTAAGTGTTGAGCCCTCCAAACCCCCCCTAAACCCACTGTACCCACATGTAGGTGCCCCCTTCACCCATAAGGGCTATGGTAATGGTGTAGAGTTGTGGGGAGTGAGTTTGGGGGGGATTGGGGGGCTCAGCACCCAAGGGAAGGGAGCTATGCACCTGGGAGCTATTTGTGTATTTTTGTAACATTTTTAGAAGTGCCCCCTAGGGTGCCCGGTTGGTGTCCTGGCATGTCAGGGGGACCAGTGCACTACAAATGCTGGCTCCTCCCATTACCAAATGCCTTGGATTTCGCCGGGTTTGAGATGGCCGGCATTTTTTTCCATTATCGCTGAAAAACAAAACTGGTAATCTCAAACCCGGCGAACTCTGGCATTTGGCCGGCCTAAACCGTATTATCGAAAGAAAAGATGGCCGGCCATCTTTTTCGATAATACGGTTGCGTCCAGCTGTAGCGCCGCCGCCACAATAGATCGCCGCTGAACTATTTGGCCGGCGACGTTCGATTATGCCCCTCAATGTGGACTACCATTAAAGGGCTGTTTTACTACAAGTAGTGACAGTTTAGCACAAGGTCCCATGTTTACAATAAGGCATTGAGCATGACTTGTGGTAAAATGACCCCTCTTAAGGGGTACCCTAGGTTGATAACATCCCACTTTAACTGGATAGGATAGAACACCTCAGTGGGATGTTATCTACTGAGGTTGATAACATCCCACTTTAACTGGATAGGGTAGAACACCTCAGTGGGATGTTATCAACCGAGGTTGATAACATCCCACTTTAACTGGCTAGGGTAGAACACTTCAGTGGAATGTTATCAACCAAGGTTGATAACATCCCACTTTAATTGGATAGGGTAGAACACCTCAGTGGGATGTTAACCGAGGTTGATAACATCCCACTTTAACTGGATAGGGTAGAACACCTCAGTGGAATGTTATCAACCAAGGTCTTGGTTCTGTTCTCGGAGTCTGACGTCCTGCACGTACAACGTGCAGGACGTCAGAATGCAACAGAACGAAGACTTTTTTGCACTGACTACAGGACGAAGAGACATTGGCTGGCGGGGATTCGGGTCCCCCGCCAACAAAAGCGAAGGTAGGCAGCTGGGAGGGTTTGGAGGGGGGGGGGGGGATCGGGAGGTCATCGGGAGGGTGGTCAGGACGAAATCTAGGAGCCCAGGCCCCCTCAGGCCCCACGTAGCTACGCCACTGAGACTGTGTGAAGGAGTCCTTCGCTATGCCTCCGTCCCTGTGATGGCAGTTGAGGACGTCCAAAATGTAGGTGTTTCTGTGAGAAGGATGTCCATGCCTGGATGTTTCTGTGAGAAGGATGTCCATACCTGCTATGCCTCCAACCCCCTTTATTTATTTGGATTTTGGATCACAAGTAGCAGCAGCAGATTTGAACCAGCCACCTCTGGATTGCAAGACCAGCGCTCTAACCACTAGGCCATCCTCCACACTCCCTTAAAATTTGGCTGTCCCTGTGTGTGTGTGGGGGGGGGGGGCAGTTCAGGACGTTCGAAATGTTTGAAAGAAGGACATCCACGCCTTCGCTATGCCTCCACTGACACACACATACCTCCCCTCCCAGGGACCTGCATACTGCTGTGATGGACCTGAGTATGACATTTCAGGCTGGCAAATAGTTGTTTTTTTCAGGGTGGGAGGGGTTAGTCACCACTGGGGAGTAAGGGGAGGTGATCCCCGATTCCCTCCGGTGGTCATCTGATCAGTTTGGGCACCTTTTCAAGGCTTTGTCGTGAACAAAAAAGGACCAAGTAAAGTCGGCCAAATGCTTGTCAGAGCCGGCCTTCTTTTCTCATTATCGGCCGAGGCTGGCCATATCTTAACCACGGCCCCATCCGCCTTCGGTACACTGCCGACACGTCCCCTTAAACTTTGGCCAGCCCTGCGACAGAAAACAGTTGAAGCTGGCCAAAATCAGCTTTCGATTATACGATTTGGGGCCCTTAGAAGGCCAGCCATCTCCCGATTTGTGTCGGAAGATGGCCGCCCTTCTCCTTCGAAAATAAGCAGGAAGGTCTCAGATCCAAAATGGACATGCGGCAGTTTTCATTTTGCCGCACGTCCATTTTTGGCAAAATTTTTAAAAGGGTTTTTTTTAACAAGCGCAGCGGAAAATGGATTGGCGCGCGGCCAAACCCTGCACCTACACTACCGCAAGCCATTTTTCAGCACACCTTAGCTAAAGGACCCCTATGTTAGCAGAGATACATTGAAAAGTGCTATAGAAATGATAGGCAGTAGAAATATATATGTGTGCTTAATACTGTACATTATTTTCAAGATCTAGGGAAAGGAAATTAGGATTAGTGTGAGGCCTAGGATGAGGGTTAAGGTTAGATTGATGATTAAAGTTATATTTTTTACACTTAGCCTTCAAGAAGGGTTAAGGTTTAGAGTTGTTATGGTTGGGTTAAATTTAGAATGCATTAGGGTCAGGGTTATGATAGGGTAAGGATAAGCTAGGTTTGGTTAGGGATCTGGTGAAATTGCAATCTAGATTGGGATTTGTGGTCCCTGGCAATTTTTTTTCTGATCTGTAATTAAAGGATTTGTCACAACAGGGTACAAGCACATGCCCAAAGAAGGCAATAGAGAGAAAAAATATGGTGCAGATTATTTAAATATATTTTATATTTATTTTTGTCTTAAGTAACATTCCAATATGAGGATAATGGAGATCGCCTCTATGGCATAATATAAGCCACATTGAGCCTGCAAATAGGTGGGAAAATGTAGGATACAAATGCAATATAATAAATATATTAAAAAGTGTGTTAATTCCCCTAGTGATCTCACCTATTCAAAATATTGTCTCTCTCTTTAGTATCATTTCAATAATCAACATGAATTTTTGTTCATATTTGTAATTGCGTACCTTAACATTACATTTCACATGTGGGCAAGAATGAATTTCACTGAGGTTGCTCTAAAGAGTTTGTCATCAAGATATTACCTTGAAACAAAATTGTTCCCCCACTGTCAATTAAGCCATATATTAAATGGTCCATAGGAAAAATATTTCAGTGTCTATGTGATTACTGCCTTATGTGGTGGCAGCTCTCCTTTTGAAGGCTCTTCATAGTAATGTTTCTACCAAATCTTTTGTTCAAAACACCAAGCACCTCCTTATTTCTCAAGCTGTAAATCAATGGGTTCAACATTGGGATTAGAACAGCATAGAACAAAGCAAATAATTTATCGACCATAGGGGAATGACAGGATTTGGGGAGTAAGTAGGTAAATATGCCTGTGCCAAAGAATAGACATACAGAGGTCAGGTGGGAGGCACAGGTGGAGAATGCTTTCCGCCTTCCCTCTGCGGAACGAATTCTGAGGATTGTGGATAGGATGCGGATGTAGGAGACGAGGATAAATAGGAAAGGCATGAGGATCAAAATTACGCTGCCTATGAAAATTGAAATTTCATTCTGGGAGGTATCTGGCAAGAAAGCTTAAGGATGGGAGGAATGTCACAGAAAAAGTGATCGATCCTGTTGGGACCACAGAAAGGCAAGCTAAAGACAAAGCAGTCTGTCCAAACTGAGACACGATTCCACTCATCCAAGAACCTGCCACCAACTGGGCACATGTTTTCTTCTTCATGATGGTAGAATAATGTAGTGGGCTGCAGATAGCCACGTAGCGGTCATAAGACATCACAGCCAGAAGGCAACACTCGGCAACCCCTAGAAAAAGAAAGAAATACATCTGTGTGGCACAAGCGAAAAAGGAAACACTTTTGTCTTCTACCAGAAAATTCACCAGCATCTTGGGGACCGTGACGGAGGTATAGCAGATCTCCAGGAAAGAGAGGTTGATGATGAAATAGTACATAGGTTTCTGAAGGGAGAATCTGTTGTTACTATCAAAATGATGGCGACATTCCCTGAGAGTGTGAAAACATACATAACGGAGAATACTAGGAACAATAAACATTGCACGGTGGGGTCACTAGAGAAGCCCAGGAGGATGAAGTCGGTCACAAAAGATTGGTTTTCCCTGATCATTTCAATGACGCCATTCACCTGAAGAAGCAATAATTGAGAAAAAACACATCATTGGCAATAGCAGGACAAAAAGACATACTAAGATACATTGGAATTAGCGGGTCCTTTTACAAAGGTGCGCTGAAAAATGGCTTGCGGTAGTGTAGGCAGGGTTTTGGGCGCTCGCGATCCATTTTTTTTAGCGCGCCTGTAAAAAAAGGCCCCTTTTTTTGCCAAAATGGACATGCGGCAAAATCAAAATTGCCACACGTCCATTTTGGGTCTGAGACCTTACCGTCAGCCATAGACCTAGCGGTAAAGAATCTAGGTGGTTAATGACCTACGTGCATCAAATGCCACTTGGAGTGCATCTGTTACATATTTTTTAGATGTGTAGCGGACACTCGCCAAAATTGAAATTACCGCAAGGGCCATGCGGTAACCGGGCGGTAACTCCAATTTGGTGCGCATTCGGTGCGCGTGGGTACCTTGGCAGCTTAGTAAAAGGGACCCTAAGTTTGAAAAAGTCACTTTCGTGTGCATATGGTCTGCATAAACGGGTAAACAACGTCTTACAAAATTACAATGGGCATAAAAGCAGCCATCTTTGACACGATTATACAAAAAGACGGAGTTCAAATATGACAAAGCTGTGGGGAAAAAACTTATCGAATACCACATAATTTTAAGAGGGTAACCCTCCCCTTCTGTATCCACTTGTGTAATCCATTCATTTACATTTATTTATTTATTTGTTCTGTTTTGTTGTACAAGAATAGGTCCGCTGTGAAAGAAAACATATAACACGGAAAAATGTCTTAGCTGAGAGGAGGAACTTCTCTGAGATATAACTCACCCAAGTAGAGTTATCCACTACAATGGTGGATTAACACCTTAGAGGGGTGGACAAGCTTCTCGATCATTTCCGTAAAACAGTGCAAAAAATCAGGACAGAAAAGCAACCATGCACACACCAACTATTGAGTTAATTGAAATAGTTTCCCACACAATTATTATTCATTCTCTATATTACACATTCCATGTTCTTATTTCAATATCTTAAATTAAAGCCACTGAAAAAAATCAAGGTGTTGCACTTAACTCATGGCTACAGAGTGGGACAACACCCTACCCAGCAGCCGTCATATCTCGAATCCTCTCCGAACGCCCACTGGCAAAATCCCCACTCATGTGACCAAGCAGGGCCGTGCCAACACAGTAAGCGCGGTAAGCGCCGCGGGGGCCTGCCTTCAGGGGCGCCGCGCCGTCAAGCTGTATTAAAAAAAAACGTTACCCTGCTCCATCCCCGATTCCCTGGTGCTTTAAATTTACCTCGCTCGCCTCCGACGTCTGCACAGTGTCAGTGAAAGTGCTGTCTGTCTGACGTCTCTCCACCAGCCTTTCCTTGCTCGTTTGTTCCCTCTGTGTCCCGCCCTCAGGAAATGAGTCAGAAGAAGGCGGGACACAGAGAGAACAAACGAGCGAAGGAAAGGCTGGTGGAGAGATGTCAGACAAGCAGCTTTCACTGATGCTGCGCAGACGTCGAAGCCGGAGGCAGAGAGAGGTAAATTTAAAGCGCGGGGAATCGGGGATGGAACGGAGGAGGCTCAGGCCAAACCCAGCCATTTCCTCCATCGCGCCCCAGACGTGCCTTGGAGCCAGGCAGGTCCGGGGGAGGGCCGCGCATGCGCACCAACTGATAGTCTGCAGGGGGGCGCCAGAGACCCTAGGCAGGCCCTGTGACCAAGGAAGATGGATGTTTGCATGTGCTGTCAATGTGTGAGAGATCCAAGTGCAGGAGACAAATATTAATGAGCCCCATAAAGAGCTGACATTGGTTTCCCTCCCACCTCTGGGCAAGTGTAAATGTGACCCTCTCTGGGAAAACATGACTAAAGCCATCAGACGTTCGTTATTTTCCCAGAGACAGTCACGAATCTTTTACAGTTAACGGGAATGATTTCACACCTCCAGAGAAAGAGAGCTGCAGATTGCTCAGATTGGCATCTGGTGTAGAAACATCCATTTCTCCGTTCCTTATGGAGCCGGCTGTACATCGACATTTCCTGTTCTAAGATATTGGTGGAACTTGAGACATCCCGACCTGAATGTCTCAATTCCCATCTGTGCCAAGCAAAGACAAGTGGAGAAAAAGAGACAAAGGTGCGCTGAAAAATGGCTTGCGGTAATCTAAGCACGGGTTTGGGGCGCTCGCCGATCCATTTTTTAGCGCGCCTGTAAAAAAAAAAAAGGCCTCTTTTTTTTGCCAAAAATTGACATGCGACAAAATCAGAATTGCCACACGTCCATTTTGGGTCTGAGACCTTACCGTCAGCCATAGACCCTAGCGGTAAAGAATCTAGGTGAAAAAGAAACAAAGGTGCGCCTCTCTCAAAGAGACCTCTCTCTGATAGTGCTCTCAGCAAATTCTTTATTCAAAATGTTTAAAAAGGCCTTTTTTTAAACATTTTGAATAAAGAATTTGCTGAGAGCACTATCAGAGAGAGGTCTCTTTTTCTCCACTTGTATTCGCTTGGCATTGATCTTCAGTGGAGAAGTTACCTTCTGTTGGAGTTGACTTCAATTCCCACCTGTACATCCTTTCTAAAATGTCACTCCACATGTCACTGGGTGACAGTAAAAAAAAAAAAGTGCTGATCGTGAGATCTTAAAGCAATTATCATATTTGATGTTCAAGAACATAGTAACGTAACATAGTAGATGACGGCAGAAAAAGACCTGCACGGTCCAGTCTGCCCAACAAGATAAACTCATATGTGCTACTTCTTGTGTATACCTTACCTTGATTTGTATCTGCCATTTTCAGGACACAGACCGTAGAAGATGATTACTTCTATAAGATCAATTAGAAGTACACTGGATTTTCTTTTGTTCGCGTCTTTTCTTGGATAACCATGTGAAGAAACCATGGAGGTCTTTTATGTAGGCGCTGGCATTTTTAGCACGCGTTAAAAATAGGCACCTGCTAAATGCTAAAGATGCCCATAGGAATACATTAATTAATCCTTATCGATACCCAACTCCAATCAATCCTATCAGTGTCTTTTATATAACACATTAAGGGTCCTGAGTATTGGATCCATCAGATAATCATGTTCCACCATTCAGGCTATATACTTAAGCCAGGTATTTCTTTATAGTGGGCATGTATTCATCATTGATCCATGTTTTTCAACGTTTTAACTTTCTCAACTGCAATATTCAATATTCAATCTTATAACATACTACTACTTGACATTTCTAAAGCGCTACTAGGGTTACGCAGCGCTGTACAATTTAACATAGAAGGACAGTCCCTGCTAAAGGAGCTTACAATCTAAAGGACAAATGTACAGTCAGTCAATAGGGGCAGTCTAGATTTCCTGAAAGGTACAAGGTTAGGTGCCGAAAGCAACATTGAAGAGGTGGGCTTTGAGCAAGGATTTGAAGACGATACGGAGGGGGCTTGGCGTAAGGGCTCAGGAAGTTTATTCCAAGCATAGTACATCTTATGTATTTAGCTTAAAATAGCTTTCATTGTTCTTTTTCTATTTTCTTTTATGAATTCTTGTTTTCACAAGTAATCATTCATCTCGGAGACATCTTTAAACCGACATGAAATCATGTTTCGCACAAATCGCTGTGTCAAGGAACGTCTCCTCTGTATAAGCTGGAAACATATCCGTTGCTCTCTTCATGAATGAAGAAGCAACGGAAATGAAAGCTCTTTTAAGCTAAGTACATAAGATGTTATAAGATTGAATATTGCAGTTGAAAGTTAACATGTTGAAAAACTTCTGTACGCCACATTGAGCCTGCCCATGGGCGGGAATATTGTGGGATATAAATGTCATAAATAAATAAATACCTGGCTTAAGTATATAGCCTGAATGGTGGAGACATGATTATCTGATGGATCCAATACTCAGGACACTTAATGTGTTATATAAAAGACACTGATAGGATTGGATTGGAGTTGGGCATCGATAAGGATTAGTTAATGATAACCCCCTCCATTAAGGCTGAAAAGATACTGATTAAATTGGGCAATTCATAGGAATACATTGGCGTATTTAGTGTTTAGTGCGTGCCTATTTTTAACGTGCACTAAAAACTCCAGCGCCTACGTAAAAGACCCTCCCCCCATGCGATGAAGCTACAATGTAGTAAATTTAAAACGAATCGGAGAAAATTTTCTTCACTCAACATGTAATTAAACTCTGGAATTTGTTGCCAGAGAATGTGGTAAAGGCGGTTAGCTTAGCAGAGTTTTAAAAAGGTTTGGAATGCTTCCTAAAGGAAAAGTCCATAGACCGTTATAAATGGGCTTGGGGGAAATCCAAAATATAGAACAGGAAAAGTTCTCTACGATGACGAATCAAAGAAGGCAAAAGTAGAGACTAATAGACGATTCACCACTGGAGACGTGAGTCCAACAGTCTTTATTATATCAGAGATAACGACCCGACACAGGCCGTGTTTCGACGCTAAAAAGCGTCTGCATCAGGGGTCAATAAATACACCAAGTAATGAATGCAAAACGAAGAGTCCTACTTGTATATGTGTTGTCAACTCACTGATCACGTAGCACCAAACAGAATATGCTGGATACAAACACGGCCTGTGTCGGGTCGTTATCCTTGGGGGAAATCCACTATTTCTGGGATAAGCAGTATAAAATATTTTGTACATTTTTGGAATTTGCCGGGTATTTGTGACCTGGATTGGCCACTGTTGGAAACAGGATGCTGGGCTTGATGGACCTTTGGTCTTTCCAGTATGTACTTATGTTACTAGGTAGAGATTGTAGTTGACAAATATCTGGGTTTCTTTTAAGTAACTTGACTACATAAACGTCATACTGATGTAGAGCCTCTCACACTTATTCATACATGCCTGAATTATTTCAGTATTATAGGTAAATGAATGCAGCAGTTATGAGGTAGACAGTATCAAACGGCTTTAGATTCAAAAACCAATCCCTCTACCATGTATTCTGCACGCTGCTTGCTCCAGACTAGCAATAATCATCACCTTCACGCAAGGTTGGGTAAATTGTAGATTATCTATAATAGTCTGGAGTTATCGATGTTACCTTAGAAATTCCAGTTTAAGTCTGTTCAGGCTCGCAAAAGCAGATGCACCAATTCTGAAAGGAGATTTTAATCCTTTGGCTGACATTTGGGAGGTCAGAGCATCTCAAGGGGAGATCACCACAAAGGAGGTAATATTTCTTAGGACTCTGTCACCACTAGTTCTCTGTGGTGACTCAACATCTGGGACTCTTAATTTGTGTTAGATAGCACCATGTCACTAGGGAACCTAAGGTGTGAAAATTTGCCCTCTGAGGAGAGTCTGTGGATAAATATTGCCTTTACAAAAAACTCAATCTGATGTCCCTTTTGAAAGAATTCAGTTTTTTTTTTCATGAAAAAAACAGACACAACCCTATACTTTAAATGGATTCGATTTGTCCAATGCATCACCTTACCCGCAAGATATATCACCAGAATCCTTCTGAAGGAATGACACACGAGCATGTGCTAAATCCATTCTGCAACCTGGAAATCCTAATTTAAAAAACAACTGCATTTTACTAAATTTGCAGTTACCGTGGCGTAAGGAGGGATTTCACCAGTGCTTTTTCAAGCAAAATGCTTGGCCACCCTTCAAGAGTGGGGTGATCACTGAGAGAACCACCCCATAATAGCCAGGCCCGCTGCAACCAGTCACAGAATCTATGACAGGGTAGAATTGGGGTGTAGAGCCTGAGCTCTTTCATAAAACTTGGGAACCATGGGTCAATTTTAGCAGACAATGAAAAAGGTGCCGGTACTCAGTACCCCAAGTACCCCCTCAAAAAAAAAAAGCCCTGGAATTTACACTATAGTAGCTGCAGATTTGGTGCAGCTTCTATTGTGGGCATTGCAGGTCAGCATTAACATTCATATTAAATATTCCAGTAAAAAAGGCCCGTTTCTGTTTGAAAGGAAACGGGCCCTAGCAAGGTTGTGAGTTTTGTTTGCTATGAAATAGTTGTTATAAAAGTGTTGTAGTTGTAATCAGAAGGAATGTATTTTTAGTTTGTATAATGTAGATGATGCTCCATGTTTTTTGTGTGTTTTGTTTTCTGAGTGTGTGTTGTTGTGTGTGTGAGAGAGAGAGAGTGTGTGTGACAGTGACTCACAGAGTGTGAAAGACTGTGTGTGTGTGTTGTGAGAGAGAGAGAGAGAGAGAGAGTGTCTGTGTGTGACACAGAGCTTCAGTGAGCCAAACTGTGTGTTGTGGTGTGTGTGTATGTTTAGCCTAAACAGTTGGTTTCCAATTCTCAGGTGTGTGAATTAATTGCCCCCCCCCCTCCCTCCCTTCGCGCTGCACTTGTGACTGTTACCCGTTAGTGTCGTTTTCATTTTGCAGCTGCCTGTCAGGTGCGATGCCCCCCCTCCCGGCGCCACCCCCACCACGGCTGCACCCCCGCAGCCATCCCACCCACCGTGCCCATCGCACCCACCTTCACGTTGCTTGCCGGGGGGGACCCGGAACCCCGCCAGAACAAGTCCTGTGTGATGAGTACGGTGGTTGGGAGGCGGGGATAGTGCTGGGCAGACTTATACGGTCTGTGCCGAGCCGGTTGGTGGGAGGCGGGACTGGTGTGTATGTTGGGAGGCGGGGATAGTGCTGGGCAGACTCAGACTTATACGGTTGTGCCAGAGCCGGTGGTTGTTGGCGGGCAGGGATAGTGTGGACGACTTATACGGTCTGTGCTAGCCAGGCGTCGGTTGGGAGCGGGGCTGGTGGTTGGATGGCGGGATAGTGCTGGGCAGACTTATACGGTCTGTGCCAGAGCCGGTAGTGGGAGGCGGGGCTGGTGGTTGGAAGGCGGGGATAGTGCTGGGCAGACTTATGCGGTCTGTGCCCTGAAGAACACAGGTACAATTCAAAGTAGGGTATACAAAATTAGCACATATGAGTTATCTTGTTGGGCAGACTGGATGGACCGTGCAGGTCTTTTTTCTGCCGTCATCTACTATGTTACAAAACTCCTCCATCTTTCTATCGGAAGTCTTTGGTTTACTTTCCCTGCTTTGGGAAGTACAGAAATTTATCTCTCTACCTTTGAAATGTGCACAGGGAAATACATATTTATTTCTCGTTCTCTGGTGTTTGCACTACATTCAGTGTCTTCTTGGAGTTTCCATAGCAGGATCTGCTCATTTCTGTTTATAATTTATATAGCCCTTCATGCTTTTATTAGGTTAGTAGCCTATGGAACTGTGTAAGTCTAAGAGCTTTGAAAATGAATCCCACAGTGATTAAATGAAATGCATAACTATATGTTCTTTCTCGCTCTCTCTCTCTCTCTTCTCTGTCTGGCTCTCCAGCCTTGTAGCTGCTGGAATTCCCCTTCTCTCTTTTTTTTTAATTGAGAATTTTACTTTACAGTCACACAACAATCATAACATAAATTATTTACAGGTGAAAGACAGGAGGAATTCCCCATTTTGCTTCTAAACTGAAAGCAACCCTTGCCCAGAGGCTCAGATCCTCAGCCTGGCACCCAGCCAGCCAATCACCGGAGGCCAGCAGAAAGCAAGCCGAAAGTGAAAGCAGCTTTCTAAAGTGAATAGGCACAAAGCAGAGAAAGGCCGGCTAAGACAGAGACAGGAGGAAGCTGACACCTTCACCTAAACAGCAATTCCAATAATGGTGAAAACCTGTGCCCTGAAGATCAACAATGAGGCCAAGGAGATGGTGGATGAAATGCTTTTAAGGACATCTGTCCCAGGGGCTTTTCTCCAGGGGGAGGGGGTGGTACTTCCGGATTTTAGCAGGTGCAGCTCAGTTCCAGCCTGCTCCCTGAACTAACCTCTTCCCTTCCTGCTCCAGGCACAGCATGAACTCCGCTTTCCCAAACCCTTCTGGGCCTGAAGAATATGATGCATTCTGCCCTCACTATCCCAAGTGACAACCTGAAAAACCCTGCTGCCATCTCCAGCCATTGGCACAACCTGACTGCCGAGGCGGAGGGGGGGGGGGGGCAAGATTCACTGGGCCCGGTTTCCAAGGGGGCCCCGGCCATAAAGCAGCATAAATTCTCCCATGCCCCAGTTCAGTCTCTCTGTCGCCTTTCCCTCGTCCTCCTCTTGGCAGTGTTCCTGCAGGCTACCCTGTAGCCTCTAACTGGCTTTGGATGTGTTTGGATTTGTCCCGCCTCCTCTGACACAATGTCCTGTGTCCGCACTGCCAGGAAACACTTAGGAGGCCAGCCAAAGGTAAGCTGCTGCTTTTTTTTTATGCTGTTGGCGGCCCGCAGGAAACACTGCGGAGCAGGGAAAGACTAGAGAGAGATTGTACCGAGTGAATGGGTAGCGCCTTTGTGGCAGCGGCAGTGAGCAGGTGGGGCAGCAGCACGGGCAAGCGGGGAGGCGGCAGTACGTGGCAGGCGGGAGGGGGCGCATTGTTTGCCCCTGGTCTGGTTTTATCTCTTGGCAGCCTTGAACCTGCTTCCCCCCCCCCCCCCCCACCTTGGCTTCATCTTGGAAAGCAGCTCAGCATCAATAGACAAAGTGAGAAATAACGTTCTGATTTCTCTCTCTCTCTCAGGTTGAGGCTTTCAGGATCACCCTCTCCAAGAGGTAAAGCACAACTCGTCAGCATTTTAAAAAGTTCTCTAATAACTTCACTCTTTCTTTCCATTTGTCAACTTTTTTTTTTTTTCCTCTTCCTTTTCTCTTAGGCTGAGGAATTCCTGTCTGGATTTTTTACCACTGAAGGTCATCCAGCTTGATATCTCCTAAAGGTAAAATAAAATGCTTTACATGTAGATGTTGGGGTCCTTTTATCGGCCAGTGGTAAGTTAACCGCCGGGTAGCATTTGGCAAATCAGCCCTACCACCGGGCTGCCCAGGAGACAGGGGGGGCAGTTGTGGTTCCACCGCGTGCTACTTTCAGCATTAGAATTAAGTGTTTTTTTCTAAGTGCCAGTGGTCATGGAAAAGGCATGCCGTGAGACAGTGCTGTAAAACAGCTCAACTGCCGAGCAGAAAAGAGGAGGTTGAGCTGTTTACAGCGCTATCTTAAAGCAAGACAATGTCTCATGTGAATTATTATTTATTTGGATTTTGCTCAAGCCTTTTTCAGTAGTAGCTCAAGGTGAGTTACATTCAGGTACTCTGGATATTTCTCTGTCCCAGGAGGGCTCACAATCTAAGTTTGTACCTGAGGCAATGGAGGGTTAAGTGACTTGCCCAAGATCACAAGGAGCACAGTGGGATTGAACCGGCCACCTCTGGATTGCAAGACCGGTACTCTAACCACTAGGTCACTCCTCCACTCGGCAGCATTCCATGTAGAATCTCAATAGTAGCAACGTTCAATGTTCCACTAAACTAATCACTAGGCTACTCCTCCACTAGCAACATTCCATGTAGAAGTCGGCCCTTGCAGATCACCAATGTGGCCCGCGCAGGCTTCTGCTTCTGTGAGTCTGACGCACGTACGTGCAGGACGTCAGAACTCACAGAAACAGAAGCCTGCGCGGGCTGCGTTGCTGATCTGCAAGTGGCAGGCTTCTACATGGAATCTTGCTAGTGGAATAGCACCATTCCATGCAGAATCTGAAATAGTAGCAACAGAATCCCAATAGTAGTAACAATCCATATAGTTATTTATTTAGATTTTATTTTGCTCACACCTTTTTCAGAGTAGCTCAAGGTGAGTTACATTCAGGTACTCTGGATATTTCTCTGTCCCAGGAGGGCTCACAATCTAAGTTTGTGCCTGAGGCAATGGAGGGTTAAGTGATTTGCCCAAGATCACAAGGAGCAGCAGTGGGATTTGACCGGCCACCTCTGGATTGCAAGACGGGTGCTCTAACCACTAGGCCACTCCTCCACTCTTATCAATGCACTTACTTATTCTCAATGCACTGGATGAAGACCACTGTGTAATTATCTGGTATTGACTCCTGAAGCAGCCCTATGGCTGAGAAACACGGCTCATGTCAGGAAGTATTTTTTTTTCATGGAGAGGGTGGTGGATATGTGGAATGCCTTCCCGTGGGAGGTGGTGGAGATGAAAACTGTAATGGAATTCAAACATGCGTGGGATAAACACAAAGGAATCCTGTTTAGAAGGAATGGTTCCGCGAATCTTAGCGGAGATTGGGTGGTGACGCCAGTAATTAGGAAACAAATGGGAGCTGGGAAGACTTCTACGGTCTATGCCCTCGTGACTGAATAGATATGGATGGGCTGGAGTGTAAATTTTAAGGGGCTTCGACGTTAGCTCAGAAGTTTTAGTACAAGAAGAGTGCGGGCAGACTTCTACGGTCTGTGCCCTGAGAAAGGCAAGAACAAACAAACTTGGGTATACATATAAAGTATCACATACCATGTAAAATGAGTTTATCTTGTTGGGAAGACTGGATGGACCGTAAGTGCTGTATCTGCTGTCATTTACTACTAAGACTCATTTTCGAACGTGATCGCCGGCATCTTCTGACACAAATCGGAAGATGGCCGGTGATCTCCTGAACCCGGCCAAATCGATATAATCTGAAAGCGTATTGGCCGTGTTCAACTGCTTTCCGTCGCGGGAGCCGGCGAAACATCAAGGGGGTGTCTGGTAGGGTAGTGAAGGCAGGTCGGGGCGGGACTGGACGTGCTCATGAGATGGCCGGCTCGCCCAATAATGAAAAAAAAACTGGCCAGCTTGTAGAGCACTTTCGCAGCTTACTTGGTCCCTTTTTTTCACGACCAAGCTTCAAAAAGTAGCCCCAACTGACCAGATGACCACCGGAGGGAATCGGGGATCACCTCCCCTTACTCCCCCAGTGGTCACCAACCCCCTCCCAACCCCCCCAAAAAATTAAAAAACATTTTTTTGCCAGCCTCTATGCCAGCCTGAAGTGTCATACCCAGCTCCATGACAGCAGTATGCAGGTCCCTGGAAACAGTTTAGTGGGTGCAGTGCACTTCAGACAGGTGGACCCAGGGCCATCCCCCCCCCCCTACCTGTTACACTTGTGGTGGTAAATGGGAGCCCTCCAACACCCCTCAAAACCCACTGTACCCACATGTATGTGCCCCCCTTCACCCATAAGGGCTATGGTAATGGTGTAGAGTTGTGGGGAGTGGGTTTTGGGGGGATTTGAGGGGCTCAGCATCCAAGGTAAGGGAACTATGCACCTGGGAGCTTCTTTTTTTTTTTTTAATTTTTAGAAGTGCCCGGTTGGTGTCCTGGCATGTCGGGGACCAGTGCACTATAAATGCTGGCTCCTCCCATGACCAAATGCCTTGGATTTCACCAGGTTTGAGATCGCCGGCATTATTTTCCATTATGGCCGAAAATTGATGCTGGCCATCTCAAACCCGGTGAAATCTGCCATTTGGCCGGGCCCAACCGTATTAGCAAAGAAAAAGATGGCCGGCATCTTTATTGAAAAGAGTTTGTCCAAAGCCTCCCTCTTGTTGGGTAACAGAACATCTCAAGTCATCCTAAGAGCTCCCTCCATAGATAGGTTCGTTGAGAAACTTCTAACACAGTCTAAAGTCTTTCTCCAGAGATTAAGTTACTAAGGAGCCCTGGAGCAAGTGTTTTAGAAAAGTTTTTAGAGGGTGTTTTTGTGGAGGGGTGACTTCTTGTCTTCTCTTTACTTGGCAGGAAGGGTCTCTGAATGTGACAGATCTCTCCAGTATTCACACTGAGCTCGATATTCCTATCCCCGACCCTCCACCAAAGGAAGATGAGGTAAGCAAGTGGAGAGTTAGGGGATCAGAGTGGGGCATGGGAGGGGACATGAGGATGCACATTGTATATATGTACTAGCCGTTAAGCCTGTAAAACGGGCTGGTATTGGGGTTTTCCTTCCCCTCCCCGCGAGGTCACCACCACTACCATTCCCCCCACCCCCCCTACCCCCGGAGTCGCCGCCATCCCTCCACCCGGCCGGGCCTTTCCTCCGCTACTAAACTATACATCCATTCGCCGGAACGCAGCACGCACATCAGCTGAGCTGCCGTCAGCCCTTCCTTCTCTGCCTGTGTCCCGCCCTCCTGTGACGTAATGTCAGCAAGGGCGGGACACAGGCAGGGAAGGAAGGCCGACGCCAGCTCAGCTGATGTGCGTGCTGCTTTCTAGCGAATGGATGTATAAGTTTAGTAGCGGAGAGAGGGCCCGGGCCGGGTGGGGGGGGGAACGGTAGCGGCGACCTCGGGCGGGGGGGGGAAGCGGTATCAACCTCGGCGGCGCAGTTTCCCTCTCTGTCCCGCCCTCGTCATCACGTATTGATGCGGGGGCGGGACAGAGAGGGAAGTCTCTACTGCGCATTTGCGAGTGAGTCGGTCACTCGCCGTTTATATGTTTGATAAACCATCACAACCTCAATCAATTTTTCCCATTTGCTTCCCTTCCCGCCTCCCCAGGAGAGTGCAAAAATGGAAACAGACAAGGAAGAAAAGAAGACAGTAAGGAAAACATCAACTAATATTTAATTCTTATGTTATGTTATTGTTTTTTCTGGCTGTCCCATGCTCATCCATCTTCCTTTTTCTCTATGTCCCACCTCTTTCTTTCTATGCTTTTCTCATATTGATCAACTTTTGCGGCTTCTTTCTGTTTTCTTCCCAGCCCCGAAATGTGGCTTTCTAAAGGGTAATGAGAAAGTAATGAGCTTGCTGAACCAGGTGAAACCAGAAGTGCGGATCCTCAAGGAGAAGTGCATCATGGTAAAATGACATTCTGAAATATGTAACCTTTGAACTCTAGTAACTCCAACACAGACCAATCGACTGTACTAAAGGCCAATCTCCTTCTACCTAAGTCAGGCTGGCAAATTTCTGGAAATATGAACTTATGTTCCTCACAGTAGTACCTTGGTACCTTGCCAATGGGGATTCGGAGAGATCATCAAAATAATAATTATCTGATTGAAATTTCAGGTCATCACTTGGATTCAGCACTTGATCCCTAAATTGAGGATGGAAATGATTTTGGAGTAGCAATTCAGGTAAGACTCGGAGTCTGGAGAAGGTGAGGCAGATAGCTAAGCTCCACAAGGTTGATAATTATATGTCTTTGTCTTTCTGCAGGAGAAGGTGCTGGAGAGGATCACTGCGATTAAAACCAAAGTAGAAACGTTTCAGACCAACATTTCAAAGTAAGGGACAAGGGCTTGAAAAAAAGAGATTGGGAAATAAATGATGATGTGGAAATGGGAGAGAATAAAGCAAAGAGATATTAATGAATGGGTACCAGGTGGTGGCAGGAAGATATGCATTTGAGGTAGGGATGAGAGAGGCCGGAGTGTTTCAGAGGCTGAGCTCATTCCACTTGTGGTGGGGTGTGGGGTCAAGGTAGGTGGGCATAAGACAATGCAAACATTGGCACCACCTACGGTTTTTGGGCAAATAGTGATTTAAATTCAAATACAAATAATCCAGGGCTCTGCTGTGCTGAATCCTACTGAAATAAACACTTGATCTCCGATTTCACATTGCTTCTTTTATTATTTTTTTAATGTTAAAGCTCAATGACCATTATTCGTATTTGGCCGAATAATATTTGTCGTCATTCGTATTTGACTGACTAGTAAACTATGCTATTTGGTACAGCTCTAATATGCACTATGGGCTTCTTTTTCCTAAGCAGCGGTAAGCCCAATGTGGGCTATACAGGAAGTACTTCCGGGCTACCGCAGCAGGCCCAGAGGTGGTTCTCACCTCTAGCATGCAGTCACTTCCGACACTACAAAAATGAATGTACCCGTCGGTAATCGGGCAGTGCCGCACACTGCCCGGTAACCGTTGGTTTAATGCGGAAGCCCTTACCACCACCTCAAAGGATGGCGGTAAGGGCTCCCCCCCCCCCGAAATAGCTGCTCGGCAAGAGCTTTACGTGCCGCATGGCCATTTCCTACAGGCTTCCCTTTTACCAGCTGTGTTAAAAGGGGGCCTCGGAGCATGTGTAAAACACACGCCAACACAAGCGCTGGCCCCCTTTTGCCGCAGCTTGGTAAAAGGGGCCCTATGTTTTTTTAAAGATGCCTTAACTGAAGACACATTAACAAATTCACGACCCTACTACTCACCACTATACCAGCAAAGCTCCGGTGGCTTGATGATTGAGACCTATGTTGTGAAAATACTTCATACTTTCTTTTTCTCCACACCTTGCAGGTATTTCTCTGAGCGGGGAGATGCTGTGGCCAAGGCTTCCAAGGAAACCTATGTGGTGAGTGACGGTTCCTGAGTCTGTCCCTGCCTTTTGTTATCCCCCAAGATTTCTGAATGCTTCTGGGTCTTTTGTGGGTCCTATTGTATGACTTTCCTCTGAAACTATAAACCACAGAGAAGTGAATGCAGAAGCACAGTGTGAAGGATCCCTCCTCTTCTCCTCCGGCCCAAGTTTTAAGAATATAATTCCAAACAAACAGTTAAAAAAAACCCCAGTAGTTTTTAATAATGCAGTTCCAAAAGCAAAACAGTTTCGGGAATCTCAACAGCTTCAAAAATGCAGTTCATAAACACCCAGCTCAGAAATCCCCCATCAGTTTCAATAATGCAGTTCAACACCAACAGGGCATGAATCTCAGCAGTCACAATGATACAATTCAAAATAAGCAATTCACAAAAACAAAAACAGTTCTAAAAAACAAGCAGTTCAAAGAAAACATCACTTCCAAACAGGCAGTTCAAAAGCAAGCAGTTTAAAAATCCCCCCAGCAGTTCAGAGGGAGACAGCCTCCAGGGGTCCCACCCTTCTCTGGCCAGCTCTATCTCCTGGCTTCAACCCACTTGATCCCGTCTCTTCCTGGCTCCTCCACGATAGCCACTGCCTTCCCTTTTTTAACCAGGCCCCGCATCAAGCGGTTACCTGCTGTTTGAAACTTTCCACCTCTGGATCTTGCCAGAGCTGCAATATCCATCGGCCCCCTCCTGCCTCACTTCCTCCTCCTTTTCTTCCCCCTTCCATTCCATGGGCTCCTCGCCCCACCCATTCTCCAGCTGATCCTCCTCCCCCTGATCAATTCTGCTTAGAGGCTCCCCTTCCTTTCCTGGCCTCCTGACCGTGTCTTGGGTTTCACCTTTACCTGCATTTCCCTTGGGCTCCACTGGGGGGCTGCTGGGATAGGAAGTCTTTGATTCTGTTGTAAGGCCTCCTCAAGGGCTGCTGGGAGTCATAGTTTTTAAAACAACAAAGAGAGTCCAATTCTCCCGCAAAAACACACAAGGAAACACAAGTCAAGTGGAAGATATCCAGAAGGACCAGACTGAAGTCGCAGATGTTGACAGCCAGTCTTAATAAATTATTTTTGGCTGTCAACATCTGCGACTTCAGTCTGGTCCTTCTGGATATCTTCCGCTTGACTTGCTGTTTCCTAGTCGTAGTTTTTACCCTGCCTCCAGCCCTCTGGGGAAAATGATCTGTGCCTTCTCCTGACAAGTGGAACTCCCTGAGCTAAGAATCTGCGTTGGCCCCTCCTCTGGGTTTTATCTTCTCCTCCGCCAGTAACGCCCCCCCCCCCCCCCCCCCGTTCCCTTATCCCCTTCTTCAAATAGGTGGGAAAATGTGGGGTACAAATATAACAAATACATTATTTGGAGAAGGTAGAAGGCAGAACCGACAGCATCTTCCATGTGCAGCGTACATAAGTACATAAGTAATGCCACACTGGGAAAAGACCAAGGGTCCATCGAGCCCAGCATCCTGTCCACGACAGCGGCCAATCCAGGCCAAGGGCACCTGGCGAGCTTCCCAAACGTACAAACATTCTATACATGTTATTCCTGGAATTGTGGATTTTTCCCAAGTCCATTTAGTAGTGGTTTATGGACTTGTCCTTTAGGAAACCGTCTAACCTTGGATTTCCATTGATCTGACATTCCACTCTATTTACAGATGGATTACCGCATGCTAGTTCATGAGAAGGATGAGGCAGCATACGTGGAAATACGTAGCATTTTGATGGACCTGCGTGGCTTTTATGTGAGTTTCTGATTTCAGGCAGATCTTTGTTATAGCCTGGTTCAATTGGGGGCCTTTTTACTAATCCGCGTAGGTGCCTATGTGTGCCCAAGACGTGCCAATTCAGAACTACCGCCCAGCTACCGCGTGGCCCGGACGGTAATCTCATTTATTTTTTTTTAAATGTGTCCACTATGCTCGCCCGAAAATATATTTTATTTTCCGGCGCATGGTGCTAACCGAGCGGTATTCGGCATTCTACGTGTGCTGACGATTACCGCCCGGTTAACGCGTGAGACCTTACCGCTAAGTGAATGGGTGGTTGTAAGGTCTCAGGCCCAAAATAGACACGGGCCGATTTTTGTTTTCCCGCACGTCCATTTTCGGCCCAAAATTTAAAAAGGCCTATTTTGCAGGTGCACTGAAAAATGGGACCTGCGCGTGTCCAATACACGCGTCTACACCACAACATGATTTGCAGTGTATTAGCACAAGTCATGCTATGTTATTTACAAAGTAGTGAGGTGCCAAATATTTTGCATCTCATTACTGTGTAACCCATGGCAACTTAAATATCGCCATGCTATTTTTAATCAAGCAACATTAGGGCTGTTTAAGTCGAGTTAAGGGCCAAATAATGCAATTTACCACCCTAATGCTACTTGATGAATTCCCCCTCAATTTCTTGTGTGCGTGCATGGCTACAGGGGCCTGGGCCTCCTTACATTTGGCCCTGGACCCCCCTGCCGATGACCCTCTCGACCCCCCTCCCGCTGCCAACCCTCTGCCGCCGTGGGCTACCTTTGCTGGTGAGGGACCCCACCAGTCGAGGTCCTCTTCTTCCCACAAAGGCTTCATTCTGTTTCTCGCATCTTCCCGTGAAGGCTTTGTTCTGTTTCTCACATCTTCTTCCCGCAAAGGCTTCATTCTGTTTCTGATGTCCTGCACGTTGTACGAAGCCTTCGCGGGAAGAAGATGTGAGAAACAGAACGAAGCCTTCGCGGGAAGAAGATGTGAGAAACAGAACGAAGCCTTCGCGGGAAGAAGATGTGAGAAACAGAATGAAGCCTTTCCGGGAAGAAGAGGACCTCGACTGCTGGGGTCCCCCACCAGCAAAGGTAGCCCACAGCGATGGCGGCGGCGGGAGGGGGGTCGAGAGGGTCGGCGGCAGGGGTCGTCAAAGTTGGTGGTGGTGGTGGTGGCGGCGGCGGGGGGGGGGGGGGGGGGGGGTTAGCGGCACCGGCGGGGCTAAAATGTGCCCCCTCACCTTGGGCTCTGGACCCCCCTCCCGCCGAAGTCTGGCTATGCCCCTGGTGCATGTATGTGTTGTTTTATAATATACTAGGATTGTTTTCAATGCAATAATTACCTTAGAACTTCTAGTTTAACATATTCATGTCCTGTCCTTTATGTGCTTTAAGGTGGAGCTTTATGACATCATCACAAAGAACCTAGAGAAGATCACTAATCCCAAGGGAGAGGAGAAACCATCCATGTACTGAGTGTCCTCATCTTCTCTTCTGCGGAACTTTTCGTTCCACATTCTGAAAGCTCTCTAGCCACTCCCCCCCACCTTGTGTGGTTTCTGTGTCCGTGCTTTGAAATATACAGTAGTTGTTACAATGTATCCATCTTGGGCTGTAAAAACTATGTTGTTTATAAAAAAAAAAAAATGAAACAATGTAAAAGGCAAAAGATTTTTCAGTAAATGTTTGCTGCTACTTGACAAGGTTACCTCATCTATGGTAAACAATCCCTGTTATCGTTTGATGAACATTTGTTTGGCACCTTCATACATAATTGCTGAATTAATAGCCTCTACAGGGTGAGTGAACACAGTCTGTAGGCATTAAGTATTCTCAATGGATCAGGACTTCCTTATTGGTCTGTCATCAAGGGACTTGCCAGTAAGCTAGAATTTTAGTCCTCTATTTATTTAAAAAATATATAAATAACTAAATCCCTGTAGGTCAGAACCTCTGAAATGAAGGGATATATTCGCAGTCCACCTTTGAAACCATAAGCTCAAAGCAGAGAAAAGGCAAAAACACAGCTTTCCATCCTTCAACAAGACAGAGGGTTGTCCATTGACCTTCCAACTTTTGTAATTTTCCACCTTCAGCAAGACAGACTATTTTCTGTTGACCTTCCAGTGTTTTTAGATTTCCCGATCCAGTGCATCAGTCCTTCATTGACTTTGCTTATGATGCAGAAGAGTAAATAGTTAAATGCCACATTACATCCTAGGGATGTAAAGATCTAACTGTCAGTAAGTAGCACTGTCACTCCTTTAATAAAAATATATTTTGTCTTTTCAAAATATCACGTACTTCTCATTCTTAATAGTGAATTTAGAACCGTTCTATTGGGTCAGGTTTTTTTGCTTTAAACTTGCTCACATTAACTTCTTTTTTTTTTTTTTTTGTAAATATTTTTATTGTAAGTGTGAAAGGCATATAACAGAACATTGAAATTTTCATACTTTGCAGCAAACATAACAGAACAGCAACTTCTGTCCATTAACTCTAGAACAAGGACATCTCCTTTATCCAGTATGATAAATAACTTTAAGCCACAGACAAATGCACATCCTATGTATACATGACAAAGATCACAACAGCTATTATCACACCTAACCTTCCACCTCATTTTTTGTTTTAATGTTTCCCCTCCCTCCCCCCCCCCCCCCTTCCCCCCTGCCCTCCCCCCCTGCTCCTGGAGAAACCTGAGACCCAAAGTACAACATCTCAAAGCGTTGCCATAAATGCCCAAATCCCCGTCCACGCGGACCCAAAGACTTAGAGCGCTCCTGTTCCCAGCAAGCCATCTGCTTCATTCTGGCTAACCAGAGATTGACAACTGGGGGCTCTACTAGTGTCCATTGGGCCAATATTGTTTTCCGTGCCACCATAAGAGCGACACCCACAAACCGAACCTGAGAATATTGCAGGCCTTGATCACTTAATTCAGACTCATCTCCCAGCAGCAGTATCTTGTAAGACCACTCTATGGGGACTCCCAATGTGCACTCCAGCGATTCCACCACTGTGCTCCAGAACTGGGCTAACTTTGTGCACTCCAAAAAAGTGTGTATCAATGTTCCTTCTCTATGTTTGCACTTCAGACATGTACTATCCTCCCATAAGCCCATATGCTTACCCTTCTCCCGTGTTATGAACGCCCCATGTAACAACTTAAATTGCATTTCTTGCAAATTCGCACTAGGAGTTGATTTAAATGCCCATGTAAAATAATTGGAAAGCATATCCACTGTGATCTCTTCTCCCAACTGCTCCCCCCACCAACTCGCCAAGCCAGCAAAAAAAGTAGCATCTTTGTGTTCCTTTCCCAGTGCATACCACACCGCCAACCTATTCGCTGACTTCGGAACTTGACAAAACATCTTATCTAATCGGGTAAAGGTAGGCCCTTGCGATGCTGAAGTAGTCAAGGTGGCACAGTAGTGCCTCCACTGTAGGAAAGGAAAGAAGTCCACCCTTCCTAAGTTCCACTTAGCCTGTGCCTGTTCAAACGATGGGAGTAAACCCTCCTCAGATGTAATAAATTCCCCCACATACCGACAACCATTTCTTGCCCATACCTGGAACCGCGACACCCCCTGTCCCGCTGGAAAAGCAGGGTTATCCACTGCAGCCAGGAATGGAGATGCACCCGTCGCCTTACCCAAATATCCTCTCCACCACTCCCAAGCCCTCTGCAGCGGTTGAAGCAGAAACTGCAATTCTCCCTTCCTACCCATCCTCAGTTGTATCATGTTAAATGCAGAATATGATAAAGATTCGTCCTGCCAGATGGATTGCGGTGCATACCTAGCCGATCCCTCATGCAATTCATGAATCCACCTAAGTATAGCTGCCACGTTGTACAAGCGAAGGTCTGGAAAGTTTAATCCACCTTTAGTTCTGGGCAATGTTAGCTTGGCAAAACTGATTCTAGCCCTGCGCCCGGCCCAAATAAAAGTGCCTATAAAACCTTTGTAATACATCTCATCCTTTTTTGTGATCCAAAGTGGCAACATTTGCAGAGAATACAGTATTTTTGGTAACATGACCATTTTAACGAGGGCTACTCTGCCTAGCAGAGAAAGCGGTAAGTCCTTCCATCGCTGACACAACGCCTTAAGGCTATCCAGCTTATCCTGGACATTCCTCCTGTAGATCACTCGCATATCTTTATGTAGATATACTCCCAGGTATTTCAACGTGCCCGTTGACCACGCCAAAGGGAAAGTAGGCAACTGCCTGCATGCACACGGGACAGACACCGGCAAAGCCTCAGACTTGTCAAAGTTTATCCGCAAGCCTGAAAACGATCCAAATTGTACGAGCAAAGCTACTAAGTGGGGGACACTTGCCGAGGCGTTGTCTAGGTAGATAAGCATGTCATCAGCAAATAAATTAATTTTAATTTCCTGGGACCCCAATCTAATCCCTTCTACATTTTTAGTCTGGCGAATTTTAATAGCAAAGGGCTCTAATGACAGTACAAATAGCATAGGTGATAGTGGGCATCCCTGCCGGGTGCCCCTTTCCAATGAGAAAGCTTGAGACATTGCCCCATTTATTAATATCTGGGCTGTAGGGTTACTATATAAAGCTCTAATTCCGCCCAAAAATTCTCCCATTATGCCGAATTGGGGCAGGACCCAGAACAGATAATCCCATAAGATCTTGTCAAAAGCCTTCTCAGCGTCCAAACTTGTGATTATTGCATCCCCCGGAGCCTTTCCCTTTCTTTGCAAAACTGTCAACGCTCTCATAATATTGGAAGAGGCGTACCTCCCTGGCACAAACCCTGCCTGATCCGTATGTACTAACTCAGGCAAGACCCTCCCCAATCTACTCGCCATTATATTTGCAAAAAGCTTAATATCTTGATTCAAAAGCGAAATTGGCCTATAAGAGCCCAACTTCTCCTCATCCCTTCCGGGTTTAGGAAGTACTACTATATGGGCGTGTGTGAGACCTCCTCCCGCCCTTCCGGTTGTACATAAATGATGGCAGAGTTCCTGAAAAGGGGGGCAAATCTTGGCTCCCAAAATTTTGTAAAATTCAGGCCCTAGCCCATCCGGGCCCGGTGCTTTGGCTAACTTTAATCTCTTGATTGCCTGTCTGACCTCCTCACCCACTACTGGCTCATTCAGTTTATCTCTCTGCTCATTAGATAGCTGTGGTAGAGAAATATCCTTGAAAAATACCTCTCTCTGCACCCCGTCCACCTCTCCTTTATTGTACAGTGCTTTATAAAATCTCACAAACTCCTCCTGTATACCTACATTCGTTGACACTATCTCCCCGCTAGGCGACTTTATCTTTGTTATGATCTTCCTGGCCCCTCTACTTTTCACCAGTGACGACATCAATTTCCCTGCTTTATTCCCCCAACGAAACAAATTGTATTTATATATACTGATGTCTTGGGCCGCTCTTTCATTCAAAATATCACTGATGCATCTTCTTGTCGCCCAGTACTCTTTCTTCGCTTCCTCATCTCTCTGACGGGCACATCTCCCCCTTAGCTGCTGCAGTTGATTGGACAGGGTCACCAATCTCTCATTCCTCTCCCTGTTCTTTTTTGCTGTGTACGCCAAAATGTGTCCCCTTAGTACAGCCTTCCCCGCTTCCCAGTACACAACAGGGTCTACTGTTTCCGGATCATTTTCCGTCATGTAATTACCCCACATTTGCAATAAGAAGGTATGAAATTCCAAATCCAAATACAAGGTAGGGTTCATTCGCCACATCCTTGTCTCGCTGTCCTGCCTCCATTGTATATCCACCCATACTAAACAGTGGTCGGACACCGCCCCATCTACTATCTCCGCTGCACGCACCTTCGAAAGTAGGGAGGAATCCACCAATAAATAGTCTAACCTTGCATACACCCCATGCACCTGTGAGAAAAAAGTATAGTCGTAATCCTCTGGGTGCAGCACGCGCCATATGTCCAATAATCCTAGCTCCTTCATTAGAAAGTTTACCCCTTTATCCTGCCACCTTGAGGAACGTGGTTTTGCTGGCTTGCAGTCTATCAGGGGATCTGCAGTAATATTAAGATCTCCCCCGACTATCAATTTGTATCCGCTTATCGACACCAATTGCGCCAGTACCCCCGAAAAGAAAGAGTGAGAGTATATATTGGGTGCATATATAGAGCAAAGGGCTACTCTGTGACCCGCTACCTCTCCCAGCCAAAGAACATACCGTCCTTCCGGATCCTGAACTGTCTTATGTGTAGTAATGTGGTGCTTTTTATGGAACAGAATAACTACACCCCTTTGCCTATTGTTGAAGGATGAGGATACTATTTCTCCCACCCATCCTCGTTGTAATTTTCTGTGCTCCTGCTGCGAGAGATGAGTCTCCTGCATGAAAAGCACATCAAGTTTCATCCTGACACAATAGGACAGAATCTTAGAACGTTTAACTGGGGAATGGATTCCATCCACATTTAGAGACCCGAATCTCAAACTACCCATGTGGCTGTATGGGCCTAGTAAGCCTGCTATCTTTCCGAAATCCAGAGGTGGTGTCCCAGCTCACCACCTCCCACACAAAAATGGGCTTTGCCCTCTGCCTCCTCCGCCCTGCACATCTAGCCATGGTCCCTCGTCTTCCAGGAATAACTTTCCCTCCCCCCCCTATTCTACTGCCCAACTCCTCACCCCCCTCCCCCCTCCCCTTCTCCCCTTCCCCTCCCCCACAGCCATCTTTCTTATGCCATTCACACACCCCATCCATATCCCATGCTCCCCCTCCACTCATATTCCCTTGCGCTTCCTCCCCCCTCCCCATCCCTACCCTTCTTCCCAGAACACCCAGTGTTACAATCCCTTCTCAAAGAAGCTGCTCCCCTCTCATTTCCCTCCCCCCAACCCTCCCTCTACCATGAACGCTAAACTTACAAGAGCACTGCTCAACAGCTGCTCCTCCACTCTCTAAACAAGTGTAAGATTACATCATCTAACAGTAAAAAGTAAAAAAAAAAAAAAAAAAAACCATATCAGGTTAGATGCAACATTAGACTACATATAACAAGAAAACGAAGAATAAGAAGAAGGGAGAAAAGGCAAATTCATTCCACAGATGTTTCTTTCTCTTTCCTTTTCCCCTCCTCCCCCTTTTATATATAAGGACCCCGAGTATCCAAGCAATACTGTCCTAAATTGTTCACACATCTCTACACCTCTGCTTCTCCTGGCAAACTTCTTGCACCCTACTTAAAGCAGTCTTCCGCTCCAATTGTAGCCTCTCCTGCTCCTCAGGGCAACTTATCCACGAAGGCTCCAAGTTCTTTTGGATCCGTAAAGAATAAGGTTTTGTTGTCATGAGTGAGCCTCACCTTGGCAGGGTAAAGGAGGGCAAATCGCAGTCCCTTGTCATACAAACGCTTGCAATGGAGGCCCATTTTCTTCCTTTGGTCGGATACTGACGCAGAGTAGTCCTGAAACAACAAAATCTGATGACCTCCACACGCCACTTTCTTCTTTCCCCGGAACGCCTGCATGATCTTATCTTTATCCGCATAATTGAGGATTCGCGCCAGAACGGCTCGCGGTCGCTGGTCTCCCTCGCGGAGCGCTCCCACACGGTGTATTCTTTCAGCACGTAGTGTTTTCTCTTGGAGTTGTATATTCAGCTGCTCTGGGATCCCCTTTTCTACAAACTCCCATAGCTCTGTGTCCTTTACTGTTTCAGGTAATCCGATAATGCGAATGTTATTGCGCCTGCTGCGGTTCTCGTGGTCATCGACCTGCTGAGCCAGCTGCTTGCACTGGCCCTCCAACGCAGCTATCCGCGCCTCCGTTGTCTCCGCTCTGTCTTCTTGTCTAGAAATGCGTTCTTCAGCCAATTGCAGCCTCACATTCTGTCCCTCCAATGCCTCCGTGATATGATCCATCCCTGCCTGTAGTTTGGTCAATTTCTCATCCAACGCTGCAGTAATCTGATGGGTCAGGTCCCGGATCGTCTCTGCTGGCATCACGAGCTGCTGAGGAGTGCTATTTGCCGCCACCACCGCCATTTTAGGTCTCTCCTTCAATGCACTGTGTTTCCTCGCCCGCGGGGCCCTAGATGGCATACCCCCTCGCAAGCACTCCACCAGATTCCGTTTCCACCTCAAAAGAAGCGCTGCTTATTGCTGAAATCGCCAATGGTAGAGGGAAGATCACTCCGGTGAGTTTACAACATTAAATTAGCAGGTTTTTAACCGATGGGAGCGGAGCCAGCCTTCGGGACGTCCGTTCAGCTCCTCCACATCACGTGACCCCACACATTAACTTCTTATTTGCCTAGGGTACGTCTGCTCCTTTGTACTACTACTACTACTTAACATTTCTAAAGCGCTACTAGGGTTACGCAGCGCTGTACAATTTAACAGAGAAGGACAATCCCTGCTCAAAGGAGCTTACAATCTAAAGGACAAAGTGTGCAGTCAGTCAAATTGGGGCAGTCTAGATTTCCTGAATGGAGGTATAATGGTTAGGTGCCGAAAGCAACATTGAAGAGGTGGGCTTTGAGTAAGGATTTGAAGATGGGCAGGGAGGGGGCTTGGCGTATGGGCTCAGGAAGTTTATTCCAAGCATAGGGTGAGGCGAGGCAGAAAGGGCGGAGCCTGGAGTTGGCGGTGGTGGAGAAGGGTACTGAGAGGAGGGATTTGTCCTGAGAGCGGAGGTTTCGGGTAGGGGCATAAGGGGAGATGAGGGTAGAGAGGTAATGAGGGGCTGCAGATTGAGTGCATTTATAGGTTAGTAGGAGAAGCTTGAACTGTATGCGGTACCTGAAGTGACTTGAGGAGAAGGGTGATATGAGCATATCGGTCAAGGCGGAAGATAAGACGCGCAGCAGAGTTCTGAACGGATTGAAGGGGGGATAGATGGTTATGTGGGAGGCCAGTGAGGAGCTGGATGCAGTAGTCAAGGCGATAGGTAATGAGGGAGTGGATGAGAGTTTGGGTGGTGTGCTCAGAGAGGAAAGGGCGAATTTTGCTGATGTTATCGAGAAAGAAGCGACAGGTCTTGGCTGTCTGCTGGATATGCGCAGAGAAGGAGAGGGAGGAGTAAAACCAGTAAGATATGAAAATGAATTTATATAACCGAATATTGTTTCAGCTGTAAAACGTTCAATATATTTGCTCTTCACTTATTTATTTATTTAAAAGGACGTTTGATTCAGTCATCACGACATCTGAGTGGAGTACAACGGAACGTGCGTAAAATCCAGAATATCAAAATAAAATAAAATGCATTTAAAATAATAAAAAAGCTAAAACAAACTTAAAACAGTATTTACCGACTAAAGGAAAACTAAAAAAAAAAAACACGACATAGCAAAATGTGCAAGCCTTATCAAGCTAGAGAAAACCAGAATATCTGTAAAATATCAAAAGACAGCAGTCAGAACACAAAGTCCTGTGGTAATTTAGTTCTTGGCGTTCCAGGGAGAATATATATGCCGTGCATTTTGATTTTCTCCTTCCGTGTCCTTTCCAAAATCCAAATTTATTTATTTATTGCATTTGTATCCCAACTCTTTGCAGGCTCAATGTGGTTTACAATATATCATGAATAGTGGAAATAGAAGAGAATGGACATTTGGTATTACAGAAGGATTTTGGGTTACATGATAATGTTAGAACATGATAGTAATATACCAAGAAAACATTATGAGACAATTCTGGATACATGTGGGGGAGTTCACATGTGTTGATCTTTGTGGTATGTCTTGTTAAAGAGATGGGTCCTCAGTAGTTTGCGGAAGTTGGTTAGATCATAGATCGTTCTTAAGTTGCGCGGTAGCACGTTCCAGAATTGTGTACTCATGTAGGAAAAGGTTGATGCGTGCGTTAGTTTTTATTTTAGACCTTTACAGTTGGGGAAGTGAAGGTTAAGGAATGTGCGAGATGATTTTTTAGCATTCCTGGGTGGTAAGTCGATCAGGTCTGACATGTAGGCTGGGGCTTCACCATGAATGATTTTGTGAACTAAGGTATATATTTTGAACGTGATGCGCTCTTTGAGTGGGAGCCAATGTAGCTTTTCTCGTAATGGTTTGGCACTTTCATATTTTGATTTTCCGAATATTATCACGGGTTTTTTTTGCCTTGTCTTTCCACTATTCCAGCCCGAAGAATTGGAATGGTTTACCCTTGTTCTTAAAATCGCAAGCTGATCACCATCTCTTCAAGAAGTTGCTGAAAACATTCCTCTTTGAAAAAACGTACTCCATCAATAACTCTGCTGTTTAGTCATTGTTATTGTGGTTCGCGTTACCTCTGTCTTCTTCTGTAATCATCCATATATTGTATGTTTCTTTTATAATTCATGTAAGCCACATTGAGCCTGCATTTGTGGGAAAATGTGGGGTAGAAATGAACCATAAATAAATAAATCTTTTAGAATTGTAAAATCAGCCCTTTGGGGCCCTTTTACTAAGCTCCAGAAAGCACTAACGCTTGCTTACTGCAGATTAAAATCCCCTAACATGGGGTATCCCATGGTACTTTTGTGTTCAACACACGCTTCCCACATGTTAAGAAAACAGAACATATTTTTTTAGGGGCGGGGGCAGTTCTAATCAGCGCAGCTGCATCACCATTTACGGTGATTACCCGACAGTAATCAAGCAATTTAGATGAACTGCAGGTTGAGACATCTCAATTTTGAGTTTTGAAAATCGTGACATATATTTTCCGAGAAAAATGTTCCTGTACCTCTTTGTGCCATTTTTGAGATGTTTCTTCTGCTATGAAAATGAGCACCATAGTATAGCTAGTAATAGTTCAAGAACTTCTAATCCGGATGGATGTGGCAAAACTGGATATATTGCTATCATGAAGACAACATTTAGCAAGACCCTCTAACTATGATATAGTCATACCAGCTAACGATCTGTTCAGCCAGAAGAGTAGGGATGAAAATAAGAGGAAGATTCAGCACTTTGTATATTTTTTAATTAATAAATTTACTAATAATTTTATTGATATATTTATTTAAAGTAACATATTTCTAATGTCCTGCTGGTGGTGGTGGTGGTGGTGGGGGGGGGGGGGGAGGAGGAGGGTTGTTTATCTGAGTTCTGATGATGACTGGTAGCATGGTTAATATAATCTTGCTCTTCCAGGTTTCATGCCAAAAAGATGCAAGGACGAAACCAAACTCAAGTGAAGGAGTTTCTTCTTCGTGGGCTCTCCATCCATCAGTCTGCTCGTATTCCCCTATTTATATTCTTTTTAGTTGTCTACATCCTCACTTTAGTAGGGAACATGATAATCATCACGTTGGTGTGGTCTGCCCCTCGCCTACATAAGCCCATGTACATTTTTCTTGGCAACCTTTCTTTTGTCGAAATCTGGTACACAACCAGCATTGTCCCAAAAATGCTTTCTGGCTTGCTGTTTAGAATTAACTCTATTTCTTTCAGTGGCTGTTTCCTACAATTCTATTTTTTCTTCTGCTTTGGTACAATGGAATGCACCCTTCTCACTGTCATGGGTTATGATCGATATCTAGCCATCTGCCATCCTCTTCGCTACAATATCTTAATGAACAGTAAGATATGCTCCTGCCTGGTTGCTTTTTGCTGGATTTGTGGATTCATTTGGCCATTGGCACTCATATCTTTAGTTTTGAGGCAGCCATTCTGTGGGTCAAATGAGCTTAATCATTTCTTGTGTGATCCAGGACCTCTTCTGGAACATTCTTGTATAAGGTCCTATGGAACAGAAGTGGCCATTTCTGGATGCATTGCCCTACTGGTCCTGTGTACTTTCTTTTTCACTTTCATATCTTACACTTTCATTATAAAAACTATAATAAAAATCCCTTCCTCTTCTGGGCGTCTTAAGGCCTTTTCTACCTGTGCCTCCCACCTTATTGTGGTGACTATTTTCTTTGGATGTGTGATGTATATGTACATTAGACCACCAGGAAACCACCCTTTTTACATGGATAAGGTTGTGGCTGTATTCTACACTGTTGTGACACCTCTACTTAATCCAGTAATCTACACCCTAAGGAACAAGGAAGTTTTGCAGGTGATGAAAAAACTAATGCAAATCCATTAATCTACAGAGCTTTTGAAAATTGACTGCTTTGAGTACCTACAGTAGATCATTTTAAGGTAAAGCTTAGTAAAATCTGTTCATTATGTATATGTATGAAATAAGTTCATGTGTACTGGATTTTCAAATATATGTAAATTCATCAAATTTATTTTTATCCCATATCATATCCAAATCTTAGTGAGTTGCAATGAAACAACACCAGATGCGTATGTGTTGGTTGTGTGTTGAAGAGTTCACATACCTATTTTCATACTCTGCCATGTAAAGGCAAGCGATGATAGGTGCCACCGTAGCCCCCATGGCTACCCCTTTTATCTGTAAATAATGTAGGTAGGTCAATGGCTAGAAGTAAGGTTGCAGACCCAAAATGGACATGTGGGAATTTTGATTTTCACTAAAAAACAGTCTACAAGGTATGGAAAAATTTACTTACAAAAAAATATCAAAATACTACACTTTCCTTACACTAGAATGATACAAAAAAATCAGTGTATTACGCTGGAATTATAATATGGAGGAAAAAGAGCCTCACAGAGCTCCTGGACAATATATCTGTCTATTGGAGCTAAAACGGATCTTAAATTGATCCTCTGTTCATCATTGGCTCTGAAAAAACCTCCTATTTAATATTTCCACAATAGTGACAGATATAATGGTTCCATTCAATTGTTGCTTCACAAAATATTGGAACTAAGTGTAAAATAAACACTTATCTGTAACGCTAGAAGACTTCAAACACTCTTCTTAAGGCGATCCAAGCCAACGTGGCCTGCGTTTCGTAAAAAACTGCTTCAGGGCTTAGATAGCGCTAGTCTTATGAAAACCGCTGTAGCGGTAGTCTCCTGCACTCGGCTACAGCGGTTTTCATAAGACTAGCGCTATCTAAGCCCTGAAGCAGTTTTTTACGAAACGCTGGCCACGTTGGCTTGGATCGCCTTAAGAAGAGTGTTTGAAGTCTTCTAGCGTTACAGATAAGTGTTTATTTTACACTTAGTTCCAATATTTTGTGAAGCAACAATTGAATGGAACCATTATATCTGTCACTATTGTGGAAATATTAAATAGGAGGTTTTTTCAGAGCCAATGATGAACAGAGGATCAATTTAAGATCCGTTTTAGCTCCAATAGACAGATATATTGTCCAGGAGCTCTGTGAGGCTCTTTTTCCTCCATATTATAATTCCAGCGTAATACACTGATTTTTTGTATCATTCTAGTGTAAGGAAAGTGTAGTATTTTGATATTTTTTTGTAAGGAATTTTGATTTTGCCACACATCCATTTTCGGCAACGTTAAAAAGGCTTTTTTTTTTATAGGCACGTTGAAAAATGGATCGGCGTGCGTCCAAAACCTGCGCCTACACTACTGCAAGCCATTTTTCAGCTCACTTAGTAAAAGGACCCCAATGCGCTTTAAGAGGTTTTCTGAAAGCCGAGTAGGAGGGTATATTACAAATCATATCTGGAAGACCATTCTATACATTTGATCCAGCAATTCTCACCAGAGACTCTTGATAGATATTAAGTTTATATATTCAAACAATGGTACTTGCAACCATCTTTTAGCAGTGGATTGTAATGGATGCAATGATATGCAATTTTTTTAAAAGCGAAGCAGTACAAAGTGGAGCTTCTTCAAGTAGGCCTTTAAATATCAAAGTAATAATTGTATTTGTTTATATTTCTTTATTAGTTTACTTTTTACAAAGAACGCAATCATTGATAAGATACACCAACATTATGAATATATTCTACTTCTAAAAAGGAAGAAGAGAAAAAGAAAAATTAAGAAGTAATCTTACAAATATTGGTTTAACAGTCCACAATATTGGAGAGAATCCAATTAATTACCAAAGGAAGTTGGTCTCAGTGATGTTCCTAGGGTGGCTGACACCCGGGCGGATCGCTAATGTGCCTTCCCCCCCCCCCCCGGGTGCAGCGTGACACCTCCCCCCTGGCAAAAGGACACCCCCCCGGGTGCATTTTTACCTGCTGGGGGGGGGGGTGCCGTGCGTCTGTCGGCTTCGCTCGTTCCATGCTCCCTCTGCCCCGGAACAGGAAATAACCTGTTCGGGGCAGAGGGAGCACAGAACGAGCCGACAGGCGTGCGGCACCCCCCCAGCGGCGTGCACCCGAGGTGGACAGCCCCCACCCCCCACCCCCCTTGGTACGCCACTGGTTGGTCTTAGAAGAAACAATTATAAATTTAATGAAAAAAAAAGCAGGTGGTTACCCCTTCCATTTACTTAAACCGCTTCATATCTGTGTCGTCTTCTTGTTATCTTGCATATTTAGAAAACTGCGTAACTGTTCAGGTTCATAGAAAACATATCTATTGCCTTTAAAGTTCAGCAAACATTTACAAGGAAATCTCAATTGGAAACAAGCATTTAGCTCTGTAACTTCCTGTTTCATTTCCAGAAATTTTTTCCTTCTCTGTTGAGTCCATCTAGAAATATCTGGGAAAATTGAAACTTTGCTTCCCATAAATTCAGGATGAATATTTTTAAAGTAGAGCCTTAATAAGGCCTCCTTATCTTGTAAAAATACAAAGGAAAACAATTAGGGTTGCTCGAATTTTAATTTCCTCTTTAGATTGTTCCAAAAAGTCTGTAATATCCAATATTTCTGTTGAAGTGTCCTGTTGTATTGAAGCTTTTTGAGCATTAGTATCTTGATGTTTTAATTTACCTTCTAGATAGTATTATTTCTGTATAGGTGGAAGTGTTTGTTCTGAATATTTAAAGTTCTCTTTCAGAAATTTAATAAGCATATCTCTTGGGGAAACGTGAGTTAGTCTGTGGAAAATTCAATATACGGAGGTTTAAGTTCCTTGTTAAATTCTCCAAATTTTCAATCTTCCGACATTTGAGATTGTTGCTCTTGTATTTTAGCCATGTCTGTTTCCAATATAGTTTGTTTACTTGAGACAATTTCAATCTTTTCTTTTATATCTCCTACTTGTGTAGCGTTATTTAGTGAAACTGTAACGAAAGATGCACAAACCTTATGCAAAGACTCAAGAGCCGACCAGATAGATTCCAGCGATATTTCCTGGGGTCTCACAAGAGGCTGAATCGCCGAGGCACACAGGGAAGTTTCCTCATACAAACCGACGGTTTGAATCCCGTTCACTGTGGCATCCCCCGATGCCATTCCTGGGATACGTTGGTCACCTTCCACCAGATTTAAAATCTTATCTGTCACTTCCACCGATGGGGTCTGCCGCCCCTTCGAGTTACCATTGGTTTTAGTGCTCGGTACTATGATCCCATCTAGTTGCGGAAGTGGAGGGGTAGCAGGTCCTAAAGGGTTAAGCAAAGTTTTGCTCTCCAGACCGGGGCTGTTCCTTGCCCCGGTAGCGGAAACGCCCAATGGGGTTGAAACCAAAAATGATGAGATAGAAGATTGTACCAAAGAGGGGGATATGTTGACATGCTAAGGGTGGGAAGTGCAGCTCGGCGGCACTTCCTGTTTAGCGAGAAGTAAGCCCACATTGGGCTTACCACCACTTAGTAAAAGGGGACCCTTGAGCGCCTTCGTAAAAGGACCCTAAATTCCATAGTGCACGATTGAAAAGGGGGAGTGGCCATAGGAGATGTATGGGTGGGTCAGGGGCATTCTGAATGTTTGTGTGCAGTGTTCGCAGAGGGCGGCTACGAAATTAGTAAGCGGTCTTGAATGCAAAAATGATAGGGACAGGCTTATGAACCTCAACATGTATATGCTGGAAGAGAGAAGGGAGGGAGGAGACATGAAAGAAACGTTTAAATATCTCAAGGGCATTTATGTACAGGAAGAGAGCCTTTTTCAAATAAAGGAGAGCTCTGGCATGAAGGGACATATGGAAAAGTTAAGAGGGGATAGGCTTAGGAGTAACCTAAGGATGTATTATTTCACAGAAAGGGTGGTGGAGGCGCGGAATGGCCTCCCTGTGGAGGTGGTGGAGTCGAGGGCTGTTCCAGAATTTAAAAAGGCATGGGATAAGCATGTGGGATCGCTTAGGAACAGGAAGAATTAGGGGTTACAGAGGATGGGCGGACTGGATGGGTCATATGGCCTTTATCTGCCGTCTTGTTTCTATGTTTCTAAATTGGGAGCTGAGAATGGCACCTGGTTTCAACAGGCACAAGTCTTGGCACCCAAATCTGGGCATCAAAATTGCTATTGTACACTGGGTGCTCATATTTTAGTGCCCCTTATAGCAGAGCATTGAGCGTTAATTATTTTGGGTGATGATGTTTGAGCACCATTCACTGAATCTAGTTCTTACTGTGCCTTCGGAGTAAGAGCAACTATATAACAAACATGCCACAAAAATGGTAAACAATCTCCGTTATCTTTTGATGAACATTTGCTCTGCACCAAAGTCGTCTTTATTAGCCTTCATAGATAATTGCTAAATTAATAGCTTTTACAGGTGAGTGAGCAGATCGTCTGCGAACCCTAAGAATTCTCCATGGATCATGGAACTCCCAATGAGCTAGAAGTGTAGTATTGTATAAAAGAACATCCTTGTAGCTCAGAACATCTGAGAGGAATGAATAAACCGTAAGCTCAAGACACAAAGAAGGCAAAATCACAGCTCTTAACCTTCAGCAAGATGGAGAGTTTTCCATTGACTTGCCATTTTCCTAGATTTCCTGATACATCCTGTAGGATTCTTCACTGGCCTGGTCTATGGTGCTGAAGAGTAAATAAATATTACATTATATCCTGGAGATTTAAAGATCTCACTGTCCGTAAGTGACTCCTTTAATAAATATATTTATGTCTTTACAATATATTATGCTCTTCTCTTTCATAATAGTAGTGAATTTAGAACCCTTCCATATCTTTTGCTCTTTACTTAGCATATTAAATATTTTTGCCCCTTTCTAAAATCAGCAAATTTTGAGAGTGAATGCATATAACACAATATCTTATAAGCTGCAAAACTTCCAATTCTAGATTTGAAATTTTTATTTATTTACTTACAGTGAACAGATTCCTAATCCCATGCATTGCAACATCAGAATTGAATTGTCCAAATCCCAATTCCGCAAAGGCAGAATATGGACGTCCAACACTGCAGAAGTTCCATATACACAGTAACACAGTGTTACTGTGTATATGGAACTTCTGCAGTGTTGGACGTCCATATTCTGCCTTTGCGAAATTGGGATTTGGACAATTCAATTCAGATGTTGCAATGCAAGGCATGTTCTGGGCAGGACTAGGGAGAACCTGACACCCAACAGTAATGACTAAAGGGGAAACAACACCCATGTCTAAAAAGAAAAACATTTTTATTTAGAACCATTTCAGGCATTTCCAAGATACAGAGAGGTGCTCTCATTGAGTAGCTGCCCACTGGAGGGGTTAAGGGGATGCCAGGCTCTATGACAGCTTTCAGGTATTATAGTCTTGTTTATCCACTCCTCCATGTGCAACTTTCTCCAAATCAGTCACCTTACTTTCTAATTCTTCCTACTTTCTTACCCATCTATATATTACAACTTTGCCTTACCCTTCACTACCAATTATAATGTTCTATTACGTATTGTGTTGACAGTGCAAGTGGTATTCCATGCCATACTTTGTATTGTTTTCGAATATTTTTGATGTTTGATCTATTCTTGCTGTACACCGCCTTGAGTGAACTCCTTCAAAAAGGCAGTAAATAAAGCCTAATAAATAATAAATAAAATAATTTTTGAGAAACAAAAAACGCAGCTTTGAGAAGTAACCTAGTGGTTAGTGTAGTGGATTATAAACCAAGAGACGCAGGTTAAAATCCTACTTCAGCTCTTTTTTTTTTAAACTATTGTGAGTCCTTTAGAAACAGAAACATACCTACTCTGTACCTAAGTATATAAGGCACCTGTAAGCATCAAGGTTATTGCAGTGGTGTACATTCATTTTGCATATTTACGTCACTGACATTTGCCGGTAAGACGGTGTCTGCAGCCCAGCGTTTTCTCTACTGAGTACATAAGCATCGCCATGCTGGGACAGACCAAGGGTCCATCGAGCCCAGCACCCTGTCACCGACAGCGGCCAAAAGAACAAGCAATTTGTCCCGCCCATCCTAGAAATACTGTATTATTCCCTCGTCCATTCAATAACACTCTATGGCTTTTTCCTCCAGGAAGCCGTCCAACCCTTTTTTGAAGTCCGCAAAGTTAACCACCTTAACCACCTTTTCCAGCAGCGAATTCCAGAGTTTAACCGCGTCGAGTGAAGAAAACTTTCCTCAGATTCGTTTTAAATTTACCACACTGCAGCTTCATCGCATGCCCCCTTGTCCAAGTATTTTTGGAAAGCGTAAACAGACACATCACATCTACCTGTTCAACTCTACTCATTATTTTATAGACCTCTATCATATCTCCCCTCAGCTGCCTTTTCTCTTTGATGTATGAAATTATTTTGCTGTCAAAGGAACCAAAAGCCTGAAAACATAAATGAGTTTTTAAAGCTTTTTTTAAACTGAACCATATTCTGTATTAAACAAAGTTCAGTGGCGTTGTATTTTGACGTATTCTTCTCGTACACCAACTTGGATGGATTCTTCAAAAAGGCAGTAAATAAATCCTGATAATTAAATAAATAATAAAACCAATGATGGACAGTGGTGAACTGGATCTGGTACTTACAAATAAGGACTGTATTTCTAATATTTTGCTGGGGGAGGAGGTGGACAGGCGGGGTTCATCTGAGTTCTGGTGATAAACAGGCAGCACGGTTTAATATAATCTTGCTCCTTTCAGGTTACATGTCCAAGAGATGCAAGGAAGAAACCAAACCCAAGTGAAAGAGTTTATTCTTCGTGGGCTCTCCATCCATCAGGCAGCTCAGATTCCCTTATTGATACTGTTTTCAGTTGTCTACATCCTCACCTTAGTTGGGAACATGATGATCATCACGTTGGTGTGGTCTGCACCTCGTCTACACAAGCCCATGTACATTTTTCTTGGTAATCTGTCTTTTGTTGAGATCTGGTACACAACTACCACTGTTCCCAAAATGCTGTCTGGCCTACTGTCTAGAATTAACTCTATTTCTTTCAGCGGTTGCTTCCTACAATTCTATTTTTTCTTCTGCTTTGGTACAACTGAGTGTTTCCTTCTCACTGTCATGGGTTATGATCGATACCTAGCCATCTGCCATCCCCTCCGCTATAATGTGCTAATGAGCGGTAAGATATGTTCCTGTCTGGCTGCTTCCTGCTGGATTTTTGGGTTCCTTTGGCCATTATCCCCCATATTTTTAGTATTGCAGCAGCCATTCTGTGGGCCAAATGAACTTAACCATTTTCTATGTGATCCAGGACCTCTGTTGGAACTTTCTTGCATAAGGTCCTATGGAATAGAAATGACCATTTCTGGATGCATTGCTCTAATGCTCCTCAGTACCTTTTCCTTCACTTTCATATCTTACACTTTCATTATACAAACCATAATAAAAATCCCTTCCTCTTCTGGGCGTCTTAAAGCCTTTTCCACCTGTGCCTCCCACCTTACTGTGGTGACTATTTTCTTTGGATGTGTGATGTATATGTACATTAGACCACCAGGAAACCATCCTTTTTACATGGATAAGGTTGTGACTGTTTTCTACACTGTTGTGACACCTCTACTTAATCCAGTAATCTACACGCTAAGGAACAAGGAAGTTTTGCAAGTGGTGAAAAATATTATTCAAATCCATTAATGCACAGAGCTTGCGAGAACTATCTCCTCTGAGTGCCTGTAGCTATTGTTAATGCAGAGCTTACTAAAGTCTGTCCTGGTGCCCAAGAGCTGGTGAGATTTTCTAGATTCTCATTATGAATATGCTTGAAATGTGCACTGGGTATTCAAATGTATGCAAATTCAAATAATGGCTTTTCATTGTAGATATACAACTCTGTTCTATAATATACATGCATGTGAGTTCGACCCATATCTTGCCCAAGATATGTCCATGTGTATGCCCCCTGGCAAATGCTCGCTATACAAGATGGACTAAATTGTATAATGGCACCCATATTTGGGTGCAAAAAATTGAGCATGGAACGTTATTCTATATACGGCGCTCAAAGTTGGGTGCCGTTAAGAGAATAGCGCCTAGCAGCAGCATCCATGCCCAATTTTGGGTGCAAGGATTTACACCAAGTGAAACCTGATATAAATCCTCGCACCTAAATTAGGTGCGAATCAACCCTATTCTATAACACCACGTGCAAATTCATGGAATGCCCATGACTTATCCATGCCCACTTTTTGGATCCACATGGAAATATTCCGCATGAATCTTTATAGACTAGCACCTAACTAGATATGTGCGGAATCTTTCATTATTGCCATTTAGCACTGATGATTGATCATTAGCTTCCAAATATTGATGCTAATTGGCTCATTACTCATTTAAATCTCACACAGAATTTGGTCCTGTGCTCAAATCTTCATGCACAATTTTTGGCCACCATATATAGAATTAGGGGGTATATATTTCATACTTGCACAATAGTATTTAAGTGAAAAACCCACCTTTTTGATGCTGCTTTTAACTCCTAACCCTTATTCACTTGTTCAGAACCCTTATTTTATCATCCTCACTTTAATATTCCCTTATCTCTTGTTTGTCCTGTTTGTCTGTCCTAATTAGATTGTAAGCTCTGTGGAGCAGGGACTGTCTCTTCATGTTCAAGTGTACAGCCCTGCATTCGTCTAGTAGCACTATAGAAATGATGAGTAGTAGTAGTAGTAATAGACGATTACCGCATGATTAACGCGACCTTACCACTAAGTCAATGGCCGGTGGTAAGGTCTCAGACCCCCAAATGGAAGCGTGCCAATTTTTATTTTGCCGCACATCCATTTTCGGCAAAAAATTTTTTTAAAAAGGCCTTTTTTACAAGCGCGCTGAAAAATGGATCTGTGTGCGCACAAAACACGCGTTTACACTAGTGCAGCCCATTTTTTGGCGCACCTTAGTAAAAGGACCCCAAAGTTATCCCAAGAGTAG
The DNA here is from genome assembly GCF_901765095.1 of Microcaecilia unicolor. Taxonomy (NCBI): domain Eukaryota; kingdom Metazoa; phylum Chordata; class Amphibia; order Gymnophiona; family Siphonopidae; genus Microcaecilia; species Microcaecilia unicolor. Next base: position 24,254,458 of record NC_044044.1, on the reverse strand, counting down.
ATGAGTATTGCTGCTATTTGCAAAGTTTTTGGATTAGCCCCTGGAACACCACTGGCCCCTCCTCAACTTAAATGGATACATTTTGATTGTAGGTTGACTTATATGGACATTTATTCATTCTCAGGTGACCAGTGTTTAAAAAAGGGCTTATGTGGTCAGCAGCCAAAGGTGACACATAAGTGCATTTGAATATCAGTCCCACATGGTTGATTTCACAAACTATTTTGATTCCTACAGCTTTCTCTAGAAGTTTGTTCTTCATGTCCACTGCATTCTCAGGTGAAATGTATTGCATTTATTTAAAATGTATTTACACTGATTGCACAATACAACACAATAGCAAAAGTTGGAATATAAAAAAAACACAAGCTAAATATTAAATCAATTATTTTAAATTAAAATCAGCATAACAAAATAGTAAAAACAAAATAAAAAAAATACCAAAACAACATCTAAAAACAATAAGGCTCATTTTATAACAGGCTGTGGGGCCCTTTTACTAATCGATAGTTCTGGGATCAGTGCTCATTTTACAGTCACACTAAAAATGGCCTCAGCACGTGGGAAATCCACATGCTAAAAAAATATCTCAGGCCACTTTTTAGCATGGTTTAATAAAAGAGCAGAAACGAAAATGTACAAAGCTACCCTACTCCTGAAACCTAAGAAAGTACCTTTTCAGGCATAGTTTACAGAAATTGTTTCTAAAATTACTGTAATTAACAGTAAAATATGAAGTAACGTGACAGATTGAAAAATGTCAGTATACCCTGTAGGAGGAGCCTGGTGCTGATGTCATAGCCTTTACTCTTGTGAGCAGCCAATCATAGTGCATTTCTAGGATGATGTAAGGTGTTCTTTGCCAATCAGCTTGCATTTACCAGGACCGAGGCCCATTTCTGAGAAAGGCACAGAGGGGATCCTTGGCGCGGCCTTTTCTGTGACCGCGTGTCTGAGGAGATATGCAGAGATGTGCCACTGGTATCACTGAATAGATCCATTTGTCATCTCTGTCCAAAGTGATCTTCGTGGTACCCAGACTTCTGGAGACCCTAGTCCCTGGCTTTATCTTATCTGAAGACCTCAGATGCTTCTGTCACCCTCTTGAATCAGCATCTTTACTCTCTGGCCATAAAACATGAAGAGGGAGCCCTGGTGCACAGGCAGTATCGAGCAGTCTTACAGTGCAGTGCTCCAAAGGTTCCAGAGTTGAGGTAGGCACAGCCTAGGGATGAGTCATTATTTGTTAATGGGAACCTGTGAGAGAAAGAAAAGAAAATGCACCTCTAGATAAATGCCCTCTGTGCATTCTGTGCCAAGCTGCTTTGCCTGTCTGAACTCGGCTAGACTGGATTAACACCTCCTGTGCCTGAGTTTCTGAGTGTGCACTAATTCATGGAGAAAGAGTGCACTGTCTGCGAATGTTACAGAGTGTGCGTTCTTAACAACATTTCTCCCGTGATGACATCATGAAATAAAATACGCACACATAAACATTACCTGGATCAACATAGAAGTTTCAGGTTGCACATCCCTAGTGAAAAAAAAGCAGTCCAGAATCTGACCAGTCCGACTTTGATTAGACTGAGGAGATTTTCAGCCACAAGTGCAGCTGGTTAGATGTGATAGAAAATTATCTGAAAGCTAAAATGGATCATTAATGTTCACTGTGCTTCACCCGCGGGAGGTGGTGGAGATGAAAACAGTAACGGAATTCAAATATGCGTGGGATATGCATAAAGGAATCCTGTGCAGCAGGAATGGATCCTCAGAAGCTTAGCTGAAATTGGGTGGCGGAGCGGGTGGGGGGAAGAGGGGTTGGTGGTTGGGAGGCTAGGATAGGGGAGGGCAGACTTATACGGTCTGTACCAGAGCCGGTGATGGGAGGCGGGACTGGTGGTTGGGAGGCGGGAAATACTGCTGGGCAGACTTATACGGTCTGTGCCCTGAAAAAGACAGGTACAAATTCAAGATATGAGTTTATCTTGGGCAGACTAGATGGACCATGCAGGTCTTTTTCTGCCGTCATCTACTATGTTACTATGTTACCTCTTTAAAAGCCTGCCAGAGTATATGCAGGAAGTATAAATGTTTCTAACCCTGGTATTTAATACTGCTGCTGTTGCTTTATTGTTTCTGAATCATGTTGCTTCCTGGCACATTTGTGTGATCTGTGTCTTTTATCATTTACGTTTTACACAAGACCACACACCTTCAAATCTCATTGCATGAGGAGCCATTTTGTGATTCTGCTCTGAGAACGGCTGCTCCCAGGATCATGCAGCCCACCAACTGGAAGAAAATGGCTGATCTTTGGCTAGTTTCCAGCTGGAAGGACAAGCACTATTTCAGTCGGTCTAGGCCAGGGGTGGGCAACTCCTGTCCTCGAGGGCCACAACCCAGTCGGGTTTTCAGTATTCCCCTTCTCTTCCACTGCTAACTCCAGACTCCGTTCCTTTTATCTTGCTGCACCATATGCCTGGAATAGACTTCCTGAGCCGGTATGTCAAGCTCCATCTCTGGCCGTCTTCAAATCTAAGCTAAAAGCTCACCTTTTTGATGCAGCTTTTAACTCCTAACCCTTATTCACTTGTTCAGTACCCTTATTTTATCATCCTCACTTTAATATTCCCTTATCTTTTATTTGTCCTGTTTGTCTGTCCTAATTAGATTGTAAGCTCTGTCGAGCTGGGACTGTCTCTTCATGTTCAAGTGTACAGCGCTATGTTCATCTAGTAGCGTTTTAGAAATGATAAGTAGTAGTAGTAGTATTCTCTTCTCACAGACACGCCTCCTGTGCTAAAAAATAGAAAATATATATTTTTAGCACGGGATTAGCGCATGGAGATTGGCATACTTCTGTAGGACGCCTCAGTGCTAGAGCCTACCAAAGCTTCGTAAAAGTGCCCCTTGATGTCTCGTTTTAACATTTGATTTTTATGCCTGTGACCCTACTTTCTGCTTACCAGTGCTGCTTGTACAGTGCTTGGAACCTGCAGTGATATAGGAAAAAAGAAAAACGTTAAGTTGAAAGTATGTACCAGGTTGTGTCTAAGGAACGCTACTCATTAATGTTTTACAGTTTCACACAATGAAGCAGGATTTGTCATAATTAACAGGAAACTTTATTTATTTTTACGCTAGGCTTAATATACTGCCTAAACCAGAATAGGCGCCGACTAGGTTTACAATAAAATAAAGGAACTCCAGTTGTTTAATTTTATGTAAGAAGCAGATATGAGTCATAATTAGAGGAATCCAAAGGGGAACGGAGTGAGGAATAGCAAGTCAATGGCAAATGAAAGGTGTAATAATAGCACAGTGCAGAGGGGATAAGTGAGAGTAAACAGTGGGAAAGAGGAGGTTGAGTAAAGCAGTATCAGGAGCAATTATCTGGGTAGGTGTAACATCCACTCACTGGGTGTAATGCACATTTTCAGTGGAACTTACCCAGATACTCCTGGATTCTATGTAAGAACACAAGCGTTGTCATACTGGGACAGACCACATGCCCATCAAGCCCAGTATCCTGTTTCCAACAGTGGCCAATCCAGGTCACAAATAGCTGGCAAGATCCCAGAACAATATAATACATTTTATGCTGCTTATCCTAGAAATAAGAAGTACTTCCCACCCCTAGTGCGCCATCATATCCGGCGCTACAAAAATATATTTATTTTTGTAGGCACCAGGGTGTACCCGGTGGTAATTGGGCAGAGCTGCGTGCTGCCCAGTTACTGCTGGATTAGCGTGTGACCCATACCGCCACCTCAACAGGTGGCATTAAGGGCTCCCCCCCCCCTGAAATGGCCATGTGGCAACTGCTTTACTTGCCACATGGCCATTTTCTGCAGGCCAGAAAGAATTCCCTTTTACCCGTTGCGGTAAAAGGGGGCCTCGGCACTTGTGAAAAAAAAATATGTCGATGCCAGCACAGGCCCTCTTTTGCTGTAGCTTGGGGGAAAAGGGGGCCCTTAGTGCTCTGGTTTTGCTGAACAGTGCAACAGGGACACCTTCTTCTCAAAGATGTTATCTTATCTTATGTTATCTTCCCCTCAACCAAAAGAGAATCCACGAGCGCGGAGAACTCAAGAAGTCCCATGGAGCAACTCAAAAGCAGAGGGAAGTGGGAATGTAAACCAGGATTCCCAAAAACCGGACAACAGCAGTAGTAAAAACGAAGCAAAGTTTATTAAACAATAAAATGACTCGACACAACGTTGTGTTTCGGCCAAAAAGGCCTACATCAGGAGTCTGTATGCTTGATAAGAAAGCCAAGAAAAATGGTGATGATTGGTTATATTCCCCTCAACACCTTTAAATAGATTCAGTGTGGATTACAATAGAAGATAACACCAGTCAACCAGACTGGGAGCTTATAATATCCAAGAGAAAAATTTACATACAATAATGGCACAGTAGTTAGGTGGTCCATGAAATGGGGGTCCACTGGACCAGCAGGAATAATTTTGAGGTGTTGGGGAGATAAGGGATGCAGAATCTAAATAAATTTATCTTCAACATTTTACGAAAAATTAATTCATTCGTTTGGCATTTCACCAAAGTAGGTAAAGAATTCCAAATTTGTGACCTACTGGTCAGAGAATAAGGCTGTACAATGTTTCTTAAAACAAATTCCTTTCAAAGAGGGAACATATATGTGCTTATGTCCTCCCTCATCCTAAAAACACTCCCCAAAATGCCTGCTCAGAATCCACATCAAAATGCACAGGTTCAGGATGGCTCTTCTGACTTTGAGCAATGAATGCTCATTCACCCCCCAGGAGTCCCTTATTTGCTAAAGGAATGGAGACATCTAATGTTACATTCAAGCAAATTAACAATATTAACAAAGGAGGAGAAATTCCTCACCTACATTGGCTGCCAGGGCTACTATAATGACACATGAGAACAGCAGGGTAAGAGCTAGTGCCCACTTGAGAAATTTCACGCTTCTATAACTGTCATGTTCTGTGAAAACTGCAATGGAAAAAATAGTGTTTTAAGTGAAAAGATCACTAGCTATGATTCAACTACAGTTCTGACTTGCTTTAGCTGTACATAGTCTTTTACTCTAACTCCAACACGGTGTTTGTGAGACCTGGTGTGTGGGTGGGAGTGGGAGGGGGCACATGGGAAGAGTGACATGGAGGGGCATTTTCGAACGGGGACGACCATCTCTAAGGGCACCCATCTCTAAGGACGTCCCGGCAAAGGGGCTGGGCAACCTGTATTATCGAAACAAGATGGGCGGCCATCTTTCGTTTCGATAATATCGTCGGGGACGCCCAAATCTAATATTTAGGTTGACCTTAGAGATGGTCAACCTAAATGTTGAGATCGCCGACCTTAGAGATGGGTGACCTCGGTTTTCGCCAATAATGGAAACCGAGGACGCCCATCTCAAAAATGACTAAATCCAAGGCATTTGGTCTTGGGAAGAGCCAGCATTCATAGTGCACTGGTCCCCCTGACAGCCAGGACACCAACCGGGCAACCTAGGGGGCACTGCAGTGGACTTAAGAATTTGCTCCCAGCTGCATAGCTCCCTTACCTTCGGTGCTGAGCCCTCCAACCCCCCCCCCCCCCAAAAAAAAAGCCCACTCCCCACAACTGTACACCACTACAATAGCCTTAAGTGGGTACAGTGGGTTTCGGGTGGGTTTTGAAGGGCTCACATTTACCAGCACAAGTGTAACAGGTAGGGGAGGGATGGGCCTGGGTTTGCCTGCCTGAAGTGCACTGCACCCACTAAAACTGCTCCAGGGACCTGCATACTGCTGTCATGGAGCTGAGTATGACATTTGAGGCTGGCATAGTCTGGCAAAAAATTAAAAAAAAAAAATTAGGGTGGGAAGGGGGTTGGTGACCACTGGGGGAGTAAGGGGAGGTCATCCCCGATTCCCTCCGGTGGTCATCTAGTCAATTTTGGAAACTTTTTGAGACTTGGTCGTGAAAAAAATGGACCTTGTAAAATCGACCAAATGCTCGTCAGGGACGCCCTTCTTTTTTCCATTATTGGCCGAGGAGGCCCATCTCTTAAGCACGCCAATGTCTCGCCTTCGCTACGCCTCCGACATGCCCCCGTGAACTTTGGCCATCCTCGCGACGGACTACAGTTGAGGGCGCCCAAAATCAGCTTTCGATTATACCGATTTGGGCGACTCAGAGAAGGACGCCCATATCCCGATTTTTGTCGGAAGGTGGGCACCCTTCTCTTTCAAAAATGCTGCACAAACATAGAAGAAAGACAGTCCCTGCTCAAAGGGCTTACAATCTAGTAGACAAAAAATAAAGCAAACAAATCAATTAATGTGTAGAGGAAAGAGGAGAGGAGGGTAGGTGGAGGCGAGTGGATACAAGTGGTTACGAGTCAAAAGACTATCAATGAAATGCTTTGATGTCCCCACGCATACCTCCTACCCACCCCCACCCTCCCACCCTGTCAGACTGTCAAAGTAATGCTTGGAAGTTTCACTTATATATACTATCTGCTACCACATTTGCTTATTTCCGATCTAACGAAAAAGGGCAACCTTCGAAAGCTAATCAAGAAATGTATTAAATTATGTCCAATAAAAAAGGTATCATCTTATTTTCTTTTCCATGTTTTATTTTGTTTGATTTCTATTGATAACCTTTAAGAGTGGACTAACACGGCTACCACACCTCTCCACATATTCAGTGGAAATGTTAACAGCTCAAGAGCTTTTTTGCCGACTCCAAGAACTCCTTGTTCCTCAGGCTGTATATTACTGGATTCAGTAGAGGAGTCACAATGGTATAGAGGACAGACACTACCTTATCCACGTAGAATGGATGGTTCCCTGAGGGCCTCATATACATAAACATAACACATCCAAAGAACATGGTCACCACCATGAGGTGGGAGGCACAAGTGGAGAAGGCCTTACACCGTCCCGTTGAGGAAGGAATTTTTACTACAGTACGTAGAATGAAAACATAAGAGATGACGGTGAAAGAGAAGGTGCTGAGGAGCAATAGTGAGCTGCAGGTAGAGCTGGTTGTTTCCGTAGCATAGTCCCTCAGACAGGAAAGTTCAAGCAGAGGCCCTGGATCACACAGAAAATGATTAATTTCATTCATGCCATAGAAGGGCAGCTTAGATATTAATGTTATAGGTATCACAAACCAGAGGAACCCAGCTATCCAGCAAGAAGTAGCAAGGCCCATACATACTCCGCTGCTCATTAACACATTGTAGCGGAGAGGTTGACATATGGCTAGATATCGATCGTAACCCATAGCGGTGAGAAGAAAGCACTCTGTTGTTCCGAAGGAAAAAAAGAAATAAAACTGTAGGAAGCAGCCATTGAAGGATATGGCTTTGCTTTTTGACACAAAACTATAAAGCATATTTGGGACGGTGCTGGTTGTGTACCAAATTTCAGCAAAAGACAGATTGCTGAGGAGGATGTACATGGGCTTACGCAGGCGAAGGTCTGAGTACACCACCACAATGATCATTGTGTTCCCGACTAAGGTTAGGGCATAGACGACCAAGAAGAGTGTAAAAAGAACAGCCTGATCCTCCTGGTTGTTGGAGAGTCCGTGGAGAATAAATTCTTTCACTTCTGTTTGGTTGTTGCACCACATCATTCCATTTAGCCTGGAAAGATGAAGAAGAGCTAAAATATGTACATCTATCTCTTTAAATTCGAATGTTCTTTCCTTCTTTGTTTATTCTATTGATGTTTCCTATGGCCATATAATTACATTGAAAGAAGAACCAAATAACATTGAATCCTAGTTTTGAATTACCTAATAGAAATTCAGGGAAATGTCAGAACACACCAAGAGGCCTGTTTAATAAAGGGACAATATTCAGCCCACAGAGGTCAGAGTTTCGTTAAATACTGGCTGCCACTGTCTACAGCTTTTCTTACGTAAGTACACAACTGTGGAACGCTTTGCCCAAAGCGGTAAGATCTATCCATAACCACCTTAACTTCAGGAAAATACTGAAAACCATCCTGTTTAAGAAGGCCTAGCCCCCCTGATCCAGATTAACTTTCTACTTCCTGCGACAGAGCTAAATATGGACAAAACTAGACTTTTCTTACCACCCCCTCTTCATTCCTTGTAGCTTATACTTCTGTTTCTTATCATGCTTTCTACTTTATTATGTATCTGTAATATTGAACCAGAGCTTTACGGTATTGTGTAAGTCACTTTGAGCATGCAACTAAGTGGGAAAATGTGGGATATAAATGTGTTAAATAAATAAATTAGACTCAAATATGCAGTGATGGTCTTTATCCAGCTATGACACTGAATATTCAGGTCTGAGGTGGCAGATGAAAATTACTAAGATGTTTTCGATATTCAGCAATATCTTATCTTAGAGGGAAGACTTACAAAGGCGTGAAAGGGCTTAAGCGCATGCAGGCGCTTCAAATCGGCATTACCGCCCAGCTAGCATGTGCGTCTGGCAGTAATACTGAGTTTGGCGCACGCCAAAACCTGGGGTAGAAAATAAAATTTTCTATATTCTACCGTGGGGGCGTTACCTGCGGTAATTTATTTATTTACTTACAACATTTATATCCCACATTTTCCTACCTATTTGCAGGCTCAATGTGGCTTACATATTTCCGTAATGGTGATTACCAGTCCCAGAAAAAAAAAGAAATACATAGTTAAGGTAGAGGAGACAGAATGGAGTAAGTATTCAGCAGTTGGCACGTGCAGGTAACGTGTGAGCCCTTACCACTAAGTCAATGGGTAGCGTTAAGGGCTCAGACAATAAATAGACACACGCTAGCTTTCATTTTGCCGCATGTCCATTACCCGGCCCCAAAACCCCCCCTTTTTTCCAGAGGTGGTAGAAATTTGTGGGAGGCGGGGCTAGTGCTGGGCAGACTTCTATGGTCTGTGCCCTGAAAAAGACAGATACAAATCAAGGTAAGGTATACACAAAAAGTAGCACATATGAGTTTATCTTGTTGGGCAGACTGGATGGACCGTGCAGGTCTTTTTCTGCCATCATCTACTATGTTACTATGTATGTGTGCATCCCATACAGTCGCCCACACTACCGCAAGCCACTTTTTGGTGCAGCTTTGTTAAAGGGCCCCGGAATGTCTGGAATCGTATCATATTTTTTTTCATTACTACTACTACTACTATTTAGCATTTCTATAGCGCTACAAGGCGTACGCAGCGCTGCACAAACATAGAAGAAAGACAGTCCCTGCTCAAAGAGCTATGTAATAAAAGTGAGCCAAGTATAGGACAATCAAGCCATTGTGACATCACTGATGAGGTTGGCTCTTATTGGTGGCCTGAGGCATTATGACATCACAATATCACCTCTGATTACAAGAGACTACTACTACTACTACTATTTAGCATTTCTATAGCGCTACAAGGCGTACGCAGCGCTGCACAAACATAGAAGAAAGACAGTCCCTGCTCAAAGAGCTTACAATCTAATAGACAAAAAATAAATAAAGTAAGCAAATCAAATCAATTAATGTGAACGGGAAGGAAGAGAGGAGGGTAGGTGGAGGCGAGTGATTTCATGCTATCAATAGGCTGAAGATTTGTAATGCTGCATATCCTATTACCAATCTGGTGGTCAAATTTTCAGGGTCAGGATGAGTTTTTTTTTAATTTGAGGAAGTTCAAATAGGAATTTTTTCACCGATAGTGAAAAGTGATAACCGCATGGAGTTCTGACAAAAACACCATCACCCTAAAGGGACTTGGAAGCAGCAAAGCAAGGGGAGTCTTTGGAGAAGGTTTAGACCTGAGCATATGCTCTTAGGAATTAGGAAATTCTATAAGTGGGCACCTCCATTTCGGTACCAGGAGGGTGGATTATTGGAGCATATTCTATAATGGAACCAAGGCACCTAGGTTCCGAAGAAGAATCAAGCATAACTGGTAAAGGCATTAATGTTAAGTGCCCCCAGCTATACCAACCATAGACCTGGCACAAGAGTAGGTACATAATTTACAGTAATCTGTAAGGTACATGCCTAAGTATGTTTATGTTTATTGAATTATTGCTATACCACTTAAACTTAGACCTAATCAAAAAGGACAAAAATGAACGTCAATGTTAGGACAGATAATTGCACCCATCACAAGACCATCACAGAGAAAACATACTGGAAATACACAGGAGATCATAACATCCAAAATGCATCTACCATTCTATCGTTCATATCCTTCATTCTGTTAAATGACTCTGAGACGTTGCTGCTCACCAAAAGCAAGGCTAAAGTGGTATGTCTTGAGACGAGATTGGGATTTCTTCAATGCTGCTTCTGGTTGAATCAAGGGTGGAAAGGCATTTGGTGCAAGGAAGAAGAAGGCTGAGTTCCTGGCGTATTCATAATGTGCTTTTCTGGAGGCTGGTAAAACCCATCGATGTGAATCAAGTGATCTAAGAGTCCATGATGAGGTATAACAAATAATCAGGTAGTAAGATAACAAGGTTGGTCAGAGTGATAAGCTATATGAGCCAGACATAGATTTTTCAACCAAGTCCGATATTGCATAGTCTAAACAAAAAAGGGGTAACAGTGTTGAATTTACATCCATGATCCGCCCTTGTGTACCCCTTGCATTATACAAGATAGTTGCATATATACAGAATGGTGGTTAGGCAACATACTGGAATATACATATAAAAGTATACAATGATTGCACAAATGTTGCCACTCATTTTATAGAATTTCCCTTTATATGAAGATTGAGATGGAAAAGAGGATCTTAATAACATAGTAACATAGTAGATGACGGCAGAAAAAGACCTACACGGTCCATCCAGTCTGCCCAACAAGATAACTCATATGTGCTACTTTTTGTGTATACCTTACCTTGATTTGTATCTGTCTTTTTCAGGGCACAGACCGTATAAGTCTGCCCAGCACTAACCCCGCCTCCCAACCACCAGCCCCGCCTCTGCCATCCAATCTCCGCTAAGCTCCTGAGGATCCCTTCTTTCCGAACAGGATTCCTTCAGAAAGAAGGGATCCTCAGGAGCTTATGACATAACCATCTTCATCCCCTTCCATACCTCATTAGATGAAATCACAGATTTGATCGATGCGAGTTTTTCCATCTTGGAACGTTGGGCTGAGGTATTCCGGTTTAAGTTAAACAAAGACAAAACTCAGTGTCTTCTGCTCTCGTCCGTCCATGCCAGATTTTCCTCTAGCTCCCTTGTATTTAACTGTCACGTGAACTATTTAAAAAGTATTTGCTAAGATATAAGCGTGTTTGGGACGATTTCATGGTTGAATTTCAGAATACTAAGATCTATACTTCCTATAAACAGTCTAGAAAATGTGGATCTATATATCTGAATAATAAAAATAAAGAAAGGCTTGCTATGGGGAAGAAGGGGAGACCTCATTACTCTTCAGCTTGTATTTGAAAACCTATAGCAAAATTCAGTTCTTACAGTATTCCTTTTGTTACTTACGTCTAGTTGGATCATACAGTCTTCAGCCTATAATGAAGTGTTTTATAATTCAATTGCCAACACTGAAACCTGGCAGAGGATGGATTTGATGAATTGAATCGGGGAAATCTGGCTAGATGGCTCATCAGTTGAGCATCCTCTGTTTTGCTGATGACGGAAGCTTGGAGTAGAGCATTGTATTTCACTCTTTTAGTCTATGATTTTCAGTTGCAGAGAGAGAGACTCTACCCTCCTTTCACAAGCCATGAGCCTCTGGCCTTTTGTTTATTGAGGACCTAAGTCCCCTGCTGAGAGATCAAATGGGAAGTCAGCATCAGTGGAGAATCTTTAAAGTCTACTGAGAACATTCACCCCAAGGAAGTCATTACGTCTGCAATTATGTACATAAATTAATTCATATCTCTTGGTTCTTCTTCTTTACCTGTCTATGAGAACACGACACACAGTTGTTTAAGATAAACAACTGATCTATTAATGATCATACACCAGTAGAATGTTTATAAAGATGAGGGAAAGTCATAGTAAATAATAAATATAACAATAGCAATTCATCTCTTCTAAATAGGATCTCAAGAAGATTCACAATTTTTTTAATGTTTATTATGTTTTTGATATACACCATTCAACGTAAGCGATCAGGGCAGTTAAACATTGGGGAAAGAAAAGAAACTACATCAATAATTTTATTTATTTTTGTACCCCATGCTTTTCCACTCATGGTAGCCTCAATGTGGCTTACATATTGTATATAGGTACTTATTTGTACCTGGGGCAATGGAGGGTTAAGTGACTTGCCCAGAATCACAAGGAGCTGCCTGTGCCTGAAGTAGGAATTGAACTCACTTTCTCAGGACCAAAGTCCACCACCCTAACCACTAGGCCACTCCTGTCAGAGATAGAGAACACAGTGTCAACGTCTGCTGTCCTGGGGATAGTTAATTTCCTGTCAAGTTAAGGATCTCAGTGCTCTTGTAAAAAAAATCATTTACATTTTTTAAGTATTTTTTTAGACTGTGGTTTTGTCTAAACATCTAGTACGTGAAGTCCTTTCTATGTGCAAAGCTGGTATTTCACATCTATCTGAGCATGTGTGACACAATTCAGTCTACATCTGGCATATGACCCTTAATACACTTTTTAAAATAAAAATTGATCAGCTTGGTAACAGTAAAATTACACAGAGCCCCCCACGAGGAACTGTAGTACCTTCAATGTTCACAACATAGAAATATTCTGCTACACTAACGTCAGATGCTTGTATGTTTTATTATCTTGAAACTACCCGATTCAAAAATAAAATTTAAAAGCGTTTCAAAACATAAAATGATTTATAATGTGTCTTAAATTTATCAGAACATTATTCCAGATTTTAGCCCCCTTATAAGAAAGTGTCAGCATAGATTTAGAGGTTACATTGGGCACCTTGTGCCAAGCAGCAGTAAAGGGAGCCCGCAGACTCATGGGTTTGCTGCTCCTCGAGACCCCTCCCCCCCCTTTTACTGCCACATGGAAAAAGGAAATTCTGGACGGGGGATGGAAATGGACATGCAGTAAGTGAAACACTTGTGCGTCCATTTCCCAGTGGGGTCCTTACTGTCACCTACTTAGGAGGTGGGAAGGGCTCCCGAACTACCCCAGAGGTAACTGTGTAGCACATGGTGCTGCTCAAGTGCCACCGGTTAAGCCCATGGTGCAAATATTTTTTTTTAAATACAACACACCGGAAATGATGCTCATTGGGGGAGATTCTATATATTATGATAAGGCAGGTAAATGGGGATATAGCAAAAGGTTGTGGGCCCCAGAACTACAAGGTCCAGAATTCCCTGGGGAACTTGGAGAAAGGGGAGGGCCCAAAGACCAGGGAGGGATTTTTAGAAAAAGTGGGAGGGAAGATAGCCCAAGGTATATTTATTTTTGCTACATTTGTACCCTGTGCTTTCTCACTCATGGTAGGTTCAATGCAGCTTACATATTGTATACAGGTACTTATTTGTACCTGGGGACAATGGAGGGTTAAGTGACTTGCCCAGAATCACAAGGAGCTGCTTGTGTCTGAAGTGGGAATTGAACTCACTTCCTCAGGACCAAAGTCCACCACCCTAACCACTAGGCCACTAGAGCCATTCTCCTCTGCAACAGCAGGGGGAGGAACAGCCAGGAGGAGGCCCAGTTCCCATCATGGCTGAATAATCAATATGGGATTCCTCCCAGCTGTGGAGGAGAGGGAGGAAGAGGCAGAGTTACCCAAGGAAATGGATTGCAAAGAGGCAGAGCTGGACATGCCTGCTGGATTGCCAGTTCCAGGAGAGACAGCCAGCACAGACTGGGAGAATACCCAAGGTTCATCTCCCCAGCACAAGAGCAAGTGGGAGGCCACAGGTGTTTGTTCTGTGAAGAGGGAGGTGTGCTACCAGCCTCGCTAGTGACAGAGCTGATGGAAGTGCTGGAGGAGGAAAGGTAGGACATTCCTGGTTCATATGATTTCTTCCTCTTCCTTTGGAGAGTTTTTTTTGCTCATTTTGTGGAACTGAACTTTGCTAAAGACTGAACTGCATTTGCCTGAGTGCTGAACTGATCTTTGCTAAAAGGCTGGGTGGAACTGGGCTAAAGTTAAACCTGAAGAAGTAAGGGAAAGCAGAACTTTGCTACCAAAAGAAGGGGCAGTGAGGGTAATTGAAACTGTTCCCCAGAATTGAGAGGATTTTTGTTTATTTAGTTTGCGAGTGAGGTTGGGTTTAGTTTTTTTTTTTTCTGTTCTGAACTGAGTCCGGCGTCAAGAGCTACTGCATAAGCGTGGAGGCGGAGGTCTGGATTACGGGACGCATTCACCAGGAAAGGGAAGCGGTATCACAATACGGTGCCTAAAAATTCCATGCAGAAGACATTGCCGACTAAGTGTATTCTCTAAGCGGCGCCTAGATTTAGGCGTGGAATATAGAATACACTTAGTTGATATCCCAGTGTCTTAAACTACACGAGTCTATTTACACCAATGGAAGTGCGACATAAATACTGGCGTGTAGATTGATGTGCACTGGGCTATATCCTATAATGGCACACGTAAATTTTGGTATACCCATAAAATGCCCATTTCCCCGCCCATAACCAAGCCCCTTTTTGCTTACGCTTGTTAGATGTTAGGCGCACTGCGTTATAGCAGGGGCGTATCTGTAATGGGGCCACGGGGGCCAGGGCCCCTGTAGATTTGGCCCTGGACCCCCCTACCAACGGCCCTCACAACCCCCTTCCCGCCGCCAACCTGCTGTCGCCTACCTGTGCTGGCAGGGGACCCCAACCCCCGCCAGCCAAAGCCGTCGTCCATCGTTCGTTTGTTTACTTCTTTCTGAGTCTGAATCGTCTCTGACGTCCTGCACCTACACAACGTAAGCGACAGCAGGGGGGGGGGGTCAACTCGAGAGGGTCGTCAGGCGGGCGACAGTTGTTGGAGGTGGTTCTGGCGGTGGCGGAGGGGGTGGTGGCAATGGCGGCTGGGGGCATCGGGGGGGAGGTGCTAAAATGTGCCCCCTCACCTCGGCTCTGGACCCCCCCCCCCCCTACCGGCGAAGTCCAGATACGCCCCTGTGAGTTGTGCTCATTATTACTTATGCGCTGTTATCGACGCTAATTATCTTGTTATTTGGTGATGCATGTGGGAACAAGGAACCCAAACTATAGCTATGTGATGCAAGGTTCCACATTAGGAGTCACCGCCCAGGAAAAGGTTCTAGGTGTCATCATCGATGAGAAGTTAAAAACCCTCTGCTCAGTGTGCGGCGGCAGCTAAGAAAGCAAATAGAATGTTATGTATTATTAGGAAAGGAATGCAAAACAAATATGAGAATATTATAATGCTTTTGTATTTCTCCATGGTGCAACCGCACCTTGAATATTCTTGTGCTAACCATTAGTGTAAAAATTATCACTAATATCTTAAACTTTGCCCAGTGTTCTATAGCCAGCCAATGTAGATATTTCAAACAGTGTGTGACATGATCAAATTTGGAAATGCCAGTTATCGATCTAACTGCAGCATTCTGGATAATAAGGAAAGGAAAGAATGCAAATACATGCAAACTAACTAATTATTATTCAAACTTGATAAAGTAGGTTGTGGTGAGCTTTGAAAGCTGTATTTATGGACAAATAACACCAGCTAGAATACTTCATTTGTACACACGCATAGTGCCTAACGTTTAGCAGCTCCTTACAGAATTTCCTCCATAACATTTACATATGCGATAAGTTCAAAAAATATTCCCATGGTGATTATGTCTTTTGTGTAAGCATGGTTGTCAGTGAATAATATAAAAAGGAGAAAATTCTGAGGGCTACGTTTACAAAAACACATTTTTACATCACCATGTGCTGGCATGCATTGGTGTGTTATGTAATGGGATCTATCTCTCTCTATAAAACGCACCTCCAACGTTCTAATGAAGCCTACAAAAGTCTCAACGTTCTAAATCCATGGTGGTGTAGATATCCGGTTTGCCCATGAGTGTCTGCCCCGCCCTTGCGTCAAACGTGATGATGTCGAGGCCGGAGCACTGACACTCAGCGAATCACATCGCTCACCCGCTGATTCGTTTCCCTACTCCTCCACCTGCCTCAGAATCAGCTGTCAGTGCGCCGCTCACTGCCACTTCGGAGCAAGTGGCAGGGAGCGGGGCAACACATAACCCCCCCTCCCAGCGCATCACAGAAGCCCCAGCCCTGCCAAACCACGAGCCAGGCAGGGGGAGCCCCCCGCTCGCTGCATCACCCAAGCCACTCCCCCCCAGCACATCACACTAGCCCCTACCCCCCCTCGGCCACATCAACCCCCTCGCCACCCGCACAGGCCGCTGCTGCTCAACAGGAGAAGCAACAGCGGCCGGACAGCGTTAGTATTCGCGGCTGCGGGTGGCGAGGGGGTTTATGTGCCCAAGGGGGGGGGGGGTAGGGGCTTCGCTGATGCACCAGGGGGGGCTTCAGTGATGCGCCGAGGGAGGGGGGTCTGGAACTCAAGAGAAAGGGAGAGAGGGTGGTGGGGGGATTACCTTGCTAGCGCCCGTTTCATTTGTTTCGGAAACGGGCTTTTTTTACTAGTTTATTAATAAAATACATTAATGGTAGTACTAGAGCTGTACCAAATACCATATTTTACTATTCAGCCAAATACGAATAATGAAAATTATTATTCGACCGACTACTGAATACGAATAAAGGGCATTGAGCGTTAACATAACCAATAATAAATGAAGCAACGTGAAATCAGAGATCAAGTGTTTATTTCAGTGTGATTTAGCACACTAGAGCCCTGAATTATTCGTATTTGAATTTAAATCACGATTTGGCCGAATACGAATAATGTATTTGGGACCAAATTGAATCGAAGACGAATATTCAGTACAGCCCTTGTTAGTCCACAGTAATGTAAAAGTACACTTTAAGAACTGTAGCACTTAGAATGGTGAATTCAAAGAACAGAAAAACCCAAAAGAAGCATGTCAAGCCAGATTTGTACTGGGAGTGACAGGTAAAAGAGAGCTGAAAACGAAAGAAATCACTCGTTCGTGTTACTGTTAATGGCTCAACATGATCTTCTTCATTGCATTCCAGATCTCCTTGTTCCTTAGGGTGTAGATTATTGGATTCAGTAGAGGAGTCACAAGAGTGTAGAACACAATCACTACCTTATCTAGATCAGCTGGGTGGTTCCCTGAGGGCCTCATATTCATAGACATAGCACATCCAAAGAAGATTATCACCACCATGAGGTGAGAGGCACAGGTGGAAAAGGCCTTACGACGTCCAGAGGAAGAAGGGATTCTGAGAATGGTTTTTATGATGAAACCGTACGAGATAAAGGAGAAGGCGAAGGTACTGAGGAGTATCAGTGAGTTACATACAGAGTACATCATTTCTATGCCGTAGCTCTTCAAGCATGAAAGTTCCAATAGTGGCCCTGGATCACACAGAAAATGGTTGATCTCATTCGGGCCACAGAAGGGCAGCTGCTCAATTAATATTACAGGCACTGCAGTCCAGAGGAACGCGGAAATCCAGCAAGTAACAGCAAGGTTGGAACATATCCTACTGTTCATCAACACGTTGTAGCGTAGGGGATGACAGATGGCTAGGTATCGATCGTAGCCCATGATAGCAAGGATAAAACACTCAGTTGTACCCAAGGAAAAGAAAAAATAAAACTGTAAGAAGCAGCCAGTGAATGAAATGACTTTATTCTTTGACAGCATACCGAAAAGCATATTTGGAACAGTGCTTGTTGTGTACCATATTTCGATAAAAGACAAGTTGCAGAGAAAGATGTACATGGGCTTGTGTAGGCGAGGATCAGACCATACCAACGTGATGGTTGCAATATTCCCCACTAAGGTGAGAATATAGATGATTAAGAATAGCGTAAAAAGACCAGTCTCTACTTCATCATTCCCGAAAAGTCCATGGAGAATAAATTCTTTCACTACTGTGTGATTGTTTTTCCGCATCCTGCCAACCTCCTCAATACCTGTAATGAACAAGAAGAGCTGAAATACAGGAAGAATGTGTTTCTCTTTTAACTGTACCGATTTTAAGTATACTTGTCCAGAACTTATACACAGGGCATCTTTTACATAGTAACATAGTAGATGACGGCAGAAAAAGACCTGCACGGTCCATCTAGCCTGCCCAACAAGATAAACTCATATGTGCTACTTCTTGTGTATACCTTACCTTGATTTGTATCTGTCATTTTCAGGACACAGACCGTAGAAGTCTTGCCCAGAACTAGCCCCACCACCCAAACACCAGCCCCGCCTCCCATCTAAAAGTTTTAAGGATCAGGGTAGCCCTCCGCACCACCGGACAAAGTACTGCCAATACAATATAACATAGTAACGTAGTAGATGATGGCAGAAAAAGACCTGCATGGTCCATCTAGTCTGCCCAACAAGATAAACTCATATGTGCTACTTTTTGTGTATACCTACCTTGATTTGTATCTGCCATTTTCAGGACACAGACCGTAGAAGTCTTGCCCAGAACTAGCCCCACCACCCAAACACCAGCATTTATGGAAGAAAATGTTATTTTAATGTAATTGTTCAATTATAGATGGAATAACTGGAAGATACACAGAGAATTTAGTAGCTTTTCAATTTGAGAATCACATTAATACTTTTGATGCCCAACATTCTCTTTGATGTATAAGGGTGATGAAGCAATATTGTGCTTTCAATCGCAAGAGGAAAGCAAGTTCTGCAGCATTCCACAGGGGACCTGCCTGTCTTTCATGACTGAAATTGAGACTCATAGTTGGAATATCAAGCATCAGTGAACATCATACGACTGAAGATAAGTCTGTTTGTAATTAGATTATCCTATATTTATAGACACTTGGAAACCGATAATACTGTAAGCACATACAACCGTGTGTAAGGAGGAAAACCTCAAGAAGCACCTTTTCCCACTAAAGGGCTAGGGCTTCTTCATCATCGGAAAAACCTCCTAGGGTTCATGGTATCAAAACATCTCAAAAATCTTAACTCGCAACTTATTTGAGTTTATTCAGATATTAAGAACAGAGGTACTTAACTGTAAAGACCTCAGTCTTCTCTAAGGCTCCTTTGTTACTCAGACCGTGGTCAACGTTTCGCCACTGCTGCCTCAGAACCTGCGGTCTAGTATTATTTCATTCAGACTGCCGAAGGACACATGAAAGGCAGCTGAAGTCATAGTATTCACATAGTGTAACGTAGAAATCATAATTGATATAATATATTGAGCACTAGACATTAAGAAGGTTTTTTGACCCGTGATGGTTTTTCTCAGAAGTGGCAACTCTCGATTTTAAATGAGGTCTTTTTTTCCTCTTTGTGAGGTCTTCCTGACACTTTGAATTTAACATTGACAGTTAATTTTTTGGTATGCATTATATTTATTAATTTCGTCAATGATTTTCAGGACACTATATTTTGTATTTATTGTCTGAACAGTGTGGATCTACGCTTCCAGAAATAGAAAAGAGCAAATATCCAGCAGAGTGGTGAGAGGAAAAAGCTGAAGCCTTCTAGAAAAGCGACCACTATATAAAACAGTATGTTACTCACTGTAAGAGAGGTCCTGCAGGCTCCAGAACATCTACATTTGGTTGTTCACTCTTGAGCACCACAAGGGCTCAATGATTAAGATTAGGAAACCTTGAAGTATTCTCTTAGCTTTTAGCCTTTGATTTCTGTGGCATAATGAGACTCCTACCTTCTTTTCCCAAGACCTGAGCTATTGTTGATGCTTATAAAGGAGTAAATCTTCTGCTCGCTAGATGGTCCCTGGTGAAACATCATCCATGAAGAATCCTTAAGGGTTAGCAGAGGACATGTTCACCCCATGGAGGTCATTAATTCTGTAATAACATGCATGATTAAATAGTGAAATTAGATTCTAACGATAACCTATTTCTTTTGAGAGCATACAGCAGAGGATGTTATTGTATGATTCAATCTGTTTGTGATTTTACAATTGCGATTCATTTCATAGAGTATTTTCTCCTTAACAGGTTCTCAGGAGGATTTACAAACGATACTAGGTGTTGTGTCTGTTATCAGCAGTACATGCAATTATAAGTGGGCTGATACTAAGCTCCGGTGTTCGGCATTTTCTTTTAAATGCAGCCACCATGGCTGAAAAATCCATATATTTAGCAGCAGTATCCAAATAGTGGCCAGTTCTAAATGCCTGGATTTAGTGTTGACCACTGAAAGTGGCCATATTAAGCCACTATCTAGACAGCTAACCGAATAAGGGAGTAGTTATCATTGTGGGTTACCATTAAGGCATGTTATTCTTTCTGTTGACCCAGTTCTTAGTAACTAGATCTAATTTCAGAAAATGAGACCTAGGCTAAAATAGCACGACATGGAGGGGCATAATCGAACGTCGCCCGCGATCTATTTTGGCGGCCGCGCTACAGCTGGCCGGAACCGTATTTTCGAAAAAGATGGCCGGCCATCTTTTTTTCCGTTAATACGGTTTAGCCTGGTCAAATGCCAGAGCTCGCCGGGTTTGAGATGGCCGGTTTTGTTTTTCAGCGATAATGGAAAAAAATGCCGGCCATCTCCAACCCGGCGACATGCAAGGCATTTGGTCGTGGGGGGAGCCAGCATTTGTAGTGCACTGGTCCCCCTGAAATGCCAGGACACCAACCGGGCACCCTAGGGGTCAGTGCGGTGGACTTCAGAAAAAGCTCCCACATGCATAACTCCCTTCCTTTGGGTGCTGAGCCCCCCAACCCCCCCCCAAAACCCACTACCCGCAAATGTACAACACTACCGTAGCTCTTAGGGGTGAAGGGGGCACCTACATGTGGGTATAGTGGGTTTTGCAGGGCTCCCATTACCAGCACAAGTGTTACAGGTGGGGGGGATGGGCCTGGGTCCGCCTGCCTTAAGTGCACTGCGGGGATGGTTTTTGGCGGGAAGGGGGGTCAACAGGGTCACGGAAGGTGGGTACAGGGGGCCGTATCGCGGGGGGGGTGTTGAAATTGGAGGGAGGGCGGAGTGTGGAACTGGGTGGAAGGTGCGTGAGGGGACACGGGGTGTTCATGCTCGTCGGGTGGGGGGGGCGGGTTGGTGATGTAGCGAGGGGGGGGGGTCTGTGTTGCCCCGCTCCCTGCCAGTTGCTCCAAAGTGGCAGGGAGCGGCGCACTGACAGCTGATTCCCAGGCAGGTGGAGGAGTAGGGAAACACGTATCATGTGTTTCCCTACTCCTCCCCTTGCTTTGGAATCAGCTGTCACTGACATCACTGACGTCAGTGCATGCTTGCCTAGCAGACCACCTCTGAGGGAGGCATGGTCCCAGGCACATTAGAATGTTGGAGGTGAGAATTATTATATAGGACAGCAGTGATTTTGATTTCTAGACACATTTTTTTAATTAAGGGGAGAAGTATCCCCAGTATCTCTCCACACTCGTCCTTCCCTATACCCCTTCCCGTGCACTCCGCTCCATGGATAAATCCTTCTTATCTGTTCCCTTCTCCACTACTGCCAACTCCAGACTTCGCGCCTTCTGTCTCGCTGCACCCTACGCCTGGAATAAACTTCCTGAGCCCCTACGTCTTGCCCCATCCTTGGCCACCTTTAAATCTAGACTGAAAGCCCACCTCTTTAACATTGCTTTTGACTCGTAACCACTTGTAACCGCTCGCCTCCACCTACCCTCCTCTCCTTCCTGTACACATTAATTGATTTGATTTGCTTACTTTATTTTTTGTCTATTAGATTGTAAGCTCTTTGAGCAGGGACTGTCTTTCTTCTATGTTTGTGCAGCGCTGCGTACGCCTTGTAGCGCTATAGAAATGCTAAATAGTAGTAGTAGTAGTAGTAAGTTATCAATGTTGGGCTACTGTTAATACAGGTTATTTTACTGTTAACCCCAGTTATTAATAATTGCCCTAAATTTAGAGGCGTGACAGTTATCAATGCGTGCTACCATTGTCATTTTACTGTTAGAACACAAACACTGGTGAAGAAAACAATGTCCCATGGCAGTAGGAATGGCCAAAAAGGATAGGAAAACCAAGTAAGGCAAAGCCTTCTTTATTGAGGATAAAGCAAACATTTCAAAACCTCAACTTCTGAGGGACTCTAATCCTGCTCAACATACTTCAAGACTACACTCCATTGCTATCACGTTCTTCAGTTTTAGACATGTACAGAATTTATTTATTTAGATTTTGCTCACACCTTTTTCAGTAGTAGCTCAAGGTGAGGTACATTCAGGTACACTGGATATTTCTCTGTCCCAGGAGGGCTCACAATCTAAGTTTGTACCTGAGGCAATGGAGGGTTAAGTGACTTGCCCAAGATCACAAGGAGCAGCAGTGGGATTTGAACTGGCCACCTCTGGTGCTCTAACCACTAGGCCACTCATCTATGTTGTGATGTCATAATGCCTCATTCCACCAGTAAGAGGCAACCTCATCAGTGATGTCACAATGGTTTCATTGTCCTATACATGGCTCACTTTTATTACATAGAGCAATGAACTTCCCTCCTTAGTATGAAGAGTTTCAGTCTCTGCTAACCAGAGCTGGTCTTATTTAATTTAGATTTTGCTCACACTTTTTTCAGTAGTAGCTCAAGGTGAGTTACATTCAGGTACTTTGGATATTTCTCTGTCCCAGGAGGGCTCACAATCTAAGTTTGTACCTGAGGCAATGGAGGGTTAAGTGACTTGCCCAAGATCACAAGGAGCAGCAGTGGGATTTGAACCGGCCACCTCTGGATTGCAAGACTGGTGCAATAACCACTAGGCCACTCCTCCTACCTTTGTAAAATCAGAACTTAGACATGTATGCAAGATAAATGTTTACGCGCCAGGTTCTGCACATCTAGAATGTCAATTGCACTTCTAAAATAAGCACCTTAAGGGCCCTTTTACTAACGCGCGTAGGCGCCTACTCGCATATAACATGCATTAAATTAGAACTAACGCCTGGCTACTGTGAGCCTGGGCAGTAATTCTAATGTTTATGTGCGTCTGATACACGCGCTGGAAAATAATTTTTATTTTCTAGCGCTTGGCGCTAACTGGGCAGGAATCGGACACTGATGATTACCATCCGGTTAACACGTGAGACTTTACTGCTAAATCAATGGGTGGCTTGATAAAAGAGGCCCTAAGATAGATGTGATTATTGGCTATGTTTGATAATACGTCACTATTGTATTGGTTGAGAATGATTTAACTTGGGTAAATTAACCAAGCACATTGGATTGGTTGTGGACGATTGCCCACCTTGGTTGATTGGAGATTTTCTTTTGATTTTTACAGACTTCTTTTCTTTCTTTTGTTTTAGTTTGTACATTGCTTTGACCAGCTTCACAGATATAGCAGTATAACATGTTTTAATAAACTGTATTTTAGAAAACAATGTACCAACGTAAAGCCTTTTCTAATATACCCGCAGAGGGGACCCACAACAGGAGCATCCAGTTTAGAATTCTAAACATGGAAAACATCAAGGGTCCCTTTTATTAAGCAGGGCTAAGAAGTGTCCAGCGCTATCCCCAGTGTGGGTCTTTCCCATGCTCTGAGGCCACTTTAAGTGCAGTGTGGTTAAAATAGCCCCATTTTCCATTGTTACTATTAACAGCCACATGCTAATTTCCCCATTAGCGTGTGCCCATTGGTGTGGAACCTTGCCACCTGGGGCCCTGTTTACTAAGCCACGCTATAGGCGCACTAGCGATTTTAGCGCACGCTTAAAACTAGCATGTGCTAACCCTAGACACCCCCATAGGAATACAGCGATACCTCGGTTTTCATTGATAATCCATCCGAAAACAGTCGGCGAAATCCGAAACCGACGAAAACTGAGGCAATTATTTCCATACGAATCAATGAGCAGGAGAACGCATGGGTCGCCCTTTATTTTCGCAAAATTAGCAGCGAGGTCACGCGGGCACGCCGACGAAATCCGAGACAAATTTTTTGCGGAAAAAAATCGACGAAAACTGAGGTATTACTGTATATGGGTGTCTCTAGCATTAGCACGTGCACATTTTTTACGCATTCTACAAACACTAGCGCACCTTAGTAAACAGGGTCCCTAGTTTGTAGGCAGTAAGGGTTCATGCGTCAACCATGCCCTAATCGGTTAGCGCTTGGCGATGTAGCTGCGCTAACTGATTAGCACAGAACAACCTTATTCTCTGTCCTAGACACACCCCCAGCACTAAAAGAATAACTTCTATTTTTTTTAGCACGTGGGTAGCGTGAAACAATCCCCGAACTACTGCAGGATGCTTGAGTTTACCCCTCTGTAGTGCTTTTTAATCTGCTGCAAGCATGCATGAGTAGTTACCGCAATTTATTTATTTATTACATTTGTACCCCATGCTTTCCCGCTCAGTGCGGCTTACAGAGGAACAAGAGAATATAATACAAAGGAAGTATGTGATAAGACAAATGAACAAGGAGTAAACGGAATGGAAGAGATGTGAGAGAAAGGATAGGGATAGGTAAGGAGGTGGGGCGATAATGGAGAAGTTGGGAAGAGCATGGAGGGTGAGAAGGTTGGTGGGAGATGTTTTCTGAGTCGTTGTTAATAATTAGTTGAACTGGTAAATAGATGGATTACTTATGGTATGTCAGGTCATTGAACTTAGTAAAAGGACACCAAAGATAGTGTTTTATAATGGCATCTGGGTATCCAGATTCCATGATAGAATAGAGCCTAAGTTGGCATTTGGGCGCCAACACTTAAACCATGTAAAAGGTAGATACAGATGTTAGTGCCCTATAGGTTGAAACCTTGGTGCACAATTTAAAGTGTTTCATAAGGGGTCATAAGCCACAGTAAAAGGGGGCCTGAGCTAGCATTAGCACATTTTTTCTTGGACATGCACTGAGGCCCCCTTGTACTTCAGTGGGTAAAAGACTGTCTCTTTTTTTTTTATTTAAAAGAAATGGCCCTGCAGTAAGTGAACCACTTACCGTGCAGCCATTTCAGGGGAGAGCACTTACCGTCCCCCCCATTGAGGCGGCGGTAAGGGCTCCTGCGCTAACCCTGCAGTAACCGGGCAGTGTGCAGCACTGCCGGGTAAACACAGCAAATGGTGTGTTCTGGGGTGCAAACTACCGATAAAAAAAGCGGGAAGTGGACCAGTGACTCCAGGACGCCGAGACTGTGGTGGCATATAAAGGAGCAAACTTTATTGTAGACGCGACACAGTACTGTGTTTCGGCCACAGGCCTGCCTCAGGAGTTTGTCGCTGGCCAAGTAGAAGCAGGAGATTCTACAGCTTGCTTACCGATGCATGATAACCGCCCATCCTGTTGAAATACTTCAACAGCTTACACACTGTTGTAGACGGATTTGAGTGTGTAAGCTGTTGAAGATTATTTAGCAAGACTGACAATTCCCTATTCCCCTGTCCAGCTCCTTTGTTCCATGAATGACCATAGACTCTTTCTTCCCAGCCCACTCCAAGTGCACTGGGAATCCACTAGGAAGAGTTGCCTTCTTTTTTTTCTGATGCCTCCAGGGCTTTTTTTGAGGGGGTACTTGGGGGTACTGAGTATCAGTACCTTTTCCATTGTCTGCTAAAATTGACCCATGGTCCCCAGGTTTTAATGAAAGAGCTCAGGCTCTAAACACCAATTCTGCCTTGTCATAGATTTTGTGACTGGTTGCAGGGGGCCTGGCTATTGTGGGGTGGGTCCCTCAGTGATCACCCCATCCCTGAAGGGTGGCCCTGCATTTGAGTACCGGCCCCTTTTTTTGCTAGAAAAAATTGCACTGTATACAGGTAACACAGAGGCAAACTAAGAGACCCCTTGCAAAGGCAACATAGGAAAGCTCCCAAGGTCCTTATAAAGGAGTAGGCTGATGATGTCCAGGGCTTTTTTTGAGGGGGTACTTGGGGGTACTGAGTACCGGCCCCTTTTTTGCTAGAAAAAATGCACTGTATACAGGTAACACAGAGGCAAACTAAGAGACCCCTTGCAAAGGCAACGTAGGAAAGCTCCCCAGGTCCTTATAAAGGAGTAGGCTGATGATGTCCAGGGCTTTTTTTGAGGGGGTACTTGGGGGTACTGAGTACCGGCACCTTTTCCATTGTCTCCTAAAATTGACCCATGGACCCCAAGTTTTAATGAAAGAGCTCAGGATCTACACCCCAATTCTGCCTTGTCATAGATTCTGTGACTGGTTGCAGGGGGGCTAGCTATGATGGGGTGGGTCCCTCTGTAATCACCCCATCCCTGAAGGGTGGCCTGGCATTTATTTATTTATTGTTTGCATTTGTATCCCACATTTTCCCACCTCTTTGCGGGCTCAGTGTGGCTTACAATAAGATATGAATAATGAGAATACAGTTGTTACAAATTGGTTATGGGTTACATTGTACAAGTTATGCGAGATAATCGAATTATCATTGGGAATTTGAGTACCGGCACCTATTTTGCTAGAAAAAATGCACTGTATACAGGTAACACAGAGGCAAACTAAGAGACCCCTTGCAAAGGCAACGTAGGAAAGCTCCCCAGGTCCTTATAAAGGAGTAGGCTGATGATGTCCAGGGCTTTTTTTGAGGGGGTACTTGGGGGTACTGAGTACTGGCACCTTTTCCACTGTCTGATAAAATTGGCCCATGGACCCCAAGTTTTAATGAAAGAGCTCAGTCTCTACACACCAATTCTGCCTTGTCAGAGATCCTGTGACTGGTTGCAGGGGGCCTGGCTATTGTAGGATGGGTCCCTCAGTGATCACCCCATCCTGAATGGTGGCCTGGCATTTGAGTACCGGCGCCTTTTTCGCTAGAAAATATGCGCTGGATGCCTCTTACATTAAGGGCAGAACAATTGTTTTCCAACTTTAAAATTGCTTTAAAAACATATTTGTTTTCATTGAGTTTTCCCTAAATCTACCCTCCTGCTGGAGAGTTTCGGTGATAATGTAGCTTGGTTAGCAAAGTTTAGAAGAAGGTTAGAAGCAGGATTTTATTTTATTTTAATTTTACTTTACTTTTTTCTCTCTTAGGTTTGTTTATGTGAATGATGTTCTCTTTTCTATGTGTTATAGAGTTCCTTACTTATTTTTTAAATTTTTATTTTATTTCAATTGTACAATGCTTTGATTTGCCATGAAAAAAGAGCAATCTATCAAGCCTGAATAAACATAAACATACATTGTTAATATCGCATGAACTTTTTAACTGCCTGTACAAACTCCTTATTCCGTAGGCTGTAGACTATGGGATTCATCAAAGGAGTCACAATAGTATACAGTACAGCCACCATCTTATCCACATAGAATGGATGGTTCCCCAAGGGTCTTATATACATGTACATTGCACATCCAAAGAATATGGTTACCACAGTGAGATGGGAGGCACAAGTGGAAAAGGCCTTGTGACGACCAGATGAGGAAGGGATTCTTATTATGGTTTGTATAATGAAAGCATAAGAGATACAGGTGAAGGAGAAGGTAGCGAGTAGCGCTAGTGAGATAGATACTGAACTAGTCAATTCAGTCGCAAAATCCCTCACACAAGCAAGTTCCAGCAGGGGTCCTGTATCACACAGGAAGTGATCAATCTCATTGTCTCCACAAAAGGGAAGCTGAGATATTAAACTGATGGGTACCGTAGACCAGAGGAACCCAGAGATCCAGCAAGAAGCAGCAAGGCGGGAACATATTTTGCTGCTCATTAACACGTTATAGCGGAGGGGCTGGCAAATGGCTAGATATCGATCATAGCCCATAACAGTGAGAAGAAAACACTCAGTTGTTCCTAAGGAGAAGAAGAAAAAATATTGTAGGAAGCAGCCAGTGAAAGAAATATAGTTAACTGTGGACAGAAAACCGTACAGCATTTTTGGTATGGTACTAGTTGTGTACCATATTTCGACAAAAGACAAGTTTCCAAGGAAGATGTACATGGGCTTGTGAAGAGTAGGGTTGTACCACACCAACATGATAATCATTATGTTCCCAATCAATGTGAGAGTATAAATCACCAAGAAGATCAGAAATAAAAGAATATCTGCGCCCGCATTTATTGACAATCCATGGAGAATAAAGTCTTTCACTTCCGTTTGGTTTCCTCCTTCCATCCTTCCAATGCTCAGCCTAAAAGGAGAAAGAACAATGAAGGAGAAAGAACAATAGTATTAATACTTCAACTCAATAATAAAAAAAAATAGATCATTTAACGTTTAATAACACTTCCTTTCCAGTTTCCTTTCTAATTCTTGACAGTTGTTTTCAGCTGTAATATGACAGCAAGGTTATTCATGTTCATCTAACGGAATTATTTGCAAACAATATTCAGTTTGCAGTGGTCAGTATTTCTATAAATGCTGGCGTCCTCATGCTAAATTAGATCAAGATATACTGTACTGGCCGCTATCTGGTCATCATCGCTAAATATATGGGTACTCAGTGGCATGACAGGAGTTACTCAGGTACCATTGATTCAGCAGCTGTACCCGAATAGATATCCAATTAACTTAGGACAGCATTTTTCCTCACTTCGATCCCTGGTCTGCCCCCAACATCCACCAATAGTGCCATGAGGGTCTGCCCAAATATTCAATGGCACTATTTGGGTATTTGCCACTGAATATCCAGGTTTGGCCCAGTCACTACTAACCAGGCAGAAGCTTCTACCTGGTTAAATCACTTTCCTTATTGACCCCTTTGTTTCATTTTAGTATATGTTGTTTTTATTTGTAATGCTGACCAAGTTAAGAACATGAGAACATAAGCAAATCCATCAAGCCAGAGCAAAGTCCATTGAGCCCAATATTCTGTCTCTGACAATTGCCAGTCCAGGTCACAACTACCAAGTAGATCCGGAAAGATACTGTAGATCAATTTCCCATAAATCATTTCCAGGGATTTACAATGATTGTCCCAAGTCTACAAGCAAATACATTTTTTATTGGATTTCCCTTTAGGAATTTGCCCAATCCTCTTTTTAATCCCATTTTGTTGATTGCCTTCACCTCATCCTCTGGCAACAGTTTCCGTAATTTAATTATGTGCTGCGTAAAAACATAAGAATAGCCATATTGGGTTAGAATAATGGCCCATCTAGCCCAGTATCCTGCATCTAACAGTGGCCAATCCAGGTCGCAAGTACCTGGCAGAAATTCAAATAGTAGCAACATTCCAGAACTTCAAAAAGTAGCAAGATTCCGGAATCCCAAAGAATAGCAAGATTCCATGCAGCATCTCAAAGAGTAGAAACATTGTACCTGGCAGAAACACAAATATCCACAAAACAACAGAAAGAGGAGGGTCCAAGGTACAGAACAAAGGCCAAGTAGCAAAAAGAAGCACCAGGAGCTTTCAGAATCGGGACACAATTTCTTTAATCAAAGAAACCCAAATAGCAGCAGTATTCCAAGCTACCAATCGCGGGCAAGCTGTGGCTTCCCCCATGTCTATGGCCATAGTGGACTATGGACTTTTCCTCCATGCAATTTCTTTACAATCTGCTGGTCATTGGGTTCATGGAGTGTCTCTTTGTTTTTGTATTGTTCGACAGGTTAGAAATTGTTTCCCGTTTGGCTGTTACACTCCACTCAAAATTTTATATCATATTCACTCTGTCATCTGTTCTCCATACTGAAAAGCCCCAACCTGTTTAGTATCTCTTCATAAGGGAGGTTGTCCCATCCCCTTTATTGCTTTCATTGCCCATCTCTAACTTTTCCTTTTTTAGATGGCGTAATCGGAACTGCACATAGAACTAAAGAGCAGAAGCAGTAGGGACCTATATAGAGGCATAATTAGTTTTTTTTTTGTTACATTTGTACCCCGCGCTTTCCCACTCATGGCAGGCTCAATGCGGCTTATATATGATATACAGGTACTTATTTCTACCTGGGGCAATGGAGGGTTAAGTGACTTGCCCAGAGTCACAAGGAGCTGCCTGTGCCTGAAGTGGGAATGGAACTCAGTTCCTCAGTTCCCCAGGACCAAAGTCCACCACCCTAACCACTAGGCCACTCCTCCACTGTTGCTACTATTTGAGATTCTACATGGAATGTTGGTATTCAACTAGCAACATTCCATGTAGAAGTCGGCCCTTGCAGATCACCAATGTGGCCACACAGGCTTCTGCTTCTGTGAGTCTGACGTCCTGCATGTCAGACTCACAGAAACAGAAGCTTGCGCAGCCTTCTACATGGAATAGCAACATTCCATGTAGAATCTCCAATAGTAGCAACATTCCATGTGGAATCTCCAATAGTAGCAACATTCCATGTAGAATCTCCAATATTCCATGTAGAATCTCCAATAGTATCTATTTTATTTTTGTTACATTTGTACCCCGCGCTTTCCCACTCATGGCAGGCTCAATGCGGCTTACATGGGGCAATGGAGGGTTAAGTGACTTGCCCAGAGTCACAAGGAGCTGCCTGTGCCTGAAGTGGGAATGGAACTCAGTTCCTCAGTTCCCCAGGACCAAAGTCCACCACCCTAACCACTAGGCCACTCCTCCACTGTTGCTACTATTTGAGATTCTACATGGAATGTTGCTATTCCACTAGAAGTCGGCCCTTGCAGATCACCAATGTGGTCGTGCAGGCTTCTACATGGAATGTTGCTAGTGGAATAGCAACATTCCATGTAGAATCTCCAATAGTAGCAACATTCCATGTAGAATCTCCAATAGTATCTATTTTATTTTTGTTACATTTATACCCTGTGCTTTCCCACTCATGGCAGGCTCAGTGCGGCTTACATGGGGCAATGGAGGGTTAAGTGACTTGCCCAGAGTCACAAGGAGCTGCCTGTGCCTGAAGTGGGAATCGAACTCAGTTTCTCAGTTCCCCAGGACCAAAGTCCACCACCCTAACCACTAGGCCACTCCTCCAAGTTTCAATTTTGTTCTAAGCCCTTTTTTGGTTAATCCTTAATATTAGATTTGGTTTTATAGCAGCTGTGGCACATCGGGCTGAAAATGTGAAGGTTATTACCCACAATGACTCCAAGATCTTTTTCTTGGGTGGTGACTCCCACCTCAGACTTTAGCATTTTAAACCTACGGTTGAGATTATTTTTTTTCTCTATGTGCATCGCTTTACACTTGTACACACGTGGAACTGCGTTCCAGAAAGGGTGCACAAGCCAGAACTGAGATGTCCAGCTCAGGACTTTTCAAGTTCCATTAGCATTTGTCTATAAAATAATGAGTGCAGTTGAACAGGTAGATGTGAAGCGTCTGTTCACGCTTTCCAAAAATACTAGGACTAGGGGGCATGCGATGAAACTACAATGTAGTAAATTTAAAATGAATCAGAGACAATGTTTCTTCACTCACTGTGTAATTAAACTCTGGAATTTGTTGCCAGAGAATGTGGTAAAGATGGTTAGCTTAGCGGAGTTTAAAAAAGGTTTGGACGGCTTCCTAAAGGAAAAGTCCATAGACCGTTATTAAATGGACTTGGGGAAAATCCACTATTTCTGGGATAAGCAGTATAAAATGTTTTGTACTTTTTTGGGATCTGGATTGGCCACTGTTGGAAACAGGATGCTGGACTTAATGGACCTTTGGTCTTTCCCAGTATGGCAATACTTATGTACATAAGCATCCATGTTTGTCTAAAATATCAATAGGTCAAAATGGGCACATGTGTTTTTATGACATACCAACATAAACATTTATGTCGGCCATTTTAGAATCATAATCATTTATTTTCCTGAATCTGTCACAGAATCTGGTTTCCTTTGCCAATTTTGCTTTTAGGCTGGGGGGGGGGGGGGGGGAGGCATCCACCACTGTGGAATGCTGCTCAATAGGAACACTTGGGTAGCATGTCAAAAGGAAGAAGAACCAGATTCCACAGAAGCAAAACCAACCAGCCAAGGAATAAAAAAAAGGTATGATTCAGTCACTGTATTGATCCTGTACCGTTGTTTTTCGATTCCTAGTCAGGGTAGCAGCTCTAAATCCTTATATCAATATTAATAGGCATAGATGTACATTCTCCTTCTGAAGTGGAGTGGAGGAGTAGCCTAGTGGTTAGTGCAGTGGAACATGGAATGTTGCTACTATTGGAGATTCTACACGGAATGTTGCTAGTGGAGGAGTGGCCTAGTGGTTAGAGTGGTAGACTTTGGTCCTGGGGAACTGGGTTCGATTCCCACTGCAGGCACAAGGCAGTTCCCTGTGACTCTGGGCAAGTCACTTAACCCTCCATTGCCCCAGGTACAAATAAGTACCTAAGACGCATTGAGCCTGCCATGAGTGGGAAAGCATGGGGTACAAATAAAAAAGTAAGAAGAATTACACATTTAGGGGCCATTTAAAATGCGGGCTTACCGCTAACCTGGAACTATCACCGGCCCAATGCAGCCACAAGCAGTAGTTTGCCTCAAACGTGCGGCATTTCCGGCATGCCAGAAAACCTTTAGGACCCCTTTTACTAAAGATTAGTGCACGCTAAATGCTGAGTTCTCTTAGACCTATGTGTCATGATGTATGTGGCGCACAGTTAGTAAAAGTGCACCATAGACTGAAATGTTAAGCGGTCTGCTTTTCACAGTATTTATAATGAATATGCATAAAATATATTTGCATACATTTGCAAGCTGGTTTAAGCAAATTTTACTGTGAGCATCCAGAAACTGTTGACATTTATACTGATTACTAGTAAAAAAAATGCCCATTTCTGACACAAATGAAACGGGCGCTAGCAAGGTTTTCCTCGGAGTGTGTATGTTTGAGAGAGTGTATGTGAGAGTGACTGTGTATGAGAGAGAGAGTGAATGTGCGAGTGTGTGTGTGTGAGAGAGAGAGAGTGAGTCTGGGTGCGAGTGTGTGTGTGAGAATGAGAGTGTGTGAGACACAGACTCTGTGAGACTGAGTGTATGAGACCAAGAGAGTGTGTGAGTTACTGTGTGACACATAGAGAGTGAATGTGATACAGTGTGAGACAGAGTGTGTGAGAGACAGTGTGAGAGTGAGAGAGAGAAAGACATTGACTGTGTGAGAGAGAGTGTGTGTGTGACAGAGATACCTCTCCCCCCCCCCTCTCTGGTGTCAGCCCCCCCCCCCCTCTCTCTCTGGTGTCTGAGCATTACTGTGCAGGACGCTGAGCTCTGGCTGTGCTTCAAGGAACTGACCAATCCTATTTAATAGAATGCACCTCCAACATTCTGAAGCCAAGAAACCTCGTGTGGTTGGTCACTTCTGCTTGTGACGAACCCGGACGTACGTGATGTCAATTCAGGAGATGGATCCAGAAAGCAGGAATGCCTCAGCCATGCAGTCAGCTTCAGAATGTTGGGAGGTGCGTTTTATTATATAGGATATCGTTTGCTGTACTGTCTTTTCTAACTAAACAGCAAAGCACTTCGCTTTTGTTGCAAAGAAATAACCTCAAACACCAGGAAGGAAAGAAAGTCAGAAGGTAATTATAGATGACCAGTAGCACTGCCTTGATTAGTTCATACCACTGAAGGTGAGACCAGGAATGTTTTCAGTGTTAAAACAGTTTTTACCTGAGGCAGTGGAGGGTGAAGGGTTTTAGTTAAAGTAGACCAGGAATGTTTTCAGCCACTTAATAAAGAGACCCTTCCTTTCCTATTTTATAGTTCCTTTCTTTTACCCATTAATATATCATTTTTTATGTAAACTGCCCTGAAAGGTACCTCTTGATGCGGTATATCAAAACTGAATAAAACCTGAAACATATTTCTAACAGTGTGATCCCTGCCTCCTGGTTTTGATCACTCCACTGGCACACCAGGGTTTCCTCAAGCGTATGATTATGGAATCAGTTATGCAAGGGTTGGGAAGTTTTTCATAAAAGTATAGATACATTCTGAAGAAGACAGTGAAATATCTTATAATTATTTCCTCCCCCCCCCCCTTAAAATTGTGTAAATACTGATTTTTTTTCACAAGGAAGCTGGAAAGAGTAATGTGGGAGGGTTGACTCTTCTTTACACCAGAGGAATCACTTAAAAAGAAACCATTGCTCTATAACATTCCTTTTGCCTTTTACTCAACTCAGCTTGAATCCCCACAAATCTGTGGACTTTATTGAAGCCGCTACTTGTTTTGGGGATTGGCTTGGGTAGCAATAGATTGTTTATTGCATTGCTAATATTATTGTTTTTCCTGATTAGTTACTTTACTCATTTAAAAAAACAGGAATCAAAGTGCTACTTACGGTGCTTGAGATCTTCAAGTCTTGACGTTTTTGATGATTTACTCTTCAGCTTCACAAATCAAGTTGACAAAGGATTTGACGGGCTGGATCAGGAAACGTGTTGCTAGATTATCAAGACTTAATCCTTCTTCTTATTGATGGTAGCACCTCCCCTACCCCATCTGCACATTTCTTCTGTAAGTCCACTCACTTCAGCCGCAGACTCAGACTTTCCCACTCCTCTCTGGTGTACTGAAATAACACCTGTGCAGTCCATCCAAGTTTTATAGAGTGATATGTTTCTGGCAAGCTGGTAGGACCCAGAGAGACCAAACTCGAAATCTTGGATCACTGAAGAATATTAAAAGTTAAGAGGAAGAGCTGTGCCCAGAGGAGGTCATTAATTCTTTTCTAACTATGTGCACAGACCAAACACCAAAAGCTTGGTGGTCTTTCCATTCCAACTGAGCTCATGACACACAGTGATTGAAGATAAATAATTTATATGTGCTGGCAAAGGACCTTAGTCTGTGCAAGATTTTCTAAAGAATTATTTCCAAGTGGGTTTCAAATACAGTAATAATTTATCAGTGCAATATTCAACTGCCTGACCACCGCATACAGATACGTGAATGACGTTATTCACTTATGTTTGCCCTTGATATTCAGTAGCCCTATCTGTTTAAATAGAACTTTTCTCAAGACAAATCAGTGCCACTTGCCCCGCAAAACTTTTGCCCCTTTCTATTTGAGCAAATTTCTATCCACATAGTGACGGATTCTATAAATTGTGCCAAAAAAAACCCTCCCTGCTTAAGCACTATTCTATAATCTGTGCTTAAAGTTAGACGCAGTTGATAGAATAGTGCTTTAGTCCCAGGGGTCATGTGCAAGTTTAGGCATGTCCATTTGCACTACTGAAAATATGATTTATTTATTTATTTGGTGCATTTTTACCCCACATTTCCCCACAAGAGCAGGCGCAATGTGGCTTACATTAATTCAAAAGGATACAATACAATACATAGAAGGCACAGATACGGAATGAGACAGGAAAAGGCTTCAGACAGCTCAAAACACGGCTGCGAGGCTAATACTGGGCAAACCGCGCTTTGACCATGCTCGCCACTACGTTTTCAACTTCACTGGCTTCCTGTACAAGACCGTATTACATTTAAAATCTGCTCGCTATCACACAAGATAATATATGGAGAAGCCCCTGAATACATGCTCAATCTAATCGATCTACCATCTAGGAATGCCCTAATATCTGCAAGGATTTATCTCAATCTACATTATCCCAACTGCAGGAATGTTAAATAGAAGACTCTTTTTGCTTCGTCCTTCCCCTACATCAGTCCTAAATCTTGGAATGTACTGCCAAAACAACTAAAAGAGCTAGTCGATCACCACCTGTTCTTATTCGACAAGGCTTATTCACTAGCAACTCCACTGTTTAATCTCTATCTCTTGTTGTCTGTACAGGTTTTTGCCGGTTCCTTCCCCTCCTGTCTCATTCCGTATCTGTGCCTTCTATGTATTGTATTGTATCCTTTTGAATTAATGTAAGCCACATTGCGCCTGCTCTTAAGATGCACAATTTATAGAATTAGAATTCCGGGGTGCTCTTTATAGAATAGCACTGAGGGGCTTTTTTACTAAGCCACGTAGGCGCCTATGCCAGCCCAATGCACACCAATCTGCCTCTGCTACTGAGCAGAGATATTTCTCCTTTTTCTTGCAGTACCTGTTTCTTATGCCAGGTCAAGACACCCCTTGGCTTCTTATGTCTCGGCAAGGGTGTGTGCTACCAAAGACTACACTTTCAGCCCTGCTGTTGTGTTTATCTGGGTTTATCTCATTCAAACCCCACCCCCTATCTATAACCATTATCAACCATATTTTTTCACAACTGTAATACTACTAATCTACTACTAGTAGTAATCCTTTCTTTACCACTACTACTACTACTACTACTTGACATTTCTAAAGCGCTACTATGGTTACGCAGCGCTGTACAATTT
Organism: Microcaecilia unicolor; assembly: GCF_901765095.1. Lineage (NCBI taxonomy): Eukaryota > Metazoa > Chordata > Amphibia > Gymnophiona > Siphonopidae > Microcaecilia > Microcaecilia unicolor. The sequence continues at coordinate 24,218,310 of NC_044044.1, read as the reverse complement.
AACACAGAAGGACAGTCCCTGCTCAATGGAGCTTACAATCTAAAGGACAAATGTACAGTCAGTCAAATAGGGGCAATCTAGATTTCCTGAAAGGTATAAAGGTTAAGTGCCGAAAGCAACATTGAAGAGGTGGGATTACTACTAGTAATCCTTTCTTTACCACTACTAGACATACGCAGCACTGTACACATTATATACAGGTACTTTCTCTATCCCTAGGGGGCTCCCAATCTAAGTTTTTTTGTTCCTGGGTCAATGGAGGGTAAAGTGACTTGCCCAAGGTCATAAGGAGCTGCAATGGGAATCGAATCCAGTTCCCCAGGATCAAAGTCCGCTGCACTAACCATTAGGCTACTCCTCCACTCCATTTACCTCCCTCCCCACCCAGTAAGAGAGATAATTATGCTGCCATCTTCTGGGTCCACCCCTCCATCAGCCTGACACTCATTCCTTCTCCACCTCTCTGTCTGCTAAGACAGGCTTCACCCTTAGTAATTCCCTGGGAAACTCTCAGCACCAACTCACATCGCCATCCTCCCTAAGGTGTGTGTGTGTTTTGGGAGGGGGGGGGGTTACATCAGTATTCTCGCAAAGCACAGTATTCTATAATATCACACTTAATTTCTGAGCATGCCCACGGTCTGTCCATGCACCGCCCATGGCCACATCCCCTTTTGAGTTACACGCTATAAAATCTAGGCACAGGTGCCTAGATTAGCGACTAGATCCAATTAAAGGTCAACTTAAATAATTGAGAGGAAAATACTCAGATTACTCCCAGACCCAGCAAAACAATGTACTTCATCAAGCTCTTCATTGTATTTACATAGTAACATAGTAGATGACGGCAGAAAAAGACCTGCACGGTCCATCCAGTCTGCCCAACAAGATAAACTCATATGTGCTACTTTTTGTGTATACCTTACCTTGATTTGTAACTGTCCTTTTCAGGGCACAGACCGTATAAGTCTGCCCAGCACTATCCCCGCTTCCCAACCACCAGCCCCGCCTCCCACCACCGGCTCTGGCACAGACCGTATAAGTCTGCCCAGCACCATCCCCGCCTCCCACCACCGACTCTGCCACCCAATCTCGGCTAAGCTCAACTAGCAAAATAGACCTCAGCAGTGACTCTTTTCATATGAACATATAAATTTAAATGAATATGGGCAAAAAAAGACTGATGCGAAGGCAGGTGAGCTATGGGTTTGTATTTGTATACTTTTAAACTTTAATAAATTTGACAAGTCAAGGGGCCCATTTACAAAGGCACGCTGAAAAATGTCCTGCGGTAGTGTAGACGCGTGTTTTGGGCGCATGCAGAATCATGCCTTTTAAACATTTTGCTGAAAATTGACTTGCGGCAAAATGAAAAATTTCTGCGCGTCCATTTTGGGTCTGAGACCTTACCACCAGCCATTGAGCTAGCGGCAAGGTCTTATGCGGTAACTGGGCAGTAATGGTCTACACGCATAAAATGCTGATTACTGCCCGATTACCGCCCACGTGCCAGAAAATAAAAATATTTTCTGGTGCACGAAGCAGACACACGTAAAAAATGAAATTCCTGCAAGGGCCACGCAGTAGCCGGGTGGTAACTCAAAATTGATGCATGTTGGGCATGCATAGGCACCTACATGGCTTAGGAAAAGGGTCCCCAAATGGTCACACTTATCAATGCACAGGACCCGAACACTGTATCACCAACATGCAGCATGTTTCGTATCTGCTGCCTCAGGGTGTGGTCCGGGTATTACTTAAACTGTACTTAAACATTGCACTGAATATATAGAATTGGGGGGGGGGGGGTAAGTGCTTAACACCCTTTAGTAAATATCTCAAGGGCATTTTTGTACAGGAAGAGAGCATTTTTCAAAAGAAGGCGAGCTCTGGAATGAGGGGGCGTATGACAAAGTTAAGAGGGAATAGGCTTAGGAGTAACCTAAGGAAGTACTATTTCACAGAAAGAGTGGTGGAGGCCTGGAATGGCCTCCCGGTGGAGGTGGTGGAGTCGAGGACTGTTCCAGAATTTAAAAAGCCATGGGAGAAGCATGTAGGATCGCTTAGGAACAGGAAGAATTAGGCGTTACAGAGAATGGGCAGACTGGTTGGTCACATGGCCTTTATCTGCCGTCATGTTTCTGTGTTTCTAAAAAGGCCCTTAAGTTAGGACAGGAATTTTTCTTTCTTCACTTTATCTGGCTAGAAATCTGGTTACTGGTCTGAATACAGCTTCTAACCAGATAACTCATGCTCTGATATTATCTGAATAACAACAGCATGGTCTGTAAGGTTATTCAGATGAGGAAAAAGGTAATAAGACAATTTGGCTCTTTCCAAGCAACGAGGGAGGCGTATATATAATTCCAAATCTTTATTGGAGAACACAAAATGACTCGACACAGCTGCTGTATTTCGGCACCTGAGCGCCTGCCTCAGGAGCCTACAAAATATTAAAAAACCATTTATAATACAAACAATATAAAAATATGTAAATACATTTTAAGAAATGCAAAGATATTAAATAACTAGTAAAAAAATGCCCGTTGCTGGAGCAAATGAAACGGGCACTAGCAAGGTTTTCCTCCCCAACACCCCCCCCCCCACCCCTTTGTCATTGTGAAGCCACTGATGCCATTGCTCCGCACCTCGTCAACACACCTTCATCACCTTCTTCGTTTTGAAGCCACTGACACCATTGTTCCGCCCTCGATGTGTGACGCCTTTGCTCCGCCCTCGACGTCATCACGTTTGACGCGAGGGCGGAGGCCCAGAGACTTGGTGATTTCGGTGGGTTCACTACCACGAACCCTTTTATGAAGGAAGTGAAGGAAGTGACGTTAGTGTCTTCAGAACGTTGAGGGTGAGTTTTATTATATAGACTAGTAAAAAAGGCTCGTTTCCGAAACCAATGAAACGGGCGCTAGCATGTGGCCTTTTTTTGTGTGTGTGTGTGTATGTGTCACAGAGTTATTGTGAGTGTGTGAGGGTGCGGTGTGTGTGCAGGTTGTTGATGTGTGTCTTTTTTTGTTTTGTTTTTTCCAGCGGTGGTTCTATGCTCTCCGTGCTGCACAGATAATGAGCCATTCTGCTGGGGAATGCTCCTCCCTTATTGTCATGTAGTTTCCTCTGATTGGTCTATCTTACGTTGCCTAGTGTTGCCTGGGAACGGTGTTGTGATGGTCCTTTGTGTTTCAGAATGTTGAGGGTGTTTTTTCTGATTGGTCCGTCATGCGAGGGCAGGGCAAAGAGACATGGTCAGTGTTGTGGCTTCACCACCATGAATCCATGAACCCTTCAGGGAGTGACTGAGTGACTTCAGAACGTTGTCTTCAGAACGTTGAGGGTGAGTTTTATTATAAAGATGAAGGTTGTAAAACAAAACATAAAAGTTGTGAAGCAAGACAATACTTCTGAATATCCCCAGATAGCTGCAGCTAAGGGAAATATTCTGATAACTGCTGCAGTTGTCTGGATATTTCCCCTTGAATATTGACCTGTAATTCCACCCCTCCCCCCAATTCTTTAAGTGCAGGGGATAAAAAGATATTTTTCATCAATATGGCCACTCGTGGAGCTTTCAGTGAATGATTGTGCAACTTCATCCTCTGAAAACAGATACAGATCTTGGATGTATTTTCAAAGGGTTGAAATGGTCTTATACGTTCTTCAAGAAAAACAAATCAAGAAAAGAAAGCATCCATTTAAGAAGCAGGAAAGTTTTCAGCCCTTTACATAAAATAGGTCACTGTAGAATGTAGAAGTACGATAAAGGTATTAACATGTCCTAATCTTTACTAAATGATCCCTAAAACTATTCAGAATTTATCTTTGCATTTATATATTCTTGCTGGGCCCCCCCAGTTCCAAGACCCCCTGCCCACCCTCCCAGTTCCAAGGCCCCATTCCCTCCCAGCTGCAAGGGCCCCCTCCGTTCCTCCCTCCCTCCCAGCCAGCTCAAAGGCCCCCTTCTGTCCCTCCCTCCCAGCTCCAAGGCCCCCCGCACTCCCTCCCAGCTCCAAGGCCCCCCTCCGTCCCTCCCTCCCAGCCAGCTCCTAGGCCCCCCTCCTCTGAGACCTTCCTGCCCTCCCATCCCTCCCCCCCCCCCGGAGTCACCGCCCCCCCCCTCCACCCGGGCCGGACCCTCTGTTCGCCATTGAACTTACAGTGCAGAAACCACAGCAGGCAGATCAGCTCCCGTCGTCCTTCCTTCCCTGCCTGTGTCCCGTCCTCGTGTGATGTAACGTCGGCGAGGGCGGGACAGGCAGGGAAGGAAGGCCGATGGGAGCTGATCTGCCTGCTGCGGTTTCGGCGCTGTAAGTTCAATAGCGAAGAGAGGGCCCGGCCCGGGTGGGGGGGGGGGAGCGATACCGACCTCGGCTGTTCCCTCCCTCCCCTTCCACACCATCACGTCTTGACGCGGGGGCGGGACAGAGAGGGAAGTCTGTACTGCGCATTTGCAGGTGAGTCGATCACTTGCCATTTATATGTTTGATTTGTCTTTGTTTCTATATCATATATAGACTGTGTTCTCTAATGAAAACTAATTTGAAGCATTGCACAATAAACAGTAAATATAATGGCATAAACTGGTGGTTTTCAATTCAGTCCTCAGGGACCAACTGGCCAGTTGAGTTTTCAGGATACCCAATGAATATGCATGAGATAGATTTGCCTGCACTGACTTCTTGGTATGCAAATCTCTCTCATGTATATTCATTGTAGATATCCTGAAAACCCAACTGGCCAGGTGGTCCTTGATGAACTGGGTTAGAAACCACAGGCATAAACAACATCCTATAAATACATATTGTATGCGGCTTTAGTGAACAGAAAATTGTTATATTTCCATTATGTTGTTAACATCTCATGACCTTTTTAACTGCCTGTACAAAATCCTTATTCCGTAGGCTGTAGACTATGGGATTGAGCAAAGGAGTCACAATAGTATAGAATACAGCCACCATCTTATCAACATAGAATGGATGGTTCCCCAAGGGTCTTATATACATGTACATAGTACATCCAAAAAATGTGATCACTACGGTGAGATGAGAAGCACAAGTGGAAAAGGCCTTGCGTCGCCCAGATAAGGAAGGGATTCGAACTGTGGTTTGAATAATGAAAACATAGGAAATGCAAGTGAAAGAGAAACAAGCAATGAGAACTAAAGAAATGGATATACAGCTGGTCAGCTCTGTTGCAATATCCCTTAGACAAGCAAGTTCCAACAGTGGTCCCGTATCACACAAGAAATGATCAATCTCGTTGTCTCCACAGAAAGGCAGCTGGGATATTAAACTGATGGGTACCACAGACCAGAGGAACCCTCCGATCCAACAAGAAATGGCAAAGCAGGAACATCTTTTGCTGCTCATTAACACATTGTAGCGGAGAGGTTGGCAGATAGCTAGATATCGATCATAGCCCATGACGGCAAGAAGGAAACACTCGGTTGTACCCAAAGAAAAGAAGAAAAAATACTGCAAGAAGCAGTTAGAAAAGGAAATATTGTTATTTTTAGAGAAGAAACCATATAGCATTTTCGGTACCGTGCTAGTTGTGTACCAGATTTCGACAAAAGACAAGTTACCAAGGAAAATGTACATGGGCTTGTGAAGAGAAATGTTAGACCACACTAATACGATGATCAGTATATTACCAACCAATGTAAGCATATAGACCAATAGGAATAACGTAAATAGAGCAGCGTCAATCTTCAAATTGATAAAGAATCCATGGAGAATAAACTCTTTCACTGCTGTTTGGTTTCTTCCCTGCATCCTTCCAATGATTAACCTAAACAAAGAAACAGAAGTCAAGGGATAGGAAACGGAAGTTTATTCACCAATTCATTTGAATGTTGATATTTAGTGTTTCCTGATTTTCTCCAGTGATACATACATAATATACTATTACTAATGTTTTTCCAGCACAAAAATACATTTATTATTGATAACCACCTAAGCATGAAATAATGAGGCCAAGAAGGAGGAGTGGCCTAGTGGTTAGGGTGGTGGACTTTGGTCCTGGGGAACTGAGGAACTGAGTTTGATTCCCACTTCAGGCACAGGCAGCTCCTTGTGACTCTGGGCAAGTCACTTAACCCTCCATTGCCCCATGTAAGCCTACCATGAGTGGGAAAGTGTGGGGTACAAATGTAACAAAAATAAAATAGATACTATTGGAGATTCTACATGGAATGTTGCTACTATTGGAGATTCTACATGGAATGTTGCTAGTGGGACTCTGGGCAAGTCACTTAACCCTCCATTGCCCCCATGTAAGCTGCATTGAGCCTGCCATGAGTGGGAAAGCGCTGGGTACAAATGTAAAAAAAGCAACATGCTTAAAGTCACTCAGTTCATGATAATGTACAAATAAACTGATAATATAGAAATAAATACAATTTACCAAGGTCATCCAGATTGACTCCCAACAAGTCTTACTCCATTGTTTGTTTGTTTGTTTTTTTTAGTTGAATTGATAGATCAGCTACATTTAGCTGGGTAGCAGCTGCCTCTTCCTGAATAAGTGATGCTCACTGAGGCCAGGCACTGATTTTAAGCTGCATTATCTGGATAATTTTACTGAAAATCTTTACTGACTACCCGGACACTATCTGGATTGTGTCTGGGCAGTCCTGGGGCAAAGTCAGGAATTATCTGACATATCTAAACCTACATCTTCCCAACTGTAAAGGAATCAAGTACAAAACATATTATCAGGCTTATTTTCAAAGCACTTTGGGAGCCTAAGTTCCATAGGTTTCTATGGAACTTTGGGAGGCTAAGTGCTTTGAAAATATGCCTCTATGCGTCCAATTTCTCCATTATAGGTAGCAAGCTCTGGAACGCCTTACCAAGATCGATTCGAACAGTCAATAACCATTTACCCCTCCGGAAGCTGCTAAAAACTTACCTCTTCAAGCAAGCCTACACAAAGGACTTGACTTAAATTAAGATCCTTCTGCGCCTCCCGGATCCGACCTTATGACAGAACCTGAAATACGCTTTCTCTTTTACCCCTTTTTGATTTCATCCCTTTTCCAGCCATCATTATACACTCTTCCTTAATTACTATACACTATCCCAATTTACTCCCTCTTCCCACTCCCTACCTCTACCACCTTCCTCCCTTACCCATCTTTTTATTATTCACCTCTTTATATACTATATTCACCTGTTTTATCCATTTTGCGTTATCTTGTAAACCTGTTATATTTGTAAGCCGCATTGAACCTGCTATTAAGTGGGAAAGCGCGGGGCATAAATGTTACAATACAATATAATTATGGGGTCCTTTTACAAAGGCCCGCTGAAAAATGACTTGCGGTAGTATAGGTGCGAGTTTTGGGCATGCGCCGATCCATTTCTTAGAGCGCCTGTAAAAAAGGCCTTTTAAAAATTTTGCCGAACATGGACATGCGGCAAAATGAAAATTGCCGTGTGTCCATTTTGGGTCTGAGATTTTACCACCAGCCATTGACCTAGCGGTAAAGACTCAAGTGGTAACCGGGCGGTAATGACCTACACGTGCCAAATGCCACTTGGCACACGTCCATTACGCGTGCCCGAAAATTAAAAAAATATTTTTCAGATGCGCATATTGGATACGCATCGAGAATGACATTAACTGCAAGAGCCACGCGGTAGCTCCATTTTGGCATGAATTGGGCGCGGCTTAGTAAAAGGGCCCCTTTATGAGTTCTATCAAAAGTCAGTGCCACTACCCAAATAACTATAATGAGAAGTTAGGACAGCAAAATAAGTTATCCTAACTCATCTGGATATTTACCCCAATACTGGCGCTGGATATCGGCAGTATCCGGATAACTTCTGGCGAACGCCGCATTTCCAGATATCCAGCATTGTTATATGGGCATGGTCCAGCATTTAACCCCAGATTCTATATATGGCATCCAAAATTGGACACCAGTATGTGGATGCCAATCCAATTAGTGCTGATAACTGGGTGCTCATTGGCACCAATTTGAATTTGTTTCCAAATCCCATAGCTCTCAACCCAAAAGAAGGTGTGGTTATGGAAGGAGCATGGATTGATCAGGGATATTCCTAAAATTTGCATGCAGTGGTCTAGAATATCGGGGATGTGTTTCCAAATTGGGCACCGAGAATTACACCTAGTTTCAGCAGGCATGTTCCGGCACCCAAATTCGGGAGCCAAAATCAGCACTCAATGTGATCATTGTAGAGTCACATCGAATCCTGATGTTGAGCACCATTAGTGAATCTAGCCCTTAATATCTAGGTCAGCTTAATGCTATGTTCAGCATTTGAAGTCTATGCTGGCTGTGGTGTTTAAATACTAGGGGAAGATTTTTTTTATTACTAATTTTTCTTTATTTTGTATTTGCATTTTTATGCAACACTCTTTCTGTAAGGACAACACAAGTTCATATCTTCCTTAGACCCTTCTGCAGGCATTGCACTGATGCCCTCAGGAGATCATTTTAGCGGGTTTAGGCATCCTTTTTATGTATAAAAATTTGGCTTACACATGTAAATGGGCAAACATGTATAAACAATTATACTTATTGGCTTTACTTGCACTTGAAACAAATGTCACTACACCCAACTAGCAAGTAACAGTAAGATTGCTGAAACGTTTGAAAAACTAAGGAGGAAAGAGACTTCAGTGGCTAAAATCACATCTAGAGATTTTTTTTTTACACGTATATTGATTATATGTTTAATTCAAGGAGGTTTTCTTGGACTTGTGAAGAAGCATGACAGGTCTTTAGTCTAAGCATGTAAAAAAGCATTATAGCCAATGAAACCCTTTTTCCTCCTTATTGTTTTCAAAATTTTCAGCAAACTTGTATAAATAGCAATTTTTAAAAAGCTGCTAGTTACACATCTGTGCAGATGTTAATGGGCATGTTATCAGCACGGGTTTGCAACGAATTCCAGAGTTTCATTGCACATTGAGTAAAGAAATATTCTCTCCTGTTTGTTTTAAATTTACTACTTAGGAGATGCTTGACAATAGGGAGTTATGTTGCATTTTAAGCGACCTGAACTTTTGAAGAATAGGTTTAGACGATGATGTATATAATGATATTTCAAGTTGACAGATTTCTTTTTCGAGATTGGAAATTTTAGCATTATTAGACTTACGAAGGTGAGACGAGTAACTAATAATTTTACCTCTCAGCCAGGTCTTGAAAGATTCCCAAACTGTTGAGAATAGAGGAACGGAGTTCATGTTATCATCAAAAAAACTCTGCAGACTTTTTAGAAATGTGCTGGAGAAACAGAGTATCCGATAGTAGAGTGGTGTTAAGTCTCCAAAAAGGAGTTTTGGAGTTATTAGGAGACCAGTTGAAGTCACACACGATATTGCTACGTGGTCAGAAATCGATATTTCATGAATTTTTGCGGCAGACAGCATAGGAAACAAATCTTTGGTACCCAAAAAGTAGTCTATTCTTGAATACGTGTGGTGGGCAGCGGAGAAGAAAGAATAATCTCTAGATGTTGGGTGAAGTAACCTCCATAAATCCGACCCTCCGTTGGATTGCATAAGATTAATTAGCGCACTCCTGACTTTGAGTTTAACAGGCCTGCAGTTGGAAGATCTGTGCAAATAAGGATCTATTGGAAAATTGAAATCACCTCCAATTATAGCATGATAATTAGGGGCCTTTTTATTAAGCCACTTAGGCATCTATGCGCACCCAACGCAACGCCAATTCAGGCAGTGATTTCATTTTTTATGCACATCCACTATGTGCACCGGAAAATATATTTTATTTTCTGGTGTGCGACGCTAACTGGGCAGTAATCGTCATTGTAGACGAGCTGTCGATTACTGCAACGGTTAACGCACAAGACCTTACCGCTAAGTGAATGGGTGGTGGTAAGGTTTCAAGCCCAAAATGGATACACACCAGTTTTCATTTTGCCTCATGTTCATTTTTGGCAAAAAAAGGCCTTTTTTACAGGCGCGCTGAAAAATGGATCTGCACGCACCCAAAACACATGCCATTTTTCAGTGCACCTTAGTAAAAAGACCCCTTAGCAGCTTAATTTCATGTCCCCTTGTCCTACTGTTTTTGGAAACATAAACAAGCAATTCACATCTACTCATTCCACTCCACTCAGTATTTTATAGACCTAGTTGTGAGCTGTGGAAATTGAACACATATTTTTTAGAATGCCGACTAAGGTCATTTATGAGCATATCAGCTAATTACTGTCAATTATTAATTAACACCATTAACATCAATAATAGGTTAATGCCAATTAGCATCTAATTATACAATTAATTTACTTGCATAAGTGACATTTTTTTATCACTAAGGGGTCATTTTAATAAACCGTGGTAAAAAGCGGCCTGTGGTCATGTGGGCATGTCTTTTTGATGCGCTCCCGGACACTTTTTTACTGCATCTGGGAAAAAGGACATTTTTTTACTGGGCTGGGAAATAGACATGCACTAAAATTAAAACTAGCACGAGCCTATTTATGGCCTAAGCTCTTACCGCCACCCATTGATCTAGTAGTAAGGGCTCACACACTGCATGCGCGGTAACTGTTCAGCGCGCACCAACTGCCCATTACTGACGGAAATACCAATTGCAGTAGAAAATTTTTAAAAAAAGACATTCTATGCTGGAATGAGCACGCGCCAAATCCAAAATTACAGCCAGGGGTGCGCTAGCCTGGCGGCAGTCCCATTTTGGCACCTGCTACACACATGTAGGCCCTCCCGCAGCTTAGTGAAAGGGCCCCTAAGCGTCGTTGGGCATGAAAGTATATAAAATTAAGTGGAAAGTCACTGACTCTATGAACCAGTTGCCTTTTATTTGAGGCCAGGGCTGTCCTTTTTTAGTATTCCTTTTGGCGTTCAGTTTTGGCACCTTTAAAATCATTAATCTACTGACTTGGAATCTAGTTTTCTAATAAAATAGCTTAAATGTATGTGCTACTTACTGTGACTGAAGTATTCAGGTCCTAGACGACATAATGAAGCATTTGATTCTTTTCTCTTCAGCTCTACGGTGCATACGGACAAATTATTATATGGGTCAGATTGTCAAGAATAAACTCGCCTTCATGCTTGCATTAGTGTATTAATTCTGCTTTTCGGCTTGAGTGCTGTGGTTTCATCCCATCCCAATTTTATACAGGATGACTGAACTCAGAGAGACCACACTGCAAATCACTGAAACTTAAAAGCTCATCAGAAGTTCTGTGCCCACTGGAGGTCATTAATTCTTCTCTAACGATTGGAACAGATTAACACGGAAAGTTTATTTGAGGATCTTTCTAGAAAGCTACTTTGAGCAGTATGGAATACAGTGACTGGAAATGACTAATTCATTTGTGTTTATACAATGCTGGCAAGGGGCTTGGGGCTGCAAATAAAATTTGGGGATGTAATGGAATATTATAGTTACCATGTTAGGGAGGACGTTATTTACATGGACTACTGTTAAGTGGGGAAGTTATCAACGTGGTCTATCATTAAGACGGGTTATTTTACCAGAAGTCATGTTATTTTAGGACAGGGTCCCATTTTATGCGTTAAATTAACCCATGTTGATAACTTCTCCCCTTAGTCTACATGAATATGTTGAAATAAGACAACCAACATTCAAGACCTGAAAGGTAATATTCACGGCAAGAAGCCTAAAATTTGAAAGACAACTTATGTGATCAACACGGATGCTGACCGCATAAGTCCTGCTTTTTTTTTTTATTTAGCACAGATTCTACAAATAATGTTATGAGTAGTTCATGCTATTGCATGAAACTCGTGAGTAGGCTATGAGGTGATGTTTGTAGATAGATGGAGGCTTACAGTAATGTTTTAAGGGCCCCTTTTACCAAGCTGTGGCAAAAGGGGGCTGGCACTGGCATCAGCGTGTGTTTTACACGTGCACCGAGGCCCCCCTTTACCGCAGCTGATAAAAGGGAAGGTTTTTCTTTCCTGCTGGAAATAGTCGGGCGGCAAGTAGAGCACTAGCTGATCGGCCATTTTGGGTGGGGCTCTTACTGCCACCCATTGAGGTGGCGGTAAGGGTTTTCATGATAACCCGGCGGTAATCAGGCAGTGCACGGCACTGGAGGAGTGGCCTAGTGGTTAGAGCACCAGTCTTGCAATCCAGAGGTGGCCAGTTGAAATCCCACCGCTGCTTCTTGTGATCTTGGGCAAGTCACTTAACCCTCCATTGCCTCAGGCACAAACTTAGATGGTGAGCTTTCCTGGGACAGAGCAAAATCTAAATAAATAAAACAAATAAATGGAAGATGATTATCAATCCTTTATTGCAATTTGGTATGACTCAACACAAGCCATCAGGAGTCTGGAAGTGCAAGGGGCGAATTCCAAATGAAGAGGATTAAAGATCCAACCCAAGAGCATATGTGCTGATCTTCCAATAAATACTGCAATACTGAAACATACTATAGCAGAAGAGAGATCCTGGAGATCTAAGTGCTGCCAAATAAGTAGTGAGGCAGAGTTTTAACTTGGTTTCATTTTGGAGGTAGATATGAACTGCATGGGATTAAATGAAAATTACATTTTTATTCTCTTGTGTAAAAAAAAACCCTGGCCAAAACAAGCACTTTTCAAAAACCTTTGTGCACCATTGAGTTGGTGTAAAATCTGATGTGCAAAATTTTTTGGCAAGCACATGTATTCCCTTTGTAAAATGGGGGATATCTTTGTATATTTAACCGCACCCAAACCATGTCCAAAACATGCTCTCCTGAAATATCCGTGTGGTGTTTATCACCATATGTAAAATGCAGATTTCTGAAATTGCTATGGACCTCTTGATTCACTTATCAATACTGTAGGTTCAAACGCGTGATACATATAGGTCCATCTGTGTTGCCTCAGGTAGACTTCTGGATATCTTCTCATAAACTCTTTCCAAGGCTCAGTACTAGTTGATTCAGATTTTATCCATTCGATTTGACTCTGGTGATTAAAGGAAACTGTAACCACTTTGCTTTTACAGTAAGGACCAGATTCAGTGACTGACACTCAAATATCAGCCCCGAAAAAACTGACACTCAATGCTATTCCATGAAAGATGAGTGCTCATTACAGAACAGCATTCACCCCCTAATTCTGTAAAAGTTGCCAAAAAGTGCACACACATTTGTATCTAATTAAATAACAAGCTAATTAGTAACAATAATTTATTTATTTATTACATGGCTAGATTTTGGGCTGTATCTGCAATACTATACCGCTAGCAGCTAGCGCAGCTTTGTAAAAGGGAGAATATGGGATTTGGGTGGACATTGTTATAGAATAGTGTATAGTGAGATGTGCGTTCAAATTCAAATTGGTTCCAATTAGTACCCTTTGAGCACATCTTGGATCAACGCCCAAGTTTGGGCGGCATACTGTATATACCCTCCGGGGGTAAATGTACCAAGACTTCAATCTTTCTTCAAAAACTGTTATTTCTTTATTCTGTGTCTGTAAAGATGCATCTTTTTGAATACAATCCTGGCCATTTTCACTGAACAAACACATTTCCACATGTGTTAAAACAAATTTAAAATACATTTTATTTCATAATTTTGAGATAGAACATTGAAATGAAGCCTACTGTATAGCAATAAGCAATTATTATGCTACTGGAAAAGATGTCTATAGATGTGATATCAGTACTACAGGATATACAAGAAGGACATCAGAAAAATACTAAAGCTTAGTATGTGTTAAATCTAAGAAGCGCATTTTATACCTCTGGGTATCTTAGCATTTACCCCTTGATTCTATATAGCGAGATTTAAGTTGTGCACACAAATCCAGTCGTATTCTGGGTTTGCGTGTGTAACTTAGGGCCCTGTTTACTAAGCTGTGTATAGTTGTGTTAGCATTTTTAATGTGCGTAAGCCATGTACGCACATTAACTGTGTCAGTGCCCCTATAGGTGCCTACACGGTTAGCGTGTGATCTAATTATAGGCGTGTTAAAAACGCTAACATGCCTTAGTAATCAGGGACCTTAGTTAACAAACCAATCTGTGCTGATAATTGCCACTTAAGCAATTAATGACACGAATTGGCATTAATTAGAGTTTATGCGCAGAACTGTCTAAGTCTATTCAGTAACGTGATGTGCATAAATTCTAAGAAGCATAGTTGAGAAGGGAGCATGGCCATGGGCATGGAATGGGTGGTCAAAGGTATTTCTAAAATCTATGTGCATTGTTATAGAATACACCGTTCTGCGTCTAAATTAGACGTCAACATTTACACCCAGTTTTACTTGGCATCACTGCCCGCAACTAAATTTAGCTGTGCGGACAGTTGCTCAGCATATTCTATAAACTGTGTGGACATTAAAGTTTATTCTACAAATTACACTTAAATTTAGGCATACTTTAAGGAATGCAACTAGGCGTATTTCATTTTGGCGCCGATTTGGCGAAGTACCTGGCTATATGATAGATCTCATCATCCTACCGCTTCGGAGTACGTTCCGACTCTCCCGTTCATATCTTACCCTTCACTATCCAAACTGCAACGGAATCAAGTCCACGTATGCTACCTCCTTCTCCTTCATTAGCACTCAGCTTTGGAATTCTTTACCGAGGACCATCAAAATCATCACAGATCATCTAACTTTACGGAAATCTCTGAAGACCACGTTATTCAGAAGTGCCTACCCTGCAGACTCTTCCAGTGTCTCCACTGCTGGAAGCACACCGATCTAGAGACATTTGGACATATCCCCCTTCCCTTTTTCTTCAAAGCTTCCCTTCTCCTTCCATCCATTCCTATTCTTCCCCATTATCTCTTGTAGGTTTGCTGAATTAGCTTCATTTTACTGCATTGGCGTCTGCCTCTGTGGTGCATTGTAAGCCACATTGAGCCTGACACTGTTGGGAAACTGTGGGGTACAAATGAGATAATAAATAAATAATTTTTTTTAGGCATGATATATAGAACCTAGTCCATCGTGTGTGCTAATTCTGTTCGTGCAGGCTTAGTATTAGTAAAAGGGCCCCTAATGAAACCAATAAGAAAAACAGTACATGTTTTACACAATGAAAAGGTTACTTGGTGATCATACAAAATGCAGTTTATAAACTCTCAAAGCTATGAAAAGAGAGCTACAAAAATTTATAGAAAGCATAGATACTACAGTAAAGTGAATGGATGAATGGTTAGATTAATCATATAGAAAGACAGGAACATGAGGTGCATTGTATGTACAATAAAGTTGGCATAGCATAGCACACTGCAAAAACGCAAACCCTCATTAAATATAATAAACAAAACTAATGCTATATTCAATGCTTTTGTTAATATCCCATGACCTTTTTCACTACTTTCATGAACTCCTTGTTCCGTAGACTATAGATGATGGGGTTTAGAAAAGGAGTTACAATAGTGTAGATCGTAGCCAACAACTTATCATACTGCAGTGGATGCTTCCCTGATGGCCTAATATACATGTACATAGTACATGCAAACATCACGATCACCACAGTAAGATGAGAGGCACAGGTGGAAAAGGCTTTATGACGTCCAGACGAGGAAGGAATTCTTACTATGGTCTGTATAATGAAAGCATAAGAGATAAAGATAGATGAGAAAGTAAAGAGAAGCATTGATGAGCTGCTTATAGAAGAGGCAACTTCTGACATATAATCCCTCACACAAACAATTTCCAGTAGTGGTCCCGTATCGCACAAGATGTGATCGATTTCATTTTCTCGACAGAAAGGCAGCTGGGATATTAAGCTTACAGGCACCACAGACCAAACGAACCCAGCGATCCAGCAGGAAGCACCAAGGCACAAACATTTCCTGCTGCTCATTAACACATTGTAGCGGAGGGGGTGACATATAGCTAGATAACGATCATAGCCCATGACGGCAAGAAGGAAACACTCAGTTGTACCCAAAGAAAAGAAGAAAAAATACTGCAAGAAGCAGCCAGTGAAGGAAATGTAATTATTTTTCATGAGGAAGCCAGCCATGATTTTCGGTACGGTGCTTGTTGTGTACCAGATTTCGACAAAAGACAAATTTGCAAGGAACATGTACATGGGCTTATGAAGAGTTGGGTTAGACCACACCAACATGATAATTGTTATATTCCCAATCAATGTGAGAATGAAGATTGCTAGTACTAGTGTAAATATAACTGATTGTCCAACCCCATTGATGGAGAATCCACGGAGGATAAATTCTTTCACCCCTGTTTGGTTTCCTCCCTGCATTCTTCCAACGTTTTACCTGGAAGGAGCAAGAACAGCAATATTATGGGCATCTACATGGTTAGCGCATGCTAATTTTTAGAGCTCGCTAAAAATGCTAGTGCACCTTTGTAAACAGGGCTTTTAAGCTCAACCATTTACACCGATGAAACCTCGGTATAAATCCCCAAGCCTAAATTAAGTGTGGACCCTTTTTTTCTATAACAACGCACGTAAATTAAAGGAATACCTCTGATCTGCCTATGGCTGTGCTGCCTTTTTGGATCTGTACCTACATTTATGGATATACATTTTAATTATTTCTAAATAGCACCAATAATTGCTTAAGATCTCAATTATTGGTGCTAATTGGCTCGCTATTCAATTAAATTGCATGAGTATATTGAGAGTGCACCCAAATTTGTGCATGCAACGTTTAGCACTTTTATAGAATTTGAAGGTATGTGGTTAGTATTGAGGCAGTGTGGGGATGGAGTTGGGTCACAGCCGGGACTTATCCGTTTAGGGGCCCTTTTACTAAGTGGCAGTAAGCCCAACGTGGGCTTAATGCTCACTAATCCAGAACTACTGCCAGGCTACTGCAGGAGCCTGGCAGTAGTTCTCACCCTCCAGCGCATGCTGGGGCTTACCTGGCGGTAATTAGGTAGCACTGTGGGGTACCTAATTAATGCCAGGTTAGCGTGGGAGCCCTTACTGCCATCTCATTGGGTGGTGCTAAGTGCTTCCCCCCCCCCCCCCCCCCTGAAATGGCCACGTGGTAAGTGGTTCACATATCGCATGGCCATTTCATATCCAGAAAAAAGGACAGCCTTTTACTGGCTGCGGTAAAAGCAGGCCTCGGCGCGCATGAAAACACACATTGACGTCAACACAGCTTAGTACTGCAGCTTAGTAAAAGCGACCCTCAGTCTGCTCACCAGGAAAATGACCGGATAAAGTTAGGACAAGAAAAACTCTGTCCTAACTTCATAGTAGTCTGAATATTGACTGTACTCAGCTAACTTCTGGCAGGTGCAGACGATCCAAATATTCTTAAGAATAACCATATTGGGTCAGACCAATGCTCCATCTAGCTTAGAATCCTGAATGGATTTGTCCTAGCATTCAAGAATCGGGTCAGACTAAGCCCCCCGGCATTCAGTGCCTTTGAATTAGGTGACTACTGTGGGCTGAATTTCAGAGCTAAATTCACTGACCACACTAACCCAGATTTTGAATACTACAAAAGCAGAGGACAAAAGCGAGTGAAAAGATTGTCTCTGCACATGTCAGAACTGTGCTTTACCTCTTCATTGTGATATCACCACAACAAAACTAAAGATCGTAATGGACACACTCAACTTCCCCCTTCCTCCCTAAGTTCCCCAATATATCAACCGTTCATGAACCCTATTCTAACATAGTAACACCTTGTATTTATTTGTTCATACCGGAAATGGCGAACGCCATCACGGTATGATGTAAGCCACATTGAGCCTGCAAATAGGTGGGGAAATGTGGGATACAAATGTAATAAATAAATAAATAAATAAAAAATGTAACAGCACTGTCAGTTTCAATTTATTTATTTGTTAACATTTGTATCCCACATTTTCCCACCTATTTGCAGACTCAATGTGGCTTACAAAATACCGTAAAGGCGATCGCCAAGTCCAGTATGGAAACAAATAGATTATAATAAATAGATTATAATAAAGAAAGAGATTAATCCTTTCCGTGTGGTGTGGAGAGGGTAGAGTTGTATGAAAGGTATCACTAAGATGTTCCAAAGGGTCAAACATTTTACTATTTATAAATTTTTTTTTTGCCCTCTAACAAGACATCTTAGGAATGGTCTTGCAGATTTAGAATACGTTTTAAAGGGGACTTCATGTAATGGCTTTTCAGGATTTCCTGATCTCTGTTTTCCCTCTAATCTTCTCAAAAACATTCCTCTGCACCTTGAAGGGTCCTTTTACTAAGGTGTGCTGAAAAATGTCCTGTGGTAGAGTAGGCGCATGTTTTGGGGACGCACAGATCTGTTTTTCAGGGCGCCGCCTGAAAAAAATGCCTTTTAGGACATTTTTTTGATGACAACAAATGTGCGGCAAAATCAAAATTGGTGTGCGTCCATTTTCGGTCTGAGACTTTACCGCCATCCACTGACCTAGCGGTAAAGTCTCACGTGGAAACCGGGCGGTAATGGCCGACACGTGACAAATGCCACTTGGTGCGCATCCAATACGCTCCTCTGAAAATAATTACCACGAGAACCACATGGTAGCCGGGCGGTAACTTCATTTTGGTACGCATTGGGCGTACATAGACGCTTACGCGGCTTAGTAAAAGGGCCCCTGAGAATAGAACAGAAAAAAACTCTTGTAGGTACCTCTCGGGTACTCCATTCTGTGGATAAATCTCTCTTGTCTGTCCCCTTCTCCTCTACTGCTAATTCCAGACTCCGTTCATTTTATTTTGCTGCACCTCATGCCTGGAATAGGCTTCCCGAGCTTGTATGTCTAACCCCGTCTTTGGCCGCTTTCAAATCCAGGCTAAAAGCCCACCTCTTTAATGCTGCTTTTGACTCCTAATCACCTCTCACTTGCCCTGTACCCCTTTTTAACCCCCCCCCCCTCCTTAATTCCCTTACCTCTTAGTTGTTCTGTCTGCCTGTCCTATTTAGATTGTGAGCTCTTTGAGCAGGGACTGTCTTTTCATGAATGGTGCACAGCGTTGCATATGCCTTGTAGCGCTATAGAAGTGATAAGTAGTAGTAGTAGGTTATAAGCCAATGTAGTTGACTCCTTCTTTATATCGCTGATTTTTATTTGAAGTTCCACATTCCACAAACTGATGGATTTCTTTGCAAGCAAGGGCTTTGCTTTCTTATTTTCTTTTAGATAGGTTTCTAACCAACATTAAATTATTATTAAAGTAACGATCGATAAATCTCCTCGTAACAAAATTGCTGAAGTCACTGTTCTACTTACTGTGATTGAAATCTGAATGCCTTCAGAAATAGGTAGATAAGGTACTTGACTGGCCAGTTTTGAGACATGGCTTATTAAGATTGCTTTCTCTCTTTTGCTAATGGCATAAGCTTGTACCTGAGCCGGCACTTCTCACTCCACTCCCTCTGAACTCATGGTTTCAAGCTTAGCCTGAGATTCCTTTCAAGGGAACTCAACAGACAATGACTTACCCATGCTGGTTATATAGAGTTAAAAGTCTAGCAGGCTGGAACTACCAAGAGAGGTTAAATTGCAATTGTTTCATCACAGAATAATCTTAAATATTCAGTGGGATCGTTTTACCCAGTGGAGGTCATTAATTTCTTTGTAATTATGTGCACAGGTTAGCATAGAAAATGTGTTTGAAAGCTTTTTCACAACACGGGCATTCGGCACTCACTCAGTCATACCCCTTCCATTTCCAGCACCACTCCAGAAGCCAATTTCTTTAACAAATGTGGATTTATTTAGGCCGCAGCCAGGTCCGCAACAATTTATTTAGCATAAACCTTCACATAAACAATCATTGATAAACATCATTGATAAACATCTCACTCCGAGTATACAGCCCTTCTTTCTTATATTACCACAGGCTGTGCCGTCCAAGCACCCTGTTCCTCCTCAGTACTGTCTGCTATAGCACACGCTGTCAATTCAAATGCATCCCGTGCAAGGATACATTTACCAGTTTAACCAAAGCTATTGGCCCCCTGGCCGTCCAAGCCAGGAGACTAGCCGTGTCCATCAATGGCAATCGCCATTTCCGGAATGAGAAATACAAAGTTCATGGATGATAGAGTGAGTTATAGAATAAGTTAGATAGTCAGTTCATTTCCGGCGTGAGAAATAAGGAGGCAGTACGTCAACGTCAATTAGTGACAGGGTGATTGAAGCGGTCAGGTGTAGAGAGTTCGGTTTTGTCAGGTTCTGGTAGGGTTTC
This sequence comes from Microcaecilia unicolor, assembly GCF_901765095.1. Taxonomy (NCBI): domain Eukaryota; kingdom Metazoa; phylum Chordata; class Amphibia; order Gymnophiona; family Siphonopidae; genus Microcaecilia; species Microcaecilia unicolor. The sequence continues at coordinate 24,198,155 of NC_044044.1, read as the reverse complement.
ATTGTCTGGCATTTAGGATGGATCATTGTGTTGTGTCTTCTTGAACAGGTTGGTCTTTAGTAATTTTCGGAAGGTTGTTAAGTCGTGAATTGTTTTTATGACATTTGGTAGTGCATTCCATAGTTGCGTGCTGATGTAGGAGAAGCTGGATGCATATATTGATTTATACTTGAGATGCACAAGAACATCAAAAAATGTGATTGTCAATCAACATTCAAGAAATACAGGGGGATAGTTATCATAGTATTAATATTTTTATTCATATTAAATTTAATTAGCACATCACATCCAAACAGGAATGCAAAAGAATTTGTAGTTTAGACTGAGTGATTGCAATATGAGTGTTTGTAAAGCAAGAGACAAATGTATTAACTTCTATGGTTGCTTTCAGGAATGAACCAGTCTGATTAGCATTTTTTCTATATAGTTTTATCACAATAAATAATTTGATCATACCTCTATTAGCTGTAAAGAATGGAAGAAAATCACTGAAAATTTTCATTTTCTTTTCCTCATTTTACTCTCTGAAAATTGCTAACAAATCTGTTTGCATGACTGCTTAATTCACTGGTAATTTTGCATATTTTCTAAAAAAATGCTTTTGCAAATGCAAAATCATATGCTCAAGAATGTGATAAGAATGTTTATTTAGAAACCTTATTTGCATTTTCCAACTGGAAATTCCAACATTTATATGTGGAAACATCTGTGGGTAAATGGTGATGATAGAAAAGCTTGAATTGCACTTGCATATCAATAATACGTAGAAATTGTCAAGGGGATAGGTTTGGCAGCATTGTTTGGGTGTGGTGTGAGCAGATCAAAAATCTACACATGTATTCCCTGTAACGTAGGACCTAATATTTTCATGCAGGGATGTATACATAAGTACATAAGTGTTGCCATACTGGGACAGACCAAAGGTCCATCAAGCCCAGCATCCTGTTTCCAACAGTGGCCAATCCAGGTCACAAATACCTGGCAAGATCCCAAAAAAACACTTTCAAACATATTTTCCCTTTTTTTGGGGGGGGGGGGGGATCATCAGATACTCCTGCTGCTCTCACCATATGAACATAATGTTCAAACAATTGAGAAATGGTTGAGGTGCAAATTAGTTAGATGTACACACTTACGCCAGACATCAAGCTCATGCAAGTGCTCATGCCTAAATTTACGCTCGTAAAAAATGATGACCATCAATAGTATTTTATAATTTATTTATAAAGAAAAGTACAGATGCTGTTATAGGATAGACACTATTCCAGCACCTAACTTTAGATGTCGTTTTGAGAATTACCCTGTATCTGTTTATTGTTCCATGCCCACAGTCTGCCCTTGCTGTGCCACCTAAAAGTTCATGCACACAAACAGGCGAAATACCACAAAATGCTTTCATGCAAAAATAAATAAATAAATAAAGGTAAGGCATATTGCTGAATTGTATAATTTTTTTTGAGAGAGGCAATGTTGTTTGGAAATGTAATAATGCCATTCTCATATAACCTTTTCTCTCGCGGCACCTTATGCCTGGAATAGACTTCCTGGACCTATACGTCTAGCTCCATCTCTACCTGTTTTCATATCTATGCTGAAAACCCACCTTTTCACTGCTGCTTTTAGCTCCTAGCCACAATTGCCCTCCCCTTGTCCCTTCCTCCCTTCTCACCCATTACTTGCCTCACCCGTAACTGTCTTGTTTGTCTATATTACTTAGATTGTAAGCTCTTTTGAGCAGGGACTGTCTCTTTGTATCAGGTGTTCAGCGCTGCGTGCATCTGGTAGCGCTATACAAATGCTAATAATAATAATAACCTCACACAATCATCCACAAAAAGCATACTATATAATAATAAACAGTTATTGTGCCATTGGAAAGGATGTGCATAGATCTGAGATCAGTACTACAAGATACATAAGAAGAACACACAAAAACAAGTAAATATGGGACAGTAAAAAGTGACCTTAGTGTATCCTTACGTAGAGTGGAAGAGTGGCCTAGAGTGGAGGAGTGGCCTAGTGGTTAGTGCAGTGGACTTTGATCCTGGGGAACTGAGTTCAATTCCCACTGCAGTTCCTTGTGACTCTGGGCAAGTCACTTAATCCTCCATTGCCCCTGGTACAAAATAAGTACCTGAATATATGTAAACCGCTTCGAATGTAGTTGCAAAATACCACAGAAAGGCGGTACATCAAGTCCCATTTCCCTTTCCCTCTTTCCCTTATAACATCACAATATCAGAAATGAGCCAAGTATTGGGCAATCAAGCCACTGTGACATCACTGATGAGGTTGGCTCTTATTGGTGGAATGAGTGGAGGGGTATCCTAGTGGTTAGTGCAGTGGACTTTGATCCTGGGGAACTGAGTTCGATTCCCACTGCAGCTCCTTGTGACTCTGGGCAAGTCACTTAATCCTCCATTGCCCCTGGTACAAAATAAGTACCTGAATATACTATGTAAACTGCTTTGAATGTAGTTGCAAAAACCACAGAAAGGCAGTATATCAAGTCTCATTTCCCTTTACATGTGTCATTCCCACACACTGAGGCCATTTTTTCTGCAGGGGTAAAATGGCCGATTTTTCTATTTTCTGTATCAATGGCTACATGCTAATTTTTCCATTAGCATGTGGCTATTAGTGTTTGACCCCCCCCCCCCCCCACCTATTTTGTAGGCGGTAAGGACTCAGGTGCTAACCATGCGTTAATCGGTTAGCACACGGCAATGTAGCTGAACTAATCAGTTAGCTCAGAACATGAACACTCTCCACCCCCAGACCTACACCAGCGCTAAAAGATAAATTGTAATTTTTAGCATGTGGATAGTGTGTGCTGATAGCAAAATGAATGTGGGATGCCTAAGCATGCCCCGCGGTAAGGCATTTTTACCTGCAGTAAGAATGCATTAGGCGATAGTACTAACCGCAACTTAGTAAAACTAGATAATTAATAAGGAAAACAAAATTGTTTAAAATTAAAGAGTTACTTGGCCATCATAAAGAATGCAGCTTATAAACTCTGAAAGCTATGATGCAAATATATACAGAAAGCATATATGATATAGATAGGTGAGTGCATGAATGGGTAGATGAAAGTATATTAAAGTTCTAGATGGAAAGATAAGAACACAGGATGTAGAGTAAAGTTGGCGTAGCATAACATATTCCAAAAATGCAAACTGTAAATACATTTAATGAACAAAGTAATGCTATGTTTAATTAATTAATTTGTTTATTTATTTATTTTTAGTGCATTTCTATCCCACATTTTCCCACAAGCGCAGGCACATTGTGGTGTACAGTAGCTCAAGAAAAGTTACAATAAATGAAAGGTAGAAGCATAGGATGACAGTTAGGCGGAAATCACAGAAAAGGCATGGGAAGGAAAAACTGGCCAACAAGAGCAATTAGGTTAGAGTTCCACCAAACTACAACGGGAGAGTCAAATGGTGGGGTTCGTTGAGGAATAGGCTTTCATAAATAGGAATGTATTTAAGAACTTCTTAAATAATTGATGGTCTAATATCCCTTTTAATTGCTTCAGCAGTTCGTTCCAAGTCTTAGCACTGGTAAATGGGAAAGACGAAGCCCACATCTGTTTGTAACTGACTTTCCTACTGCTGGGATAGTGAAGACTGAGAAAGTTGTTAATGTCTCATGACCTTTTTCACTACTTTCACAAACTCCTTATTCCGTAGACTATAGATTATGGGGTTTAGAAAAGGAGTTAAAATTGTGTAGATCGTAGTCAACAATTTATCATAACGCAATGAATGCTGCCCTGTTGGTCTAACATACATGTACATAGCACATCCATAGAGCATAATCACCACAGTGAGATGAGAGGCACAGGTGGAGAAGGCTTTATGACGGCCAGATGAGGAAGGAATTCTCACTATGGTGTGTATAATAAAAGCATAAGAGATACAAGTAGATGAGAAGGTAACGAGGAGCATTGATGAGCTGCTAATGGAAGACGCGAGTTCTGTCATAAAATCCCTCACACAAGCAATCTCCAGTAATGGTCCTGTATCACACAAGATATGATCAATTTCATTTTCTTGACAAAAAGGCAGCTGGGATATTAAGCTTACAGGCACCACAGACCAAACGAATCCGGCGATCCAGCAAGAAGCGCCAAGACACAAACATTTCCTGCTGCTCATTAACATACTGTAGCGGAGGGGATGACAGATGGCTAGATAGCGATCATAGCCCATGACGGCAAGAAGGAAGCACTCAGTTGTACCCAAAGAAAAGAAGAAAAAATACTGCAAGAAGCAGCCAGTGAAGGAAATGTAGTTATTTTTAGTGAGGAAGCCAGCCATGATTTTCGGTACAGTGCTAGTTGTGTACCAGATTTCGACAAAAGACAAGTTTGCAATGAACATGTACATGGGCTTCTGAAGAATTGGGTTGGACCACACCAACCTGACGATTGTTATATTCCCAATCAATGTGAGAATGTAGATTACTAGTACTAGTGTAAATATAACTGATTGTCCAACCACATTGATGGAGAATCCACGGAGGATAAACTCTTTCACCATCGTTTGATTTCCTCCCTGCATTCTTCCAAAGTTTCACCTGGAAAGAGCAGGAACAGTTAGTACACAAAAAAATGAGTTCACTCAGTAATTCAGTTCAAACCGCCCAAAATACTGCAGTCAGATTATATTTGGAAAAACAAAATACGAAAGTGCTAGGCCCCTAAGAGAAAACTTACACTGGCTTCCTCTTAAAGAACGTATAACTTTCAAAATATGCACTCTAGTGCATAAAGTAATTCACAGTGATGCTCCGACATACATGTTACACCTTATTGACGTACCACCCAGGAATGCTAAAAGATCGGCACGCACATTCCTAAATCTTCATTTCCCCAGCTGTAAAGGTCTAAAATACAGATTAATACATGCATCCAGCTTTTCATACTTAATTTCACAAATGTGAAATGCGCTACCATTGGACCTGAAAATAATTCACAACATAATTAACTTCCGTAAGGCACTGAAGACACATCTCTTTAACACGACATACCATAATGACTTATAATTGGAATTCACCATCATCTACTTACAATAGGATTACTCTCTTCATATACCGAATTATTTAATTTTATTATGCAACCCATGTTAATATGTGATACCATTTGTATATTTTCCCATTTTTACCCGACTGTGAATTTAGCATTCATGTTCTGTATATATTATCAATTATATATGTATTCTGAAATGACATAAATCATGACGGAAAAATTGTAAGCCACATTGAACCTGCAAATAGGTGGGAAAATGTGGGATACAAATGCAACAAATAAATAAATTCAAGTGAATTTTTTTTCTTTAATAAACCATTTAAAAAATTTTGGACAGAAATATTTTTGTAAACAGTACAAAATTTAAAATAAGCTTCCAGATTACCTTATAAGAAAAAGGTGAATCAACAATTGGTGGATCAAGGAGAGGAAATACCATTTGATTCTTTGGATTTAAATTTGACACAAACTTTGGAAGATGACAACTTGGGATTAACATCAGTGACTTTAATAGTAACTTTTGTATTACAACCGGACAGAGACTGGATACGTAAACAATTTTTCTTACATAGAGAGCAGCTCTTTATGGATTACAAAATAAGAATGTTTCCGGATATTTCTAAAGCAACCCAAAAACGGCATGAAGAATTTCTTAAATGTTGATACACTGATTTTGTCCCAGCATTTAATATTCAAGTCAGAAAAAGCCCATGGCGTTCAGTACCTTGGAATTAGCTGTCCACTGTGGCCTGTATATCAGAGCTTACTGCTTCAGAAATAAATGCAAAATGCACTGACCAACCCTGGTTTTGAACAATACCCGACAGACAGGACTTAACAAGGATCTGGGTTTTCTAGCCCATTATAAAATTGTATTCCTCTGTTTATCACCCTCCTCTCACCTAGCCACACCTATCCTGTTAGAATATCAATGAAATGCTTTGATGTCCCCATGCATACCTCCTACCCACCCCCATCCTCCCACCCTGTCAGACTGTCATAGTAATGCTTGAATGTTTTCACTTATATACACTGTCAGCTACCACATTTGCTTATTTCCGATCTGACAAAGAAGGGCAACCTTCAAAAGCTAATCAAGAAATGTATTAAGTTATGTCCAATAAAAAAGATATCATCTTATTTTCTTTTCTGTGTTTTATTTTGTTTGATTTCTATTGAGAACAATACTACAAAAGCAGAGAAAATATGGAGTAAAAAGACTTTACTCCGCACAAGTAATCCTTATTGTCACTATGCTTTACCTCTCAATGTGATATTTGCCATATGTGTTTAATAAATGTAATACCACTGTAGATTATAATATATGAAGCTCATAATTTAATGTGCGTGGTGTGGAGAGGCTAGAAAGAGTTTTAAGAAAGTATCAATGTGTTCTAAAGGGTGAAACATTTTTTTTAACTTCATGTTGAACATCTAAGGAGGCATCCTAGAAATGGCCCTGCAGATTTTAGAATACTTTTTAGAGGGGATTTCATGCAATGGCTTTTCATGCGTTCCTGATTTATTCTTTCCCTCTAATTTTCTCAGAAATGTTCATTTCTGCATCCTAAGAATAGAACAGAAAGAAACTTGTCTAGGTCGTAAGATGCAACATTCTTTATAGCTGTTGCCTTTTCAGTGATGTTCCACAAACTGATGGATATTTTTTTTGCAAGCAAGAGCTTCAATTTCTTATATTGCTTTTAGAGATTTTTTTTTACCAACATTAAATTAATGTTAAAGTCATGATCTACAAACCACCTGGTAATAAAATTGTTGAAGTCACTGTTCTACTTACTGTCAGTGAAGTCTTAGTGCCTTCAGAAATAGGTAGATAAGATATTTGATTGGTCAGTTGGGGCCATAGCTTGCCAAGATCGCATTCTCCCTTTCGTTGGTAGCAGAAGCTTGAACCAGAGGTGACACATATCACTCCATTCCCTCTGAGTCCATGGTTTCAGTCTTAGGTTGAGATTCCTTTCTAGGGAACTCAACAGACAATGACTTGCACATGTTGGCTTTTATACAGGGTTAAATGTTGAGCAGGGTGGAAGTACCTAGAGAGGGTAAACTGCAAGTCTTTGATGAAAGAAAAATCTTAAATATTCAGAGGGATTGTTGCACCCAGTGGAGGTCATTAATTTCTCTGTAATTATATGCATAGGTTAATACAGACAATATGTTCGAAGGTCTTTCCATTCAACCTGTTTCAGATGTCGCGAATCAGTATAATTGAGGATAAGTATTTTCTGGTAACAGTTTTCTTGTCTATGTAGAAATAAGGGTCAATCAACATTTAAGAAATGCAGTTAGTCATCATAGCATTGATTGTGCTTTTATTCATATAAAAGTTGATTAGCATACCACATCCAAACAGGATCTCAATAGAATTAGTAGTTTACACTATTTTATTTATTTAGATTTTGCTCACACCTTTTTCAGTAGTAGCTCAAGGTGAGTTACATTCAAGTAGTCTGGATAGTTCTCTGTCCCAGGAGAGCTCACAATCTAAGTTTGTACCTGAGGCAATGGAGGGTTAAGTGACTTGCCCCAGATCACAAGGAACAGCAGTGGGATTTGAACTGGCCACCTCTGGATTGCACTAACCACTAGGCCACTCCGCATTACCACATGGTGACTGGGTAGAACAGGATTACTGCATGAGCCCTTACTGCCTACAAAATAGGTGGTGGTAAGTGTTCACACAGAGGGGCATAGTTGAATGGGGACGACCATCTCTAAGGGTGCCCATCTGTAAGGATGGCGCCGCGAAGGGGCAGAGAAACCCGTATTATAGAAACAAGATGGGCGTCCATCTTTCATTTCGATAATACGGTTGGAGATGCCCAAACCTCAACATTTAGATCGACTTGGACAAACTTAGAGATGGTTGTACCCAGTTTTCACCCATAATGGAAACCGAGGACGCCCATCTCAAAAACGACCAAATCCAATTCATTTGGTCATGGGAGGAGCCAGCATTCATAGTGTACTGATCCCCCGTACATGCATGTAGTTATAGAATATGGCCCAGTGCATTACTGCAAAGGGAGTGTCCCCATGGGAGAGTCATGGGTGGATCATGGGCATTGGGCCAGATTCTATATCAGGCATCTGAAAAAAAAACACCTAGGCGTATTCTTTAAAGTACACCTAAATTTTGTACTATGGGCTTAAATTTCCACACAGTATATCCAGTATGCTGAGCATCACTCCACATGACCAAATTTGATCACATCCATTTAGGCCATGTTTTACTTGGCGTAAGTACCGACATGCAGATTTAGGCACAGAGGGCCATATGCTATAACAATGCATATAAATGTTGAAACACCCATGAAATGCCCAAATCCATCTCCAGAGCCACACCCCTTTGGACTGCACATGTTAGAATTTAGGTGGAATTTATAACAGAATATGCTTGGCGAGCTATGCGTGTAAAATCTAATTATTACTAAATTAGTGTCCACTATTACTTGTTAAGTGCTGCTATCAACACTGATTAGCTTGTTTAGCCAATTAAGTTATGTGCCTTGTTAAAGAATATGCTTGGATTTTGTGCAGAACCCTAGCAGGTGAATTTTCAAAAGAGAAGGGCGCTCATCTTCTGACACAAATCGGGAGATGGGCGTCATTCTCTCAGGGTCGCCCAAATCGGCATAATAGAAAGCCGATTTTGGGCACCCTCAACTGCTTTCCATCGCGGGGATGACCAAACTTCACATGGGCGTGTCAGCAGTGTACTGAAGGTGGGACGTGGGCGTGGTTAACAGATGGGCGTCCTTGGCCGATAATGGAAAAAAGAAGGGCGGCCCTGACGAGCATTTTGCCAACTTTACTTGGTCCCTTTTTTTCACGACCAACCCTCGAAAAGGTGGCCGAATTGACCTGGTACAAATAAGTACCTAAATATACTATGTAAACTGCTTTCAATGTAGGTGCAAAAACCACAGAAAAGCAGTATATCAAGTCTCGTCAACATGGGCAGTCTAATACTTGACATCATAACTAAGAACATTACGCATGTAGGTGGGTACACAGCTTCTTTGTCCCACAGATCTTGCCGTTGGAGCAGCCTGTTCTCCTGCTGTGGTGCCACTTGCCACACCGATTGTCTCTCCGGTGTATCTTGTTAAAGGATACACCCTGCTCTTCCCGATCTGCTGATCTGGGCCTCCTGGCCGTCAGAGCCAGGAGACAAGTTGTGACTCAGCTACTGTGTGGCATATGACTCTTGGTTACATTTTAATTTTACACTAAGCTACTTTCACTTAACGCTTTCCATAATTCTTATCAGTTTGTCTATTCGTCGACTGTGTACCTGTCGCTGTGACAGTATCAATGATGTAACTTTACGCCTAACTGTGACAACTACTCCATTCGGGGCGGGTGGGTTGGGTCAGCGCTGCTTCCTGTGTTGGCTGGCTTAAAGAGGCTGCATGATCCCTCAGCTGTCCCTTTTATTGCTTATTTCGCCCCTCCTCTTCTCCTTGTCCTTTTCCTTTTCTTTAACCCTTTCGCTACCTGTGCCTATACTCTGACTCTATCTCTTTCTAGCCCCCCTTTTCTTGCCCCTCCCTTCCTTCCCTTTTGCCTGGCTGGCCTTCCACCCGTTTGTGAGCGGCATTCCCCGAATGGGCTCTGCCTTTTTCTTTCCCTTTACATGTGTCATTCCTACACACTGAGGCCATTTTTTCTGCAGGGGTAAAATGGCCGATTTTTCTATTTTCTGTATGAATGGCTACATGCTAATTTTTCCATTAGCATGTGGCTATTAGTGTTTGACCCCCTCCCCCCACCACCTATTTTGTAGGCGGTAAGGACTCAGGTGCTAACCATGCGTTAATCGGTTAGTACACGGCAATGTAGCTGCACTAACAATTAACTCAGAACATGAACACTCTCCACCCCCAGACCCTCACCAGCGCTAAAAGATAAATTCTAATTTTTAGCATGTGGATAGTGTGTGCTGATGGCAACATGAATGTGGGATGCCTAAGCATGCCCCGCGGTAAGGCATTTTTACCTGCAGTAAGAATGCATTAGGTGATAGTACTAACCGCAACTTAGTAAAACGAGATAATAAGGAAAACAAAATTGTTTACAATTATTATTATTATTATTATTTATTTCATTTGTATCCCACATTCCCCCACCTATTTGCAGGCTCAATGTGGCTTACATAGATTTAATAACATTGTCATAGTTGGATATCAGATACACTTAGTTATGTGTAGCGATTAAGGAAGGGGAGAGGGATGAAGGAAGAGAGTTGTTAAGGTAGTTGTAGAGGGTGTGCGTTCATAATTGAGTGGACTTAGTGAGGTTATAGGTTTTCATTGTAGGCTTTGTTGAAGAAGAATGTTTCCAGAGATTTTCGAAATGTAGTTGTTTCTTTGATTGCTTTCAGGTCTGTAGGTAATGCATTCCATATCTGCGTGCTCTTGTAAGAGAAGGTAGTGGCGTGCATCAGCTTGTATTTAAGTCCTTTGCAGCTGGGGTAGTGCAGGTTGAGAAATTTGCGGGATGATCTTGTGGCGTTACTTGGCCATCATACAGAATGCAGCTTATAAACTCTGAAAGCTATGATGCAAATATATACAGAAAGCATATATGATATAGATAGGTGAGGGCATGAATGGTTAGATGAAGTATATTAAAGTTCTAGATGGATAGATAAGAACACAGGATGTAGAGTAAAATTGGCGTAGCATAACATATTCCAAAAATGCAAACTGTAAATACATTTAATGAACAAAGTAATGCTATGTTTAATTAACTTGTTAATGTCTCATGACCTTTTTCACTACGTTCACGAACTCCTGATTCCGTAGACTATAGATTATGGGATTTAGAAAAGGAGTTACAATTGTGTAGATTGTAGTCAACAATTTATCATAATGTAACGGATGCTTCCCTGTTGGCCTAACATACATGTACATAGCACATCCAAAGATCAAAATCACCACAGTGAGATGAGAGGCACAGGTGGAAAAGGCTTTATGACGGCCAGATGAGGAAGGAATTCTTACTATGGTGTGTATAATAAAAGCATAAGAGATACAAGTACATAAGAAGGTAAAGAGGAGCATTGATGAGCTGCTAACGGAAGAGGCGACTTCTGTCATAAAATCCCTCACACAAGCAATCTCCAGTAATGGTCCTGTATCACACAAGATGTGATCAATTTCATTTTCTCCACAGAAAGGCAGCTGGGATATTAAGCTTACAGGCACCACAGTCCAAACGAATCCACCGATCCAGCAAGAAGCGCCAAGACACAAGCATTTCCGGCTGCTCATTAACATACTGTAGCGGAGGGGATGACAGATGGCTAGATAGCGATCATAGCCCATGACGGCAAGAAGGAAGCACTCAGTGGTACCCAAAGAAAAGAAGAAAAAATACTGCAAGAAGCAGCCAGTGAAGGAAATGTAGTTATTTTTAGTGAGGAAGCCAGCCATGATTTTCGGTACAGTGCTAGTTGTGTACCAGATTTCGACAAAAGACAAGTTTGCAATGAACATGTACATGGGCTTCTGAAGAGTTGGGTTGGACCACACCAACCTGACGATTGTTATATTCCCAATCAATGTGAGAATGTAGATTACTAGTACTAGTGTAAATATAACTGATTGTCCAGCCCCATTGATGGAGAATCCACGGAGGATAAACTCTTTCACCATCGTTTGATTTCCTCCCTGCATTCTTCCAAAGTTTCACCTGGAAAGAGCAGGAACAGTTAGTACACAAAAAAACGAGTTCACTCAGTAATTCAAATGAATGTTTTTTTCTTTAATAAACCATTTAAAAAAATTTTGGACAGAAATATTTTTGTGAACAGTACAAAATTTAAAATAAGTTTCCAGATTACCTTATAAGAAAAAGGAGAATCAGTAATTGGTATATCAATGAGAGGAAATACCATTTGATTCTTTGGATTTAAATTTGACACAATCTTTGGAAGATGACAATTTGGGATTAACATCAATGACTTTAATAGTAACTTTTGTATTACAACCGGACAGAGACTGGATACTTAAACAATTTTTCTTACATGGAGAACAGCTCTTTATGGATTACAAAATAAGAATGTTTCTGGATATTTCTAAAGCAACCCAAAAACGGCATGAAGAATTTCTTAAATTACGCCCAAAGATACAACAATTGGGTGCTCTTTTCTGGCCAACCTTCCCATGCAAATGTGTTGTTAAATTAAATTCTCTAAAATATATATTCTTTGATCCTATACAATTTAATTCCTTTTTGGACTCTAAAATTGCCCTGGTACCTTCTGCACAGTTAAGTCAAATAATTACATCTACTCCGTAAATTAATTAGGAACTCCTGGAACTCCCTCTCAATCCGTAGTTCTTTATGGAAAGAATCTTTAGTTTATTCTTTGTAATTACTTGAATATTTTGACATGCCTCCTATATTGCGGACTATAGATGAATGATATAATGAGTTTCAAATATTTTATATTGTAAACTTATTAACCTTAAGTAAAATATTTCTTCTTTTGATGTTTCATCATTTCAATGTAAGATGGGAATTATAGAATTATTTTGTAATATTATTTTCCCCTCTGTTAATCATCTTTGCCAAACAAGATGTATTCTTGAAATTATTGTAAAATTGTAAAAACAAAATAAAAGAAGTTTCCAGCCTTCCCTTATTTATTTATTAGGATTTATTTACCGCCTTTTTGAAGGAATTCACTCACGGCGGTGTACAGTAAGAATAGATCAAACATGAGCAGGAGGCAATTACAACAGTAAAAATATTCGAACAACAATACAAAGTATGGCAAGGTATACCATTGTGTGAAGCTTCTGTGCTGTATGTGTACTTTACATCCATCAAAGAGAAGCCTGGCTCAGTCTTCTAAAAAAAAAAAAAAGGCCCTCTTATTTTGTTAAAGTTATAATCATAGGATAAAGTTACGCTGCAGTTAGATGAAGCAGGTATCATATAAATGCAAACATTTATGAAAGAATATTTATTTATTTATTTGTTACATTTGTATCCCACATTTTCCCACCTATTTGCAGGCTCAATGTGGCTTACATTGAACCGTAGAGGCGTTCGCCATCTCCGGTAGAGAGACAAATACAAACAGTTGTTGTGCTCGAGTAAGGTTCATGTGTTACAGACACAATTGGGGAATCGTAGAGAGAAAGAGTTATGCAGAGTCTATAACAAGCTTTGGTTTCGTTGTTTTGCTGGGTGTAGGCACTTAAGTTGGGTCGATAGGGTATGCCTTTTTGAACAGGTTGTTTTTTAGTGATTTCCGGAAGTTTAGGTGGTGTTCTGGGAGAAAGGCGCTGGCCTGTGTCCTGTATTTATTTCAGAAGCATTTCTGCCCTTAATCAAAGTTTATTATCTTTTTAGATTATCACTTTGATATTATTTTACGTCTAAAATCTGTACAATATATAACTATGAAGAACCGCTTTGGACTTTTTGGGGTTCTGTGGTTTATAAATCCTAGAGAATGGAAAGAGCTCCTATGAACTCCAGTCTGAAGAGGATATAGATGGGACAGGGTAGCGAAGACACAACCTCTCGGCTCAGTGGAAAGAAGACTTGCTTGGTCTCACATGATGATGGCAGGCAGGAAAACACATGCATTCATGGTTACACACTTCCAAAAGCTCCTGGAAAGTTATGCTGGGGAGCATCTCCGTGCTGTGACGCTGCCAGTGACATCGCCCCCCTCCCTCCCATTTGTGTGAATACAACATCCTATGCTTTGATGTCCCCATGCATACCTCCTACTCACCCCCACCCTCCCACCCTGTCAGACTGTCAAAGTAATGCTTGGATGTTTCACTTATATATACAGTATTATCAGCTACCACATTTGCCTATTTCCGATCTGACGAAGAAGGGCAACCTTCGAAAGCTAATCAAGAAATGTATTAAGTTATGTCCAATAAAAAAGATATCATCTTATTTTCTTTTCCGTGTTTCATTTTGTTTGATTTCTATTGAGAACAATACTACAAAAGCAGAGAAAATATGGAGTAAAAAGACTTTACTCCGCACATGTTATCCTTATTGTCACTATGCTTTACCTCTCAATGTGATATTTGCCATATGTGTTTAATAAATGTAATACCACTGTAGATTATAATATATGAAGCTCATAATCTAATGTGTGTGGTGTGGAGAGGCTAGAAAGAGTTTTAAGAAAGGTATCAATGTGTTCTAAAGGGTGAAACATTATTTTATTTCATTTTGAACATCTAAGGAGGTATCCTAGAAATGGCCCTGCAGATTTTAGAATACTTTTTAGAGGGGATTTCATGCAATGGCTTTTCATGCGTTCCTGATTTATTCTTTCCCTCTAATTTTCTCAGAAATGTTCATTTTTGCATCCTAAGAATAGAACAGAAAGAAACTTGTCTAGGTCGTAAGAGGCAACATTCTTTGTAGCTGTTGCCTTTTCAATGACGTTCCACAAACTGATGGATTTTTTTTTGCAAGCAAGAGCTTCAATTTCTTATATTTCTTTTAGAGATTTTTTTTTACCAACATTAAATTGATGTTAGTCATGATCTACAAACCACCTAGTAATAAAATTGCTGGTCACTATTCTACTTACTGTGAGTGAAGTCTTAGTGCCTTCAGAAATAGGTAGATTAGATATTTGATTGGTCAGTTGGGGCCATAGCTTGCCAAGATCGCATTCTCCCTTTCGTTGGTAGCAGAAGCTTGAACCAGAGGTGGCACTTATCACTCCATTCCCTCTGTGTCCATGGTTTCAGTCTTAGGTTGAGATTCCTTTCTAGGGAACTCAACAGACAATGACTTGCCCATGTTGGCTTTTATACAGGGTTAAATGTTGAGCAGGGTGGAAGTACCTAGAGAGGGTAAACTGCAAGTCTTTGATCAAAGAAAAATTATTCAGAGGGATTGTTGCACCCAGTGGAGGTCATTAATTTCTCTGTAATTATATGCATAGGTTAATACAGACAATATGTTCGAAGGTCTTTCCATTCAACCTGTTTCTGATGTCGCAGATCAGTATAATTGAGGATAAGTATGTTCTGGTAACAGTTTTCTTGTCTATGTAGAAATAAGGGTCAATCAACATTTAAGAAATGCAGTTAGTCATCATAGCATTGATTGTGCTTTTATTCATATAAAAGTTGATTAGCATACCACATCCAAACAGGATCGCAATAGAATTAGTAGTTTACACTATTTTATTTATTTATCTTTTGTCTTTAAAGAATAATAAACATTTACAAGGAAATCTCAATTGGAAACAAGCATTTAACCCAATAGATTCTTGTTTCATTTCAAGAAACTTCAATCCAGGCATGTTATATAACAACACGTGTAACTTAATTGGCGTAATAAGCTAATCATCACTGATAACAGCACTTAACAAGCAATAATGAGCACTGATTGACAATATTTAGAATTTACGCACACAACTCGCTAAACATATTCTGTAATGAACTGAGCCTAAATTCTAATGCGTAGAGTTCAAAAGGGGCGTGGCTACGGATGGGGAAATAGGCGTTCCCAAATTTATGCATGTAGATATAGAATATGGCCCAGTGCATTACTGCAAAGGGAGTGTCCCCATGGGAGAGTCATGGGTGGATCATGGGCATTGGGCCAGATTCTATATCAGGCACCTGAAACAAAAACACCTAGGCGTATTCTTTAAAGTACACCCAAATTCTGTACAGTGGGCTTAAATTTCCACACAGTATATCCAGTATGCTGAGCATCACTCCACATGACCAAATTTGATCACATCCATTTAGGCCATGTTTTATTTGGCGTAAATACCGACATGCAGTGGCGTACCAAAGGGGGGGGGCGGTTCGCCCGGGTGCACGCTGCTGGGGGGGTGCAGCTTACCTGTCAGCTCCGCTGGTTCCCTGCTCTCTCTGCCCTGGAACAGGTTACTTCCTGTTCCGGGGCAGAGAGAGCAGGGCCAGCGGAGCTGACAGGTGCGCGGCTGCTCCCAGCAACCAAGAAGGCACCGGGGGGGGGGGGGGGGGTGCTGATATGCCGCCAGGGGGGGTGTTGATGCGCCAGAAGGGGGGGTTTGATTCGCCAGGGGGGGGTTGATGGGGGGGTTGATGTGCCGGAAAGGGGGGTTGATTCGCCATGGGGGGTGCGCAGCGGCGATCCGCCCCGGGTGTCAGCCGACCTAGGATCGCCACTGCTGACATGCAGATGTAGGCACATATGCTATAACAATGCATGTAAATGTTGAAATGCCCATGAAATGCCCAATTCTATGCCTACAGCCACACCCCTTTGGACTGCACAGGTTAGAATTTAGGTGCAATTTATAACAGAATATGCTTGGCGAGCTGTGCACGTAAATTCTAATTATTACTTAATTAGAGTTCAGTATTACTTGTTAAGTAATGCTATCAACACTGATTAGCTTTTTTGCCAATTAGGTTATGCGCCTTGTTAAAGACTATGCTTGGATTTTGTGCAGAACACTAGGCATACTAAGTAGAATTCGGGGGATTACAACTATTTCAGTGTGTGCTTTATGGAATAGTTGCGTGAGACCTTATTGCTAAGGTAAGGTCTCAGACTGAAAATGGACACACGCTGGTTTTAATTAATTAATTTATATATTTATTTTGCTGCCTTTATATCCCACATTTTCCCACCTATTTGCAGACTCAATGTGGCTTACAATATAATACAACTACAATCACATTGATGGAATAGAAAATCAGAGTATATATAACAGATAAGGTGTACAGGAATATTATGGCAGTCATATTAACGGAGAAGAATTTCAGAATTGTTGCTATTAAGGTGCATTCAAAACTTATGTCGAGTAAGAAGTGGATAAATGGATAACAACATAACATAATGATATCAGGACAAGGTGTCATTATCAGTAATTAGGGTGTAAATAAAATAGGCAAATTGTGTCTGGTGTAGTTTAGGAGTCAGATCGTTATGGGGGATCCATTTTGTACACTTTATTGAACAAGTAAGTCTTCAGTAGTTTCCGGAAGGTCATTAGGTCGCGTGTTTTTGCCGCACGTCCATTTTTGGCCACCAAAAAAAGGCCTTTTTTTCCAGGTACGCTGAAAAATTGACCTACGTGTGTCCAAAAGACACGCCTACACCAAGGCAGGCCACTTTTAGGTGCACCTTAGTAAATGGGCCCCTACGTGCCTAGTTGTTTGATACCTAACTTTAGGTGCATTTATAGAATTCCCCCGTCTACACATTGCAAATTGCAGATGAATTTGAAAAGCACACAATTCAGCTCATGACCTTTCGCACCACTTTCATGAACTCTTTGTTCCGTAGGCTGTAGATAATGGGATTCAGAAAAGGAGTTACAATAGTGTAGATTGTAGCCAACAATTTATCATACTTCAATGGATGCTTCCCTGATGGCCTAATATACATGTACATAGTACATCCAAACATCAAAAACACCACAGTGAGATGAGAGGCACAGGTGGAAAAGGCTTTGCGACGCCCAGCTGCGGAAGGGATTCTTATTATGGTTTGTATAATAAAAGCATAAGAGATAGATGTAAACAAGCAGGTAGCAAGGAGCATTGATGAGGTGCATATAGAACAAGCAACTTCTATCGTAAAATCCCTCTCACAAACAATTTCCAGTAGTGGTCCCGTATCGCACAAGATGTGATCGATTTCATTTTCTCGACAGAAAGGAAGCTGGGATATTAAGCTTACAGGCAATACAGACCAGGTGAATCCAGCGATCCAGCAGGAAGCACCGAGGCACAAACATTTCCTTCTGCTCATTAACACATTGTAGCGTAGGGGCTGGCAGATGGCTAGATATCGATCATAGCCCATGATGGCAAGAAGGAAACATTCAGTTGTACCCAAGGAGAAGAAGAAAAAATACTGCAAGAAGCAGCCAGTGAAGGAAATGTAGTTATCTTGAACCAGTAAACCGGACAGCATCTTTGGCATCGTGCTAGTTGTGAACCAGATTTCGACAAAAGACAAATTTGCAAGGAATATGTACATGGGCTTTTGAAGAGTTGGGTGGGACCAAACCAACTTGATGATTGTTATATTCCCAGTCAATGTGAAAGTGTAGATTAAAAATAATAGCGTAAATAGAACTGGCTGTCCAACCCCATTGCTGGAGAATCCACGGAGGATAAACTCTTTCACCATCGTTTGGTTTTCTCTATGCATTCTTGTAATGTTTTACCACAGGAATTCGTTCAGTAATTCAATTGAATGTTTATTCTTAATAAGTTATAATTGTTTCAAAAATGAGGGAAAATATTTGTGAACAAGGCAATATCTAAAAATAAATACCAGCCTTCTTTTGTGTGAGACTTCCTTGTTCTGTGTGCCTTACTTCCATCCATGTGACGTTTGTCTTGGTCTTCTATATATCTCCTCTGGTTTCCTTAAAGATAAAATCGCAGAATTAGGAGAGGCAGTTATTACACAAATGCAAGCATGTTGAAAAGAATATGATGGAATGACTTGTTGTCATTTTTTTGTTATGGAGATTGAGGGAGGACATTTTTTGAAAGCGGGGGCCCCACAGGTAAACACTTCTTTATCAAGCAAATGACTTTGAACATTTCCATCACGAAGTATTACTACTGCAGAAACAGCAGAAGAGCAGATCTTCATCACATCCCCCTGTGGGCGTCTTATTGATAAAGGTAAAGCATGAAAACAACACAGTCAGATGAATCAGTAGATATTGGTGAAAGCTCAGTGCAAACATTGTAAGGGAGAAATAAGCTCTTTGGTATAACGCAACTACAACTGGAAATGTTACGCGAGACTGAGATCATACGCCACGTACCCTGGCTTAGGAGTAAGGTTCATTCCTGTCATGGTATGCATAAACTAATCCATTTGGAGAAATTGCCCCCTAGAAATACATGAAAACTGTCATGATGAAAACTCTAATCTGACAACAGGTTCAAGAAATGGTCCGTTTTATATTATGGTGTATAATATTGTCACCGCTGCTCCAACATCCTTGGTTAACAGCTTTTCAGATTCCATCTAATATTTAAGAGGCAGGATGTGGATGTCTAACACTGCAGTATATCCATATAGCAAGGAGCATGCTCTGGGCGTGTTTTGACTGGGACTAGGGAAGGCCCAAAATATGGATGGCCAACTCTGATCACAGAAGGACAAGGGATGTCCATGTCTAAAAAAAAAAATGAACCTCAGCATTCAGACCTGGTACTTGTCATTTCCAGGTTTCAGAAATCTACTCCGATTGTGCAGCTGTCCACTGGAGGGATAAGGAATGACATCTTTGTAAAACCAGCAAGAGATACCAGACCTTCAGGTATTATAGACAAGGTTAACATAGTAGTATGCAGGTCTGAGGTGTAACCTAATTGTTATTGCAACGGTCTGAGAACCAAAAGACCTAGGAATGACTTGTAATTTGGCTTTTTTTTTTTTTTTTAAATAATTGTGACCTCCCACCCCAGCAACAGAAAAATACCTACTGCCCCTGAATATATAAGACATATGCAAGCTTGAAGTCTATTGAAGTGGTGTACATTCATGGGCAGTAGGTAAGTTTCTGTTCCTGGATGGCTCACATTAAAATAAAATTAAGAACAGCTGAAGTGATATTTGAACCTGGATCCCCTAATTCCCAGCCCACAGCTCTAACCATTAGGCTACCCCTCTGCTGTGCATGGTCATCTAAGTAGCCATTTTATATGATAGATGTTCCTATGCTCCCACACAGATGTCTATGTTCCTTGATTTCCCTGTTCATAATTTGGACATTTCAGGGGTCCTTTTACTAAGGTGTGCTGAAAAATGGCCTGCAGTAGTGTAGGCGTGGGTTTTGGGCACGAGCAGAATCTTTTTTTTCAGCGCACTTGTATAAAAGGCCATTTTAAAATTCTTGCTGAAAATGGATGTGCGTCCACGCGCCCATTTGGGGTCTGACACCTTACCACCAGCCATTGACCTAGCGGTAAAGTCTCTTGCGGTAATGAGCTATGCACGCCAAATACCACATGGTGAGAATCCGATGCGCGCTGCAGAAAATAAAAATTATTTTTGGCTGCGCGTAGCGGATGTGCAGCAAAAATGAAATTATTGCAAGAGCCATGCGGTAACTTCATTTTGGAACACGTTGGACACACGTAGATGCTTACGTGGCTTAGTAAAAGGGCCCATCAGTTTGTAAAATAGATGTTCATGCTGGACTTTTCTGCAGCTCCTCAGTACCTCTCCACTCTCATCTCTCCCTACATTTCTCCCCGGGAACTCCATTCACTGGGTAAATCTCTCTTATCTGCACCCTTCTCCTCCACCGCTAACTCCAGACTCCGTTCCTTTTATCTTGCTGCACCATATGCCTGGAATAGATTTCCTGAGCCGGTACGTCAAGCTCCATCTCTGGCCGTCTTCAAATCTAAGCTAAAAGCCCACCTTTTTGATGCTGCTTTTAACTCCTAACCCTTATTCACTTGTTCAGAACCCTTATTTCATCATCTTCACTTTAATATTCCCTTATCTCTTGTTTGTCCTGTTTGTCTGTCCTAATTAGATTGTAAGCTCTGTCGAGCAGGGACTGTCTCTTCATGTTCAAGTGTACAGCGCTGCATATGTCTAGTAGCGCTAAAGAAATGATAAGTAGTAGTAGTAATACATGGATGTCCATCTCACAAGCATTTTAAAACAGACTCTATCCTGTTCTAAAATACATGTGTGATGGATGTCCATTTGTGACATTCTGACTTGGACGTCCATGTTCTCAGTTGGACTTTGTTTCTAAAATGCTGCTCCACGTGGTTAGTGTTGGGGCACTGTGGGGACATGGTGGGGGCAATGCCATCGCTTACCTGATTATTCATGATATTCAGTCTGCTAATTGGGTAAATTTCCAGATAAAGGTAAGACAGCAAGAACGTTGTCCTAACTTTATCCAGGACAGTTATCAGGGTGCTAGTCTGAACATTAGCTGCCACCAAGGTATCTCCTGGTGGCCACTGATGATCGGGTTAGTCAATACTGGTACCTGGATTAAGCCCAGCATTAAATATTCAGGTCAGACGAAACTCACAGCGGTCAACACTTTGAAATTAGCTGATCACCACTGGCTGAATATTGAGGTCAAATCTATCTCAGTGCATATGCTCCTCATTCTGAATATACTTTGCCTTTCTCATTGTGATACTTGCCATATAAGTATAATCAGTGTAGCAGCACCTTGAGCTTCAATAAGCATGTAATAAAGAAAGAGATTAATCTTATATGTTTTATGTGGAGAGGGTAGATAGAGTTTGAAGAAAGGTACCAAGGAGTTCCAAAGAAAATAAAATGTTTCATACTATGATTTCATTTGGACATCTTAAAATGGCCCTTCAGATTTAAAATATTTTTTACAGTGGATTTCATGCAATAGATTTTCAGGATTTCCAGATTTATTCTTTCCATCTCGTTTTCTCGGAAGTGTCCGATCTCCTCCAGACTGGTATATTTCTTTGCTTTCAAGGGCTTCATAACTTAATTGTAAATTATTGATTTATAAAGCACAAAGTAATAATATTAAAGGATTCACTGTTCTACTTACTATGAGTGAAATCTTAATGCCTTCATGATGCAATGAAGAAACTGGTGGATAACATATTTGATCGGCCATTTTGGGAGTTGACTTGTCAAGTGTGCATTCTCCTCCTCATTGACAGCAGAAGTTAAACCATATCCCACACTCTCGTCACTCTACTCGCTCTGAGCCCATGGTTTCAATCTTAGGTTGACAGTCCTTTCAAGGCAGCTCGACAGACTTTACCCATCCTCGATTTATATATTGCAGGGTGGAAGTACCCAGAGAGGTTAACTGCAAGTCTTTCATCATAGAAAAATCTTAAATATTTAGAAGGGTTGTTTTACCCAGTGGAGGTCATTAATTCCTTTGTAATTATATGCATAGTTAACACAGAAAATGTGTTTGAAGATCTTTCCATTACAGCTGTTCCTGATGCCACAGATTACAGTGGTTGAGTAGAAATATTTTGTGCTAACAAAATATTGATATAGAGCATAGGGCATGGTTATCTAGAAATCAGGGTCAATCAACATTTAAGAAATACAGGAGGATAACCATCATTGTAATAATTAGTTTTATTCATATAAAATTTGATTAGCAGTCCACATCCAGAAGATCTCAGTAGGATCTGTAGTGTATACTAAGCAGGGGCGTAGCCAGACATCCAATTTTGGGTGGGCCTGGGCCAGGATGGGTGGGCAGAATAACTTTGCCCTGTCCCACAAGTGATTTGGTCTCTCCCTCTCTCGCCTGCATGCCATTTGGTCTCTCAAACATCCTCCCTCCCTCGCATGCAGCAACTAATACACACTGCTCATGTTGGCCCCACAGCCTTCCCTCTGATACAACTTCCTGTTTCCACATAGAAGGGAATACATCAGAGGGAAGGCTGTGGGGCTGGTGCGAATAGTATGTATCAGTCGCTGCTCGCTGCAGGCGAAGATCTGCTATTTACAAGGTATGCAGGAGGGACAGTTAGGAGTTTTCAGCTGGTGGGGCTCGGGGATCCCTGCCAGCCACATCATAGGTGTGCTGCTACTGGGTGGGCTTGAACTCAAAGTGGGTGGGCCTGGGCCCACCCAGGCCCACCCTTGGCTACGCCACTGATACTAAGTGGTGTGTGTGTACCACAGTTTGTGTGATCCTGAGCAAGAACCATGATGAAATGTGCAACATGGCTTTGTGCAATTTATCACAAGAAAAACCTTGATTACACCTCATTTAGCTGTAAAATACTTTATTTTTCTGTACCTCATTTCACTACCTGAAAATTGTTAATGAACCAATTTTGCATGACTTCTCAATTCAGTAGTAATTTTGTATTTTTTTTAGAATGAATTTTGCAAATGCAATATCATATGTACAAAAAAACATAAAATAGAGAGCTTTTTTTTCCAGAATTCTTATAAGTAATTTCCATATGGAAGTTCCACCATTTTCATGGAAACATCTACATTTTAATGGTGATTATAGGAAAGTCTTACATTACACGTGGATGTTAATAATATGTAGAAATAACATTGGATGTGATGGTGCATGGTTTGGCTATTGCCTGAATAGATCAAAATACTATCCGATTGCACCCCATAGTGTAGGACAGTGGGTTCCAATCCTGTCCTTGGGGAACCCCTGCCAATCAGGTTTTTAGGTTATCCACAGGGAATGTGCATATTTGCTTACCAAGGAGACATTGTATGTAAATTTATCTCATGAATATTCATCATTGATATCCTGAAAAACCTGACTAGCTGGGGTTCCCCCAGGACAGGTTTGGGAATCACTAGTGCAGGACCTAATATTTCCATGTGGGAAATATACAGCCGCTCCCAGGCATGTTTACGTTTTTAAAATATTCTCATTTTGGCCAGCCCTTTACTGGAGAGTTTAAGCGTCGCATCCTTCTTAAATCCCCATTGTTTCTGTCCCCCTCCATATTGAAAATAAATAGGTTTATGGGGGGGGGGGGTGAAGTGAAGGAGAGCTTACTTGGGGCTCCTATTACCAAGCTATGGCAAAAGGTGGCCAGTGCTGGCATCGACACATGTTTGACATGTGTGCCAAGGCCCCCTTTAACCTCAGCTGGTAAAAGGGAAGTCTCGCTTTCCTACAGGAAATGGCCAGGTGGCAAGTAAAGCACTTGCTGCATGGCCATTTCGGGAGGGGAAGCCCTTACTGCCACCCATTGAGGCAGTGGCGTAGCAAGGGCGGGGCGGTGGGGGCGGTCCGCCCCGGGTGCACGCTGCTGGAGGGTGCAGAGAGCAGCCGCGCGCCTGTCGGCTCCACTGGTTCCCTGCTCCCTCTGCCCCGGAACAGGTTACATGTCAAACATGTGTCGATCAAGTCTATCAAGTCTAGGCTTAAAGCCCACCTCTTTGCTACTGCTTTCGACTCCTAACCATGACTCTCTTACTCAACACCCTCACTTATCACCCCTACCACTGCAATTTCCCCACCCCTAGCTGTCTGTTCGTCTGTCCAATTTAGATTGTAAGCTCTGTTGAGCAGGGACTGTCTTTTCATGTTAATTTGTACAGCGCTGCGTAAGTCTAGTAGCGCTATAGAAATGTTTAATAGTAGTAGTAGTAGTAGGGATAGGAAGCCAGAAAATATTGATTTCATGTAATTTCCCATTGCATTTAGGAAAATGTTCATTTTGTTTTGGGGTTCCCCCTTTTGTCTTCAAGGCTGATGGCACAAAATGAAAATTTTCTGGCTTCTTCTATGTCTCCATCCTATGGCTCCCCTCCCTTACTGCTCTCCTTCCCCTTTCAGCTGATCTCACCCCATTCCCCATAGGCCTCTGTGCCTACCTGAATCTGAAAATTCCTAGTGGTCTAATGGCATCTATAGAGGCAAAAGAGATCCCATTTACTCCTGCCCATGGTCATGACCACATCCAATATGGCAGTTGTGATAGTTTTCCATAGTCTCATAGTACTAAGGCAATTCCTAGTGGTACCATTATGGAGAAAGGTCACAGCTACCATATTGGATAATGCTGCTAACATAGGCAGGAGGGAAAAGACATTTCTTCTACTCCAATAGAGAGTGCACTAGACCCCAGGGATATTCAGATAAAGTTAGGCCTGAAAGCAGGGGTGTGCTGGTAAATTTTTAACAACAGGCTCTTTCTCCGGACGTAGCCAGCTCTGCAGTTGGAAGGGCCAGGGGTGGCCTGGGGGGGGGGGGAGCAACACTTGCCTCTCTCTCTCCTCCCTCCCTTCGTGCGGGCACGCTAGGCATACCTTTGCTGGCAGCCACCACTCCCAACGTCTTGCTCTGAGCAGCATGCTGGAACTTCTCTCACATGCTCGAGAAGTCTCAGCCTGCTGCCCAGAGCTGGAAACAAGGAGCAGGGAGCAGCAGTAGTCTATTTACTTGGCTGGCAGGGCTCAGCATCCCCACCAGCAAAGTAAAAGAGAATTCAGCAGGGGGCCCAAGCCCACATTTTGGGAGCCAGTTGTTAAAGTAGCCATGGAGGGCCTTACTTTAACAACCGGCTCCCCAAATTCTTAAAAACTTAACGACCGGCTCTTGCGAGCCTGTGAGAGCCTGCTCCAGCACACCACTGCCTGAATGGGGCAGGGGCCTTAAGCCAGAAGAGGAGGAAGTGGGGGTGGGGGTGGTCCTTGTCTACATATCTATCATTGGCAAACAAAACCCTGCCCCTTGCCATTTACAACATAAACAAGGTTACTTGATGATCTTACGAAATGTAATATGTATACATTTATCTATTTAGTTACATTTGTTGACTTATCTTTTATAGAACAAAGCAAGTTGGAACAATAATCTAATAACATAACCCCCACCATAAAATAACATTTCATTAAAATCAATAAAACAGTAGAAATGGCTATAAAGAAAGGTAGCACCTGAACACGAAGAAGCTATAGACAAAAATGTAGGTGCATGAAAAGTTCTGTGTAAGCACATTCTACAAATACGAACCGCATAAAGACACAAAATACAGTCCAGTTGTTAATGACTCATAAATTTTTGCACTGCTTTTATGAACTCTTTGTTCCTCAGGCTATAGATTACGGGATTCAGTAAAGGCGTCACAATAGTATAGAGTATGGCCACCAATTTGTCATAATGGAATGGATGCTTTCCCGAAGGCCTGACATACATGTACATAGCACATCCAAAAAATGTGATCACCACAATGAGGTGAGAGGCACAGGTGGAAAAGGCCTTGCGACGTCCAGCCGCGGAAGGAATTCTTACTATGGTTTGTATAATGAAAGCATAAGAGATGCACGTAAATGAGAAGGTAGCGACGAGCATTGACGAGGTGCATATAGAGCATGCAACTTCTATCGTAAAATCCCTCACACAAGAAATTTCCAGCAGTGGTCCTGTATCACATAGGATGTGATCAATTTCATTCTCGCCACAGAATGGCAGCTGGGATATTAAGCTTACGGGGAGGATAGACCAAAGGAACCCAGAAATCCAGCAATAAGTGGCAAGCCATAAGCATATCCTGCTGCTCATTAACACGTTGTAGCGTAAGGGCTGGCAGATGGCTAGATATCGATCATAGCCCATGATGGTGAGAAGGAAACACTCAGTTGTACCCAAGGAGAAGAAGAAAAAAAACTGTAGGAAACAGCCGGTGAAGGAAATGAAGTTATTTCTTGAAAGGAAACCAGATAATATTTTTGGCACTGTGGTAGTTGTGTACCAGATTTCAACAAAAGATAAATTTCCAAGGAAGATGTACATGGGCTTATGAAGAGAAGGGTTGGACCACACCAACAGCATGATCAACATATTCCCAACTAACGTGAGGACGTAGATCAGTAAGATTAGTGTAAATACGACAGGTTGTGCACTTCCATCGACGTAGAGTCCACGGAGAATAAAATCTTTCACTTCTGTTTGGTTTTCTCCCAGCATTCTTCCAACATTTAACCTGGAAGGATCAAGAACAGCCAACGCATAGAATAAGAGTTAATTCACTAATTCTATTAACTTTTTATTCTTAATGGACCGCAATTTACTCCAGTGGAACAGTGACGATATTTTGTCGTCACTGCTTGTAGACAGGGTGGATTTACCAATAGGCAGGTCAACTGTTACATGTCAGTTACTTGTTTTCTTCGTCATCTCCAGTCTTGTTGGGGGAGGGGGCACTTTGAATATACTTGAGTGCAGCTTGGGGGTTTAAACCCGCCACTGTTTTTATAGAATAAAGAAGAGGCCATTTTCAAATGCTATCATACAGGGATCTAATGAATTTGCACGCAGTGTTATAGAATACCGGGTTGCACACACAAATTGGGTGTCAGGAATTACGTCTGGTTTCAGCAGACATTAAGTCCTGGGTGCCCAAATTTGGGTGCAGAAATTGGCACTCAGAGCCTTATTCTATAAAGGTTATGCTCCTAAATGTCTACTCCTAAATTGCGAGGATACTCTCTGCTCCAAAATAGATTATGCTGGTAAATTAGGAGCAGAAATTTTAGGAGCATAAATTTAGTAGCATAACCTTTATAGAATAAGGCTCTCAATGCTAATTCTATAATGGGTGCTCATCTTTGATTGCCCATAAAGAATAGCATTGAGTGACAATTGAGCACCATTTATTGAATCTCACCCTTACAGGATAGCACTTAGGCATTTTGTTGTCATTTATAAACTCTGGAATTTATTGCCAGAGAATGTGGTAAAGGCGGTTAGCTTAGCGGAGTTTAAAAAAAAGGTTTGGACGGCTTCCTTAAGGAAAAGTCCATAGACCATTATTAAATTGGACTTGGGGAAAATCCATTATTTCTGGGATAAGCAGTATAGAATGTTTTGTACTTTTCGGGATCTTGCCAGGGATTTGTGACCAGGATTGGCCACTGTTGGAAACAGGATGCTGGGCTTGATGGACCTTTGGTCTGTCCCAGTATAGCAACACTTATGTACTTGGGATTCTGAATGGAATCTTGCTACTCTTTGAGGTTCTACATGGAATGTTGCTACACTTTGGGTTTCTGCCAGGTACTTGTGCCTGGATTGGCCACTATTCGGAAACAGGATGCTGGGCTTGATGGACCTTTGGCCTTTCCCAGTATGGCAATACTTATGTACTTGTAAGTCTACACTTATCTGCAAAACTTCTAGTATTCAGTACATTTATACCCTCAAATAGGGTATAAATGTAAGGGCCCAGTCATAGAATTAGGGTAGCATTTTATTTTCAAACCTTAGCATCTGATTTGTCTCTTTTGCAAATGAAGTGGAACATTTTCTCCCGGATTCTATACAGTGCGACTTAAGTTGCACGTGCAGAAGCAGTCGTATTCTGGATTTGCACACACAACTTACTTAGCTAACAAACCAGTCAGAGCCGATAATTGCCAATTAATATGCAATTATTGACATTAATTGGCATTAATTAAAATTTGCATGCACAACTGTCTAAGCGTATTCAGTAAAGTAATGCTCCTAAATTGTAAGGCACATAAGGACCCTTTTACCAAGATGCGGCAAAAGGGGGCCTGCGCTGGCATCAGCGTGCATTTTTCATGTGCGCCATGGCCACCTTTTACTGCAGCGGGTAAAAGGGAAGTCTTTTTTTTTCCTGTAGGAAATGGCCATGCAGAAAGTAAAGCAGTTGCTGTGTAGGCATTTGGGGGGGGGGGGGGCCCTTACTGCCACCCATTGAGGTAGTGGTAAGGGCTCCCGTGCTAACCCAGTAGTAACTGGCAGCGAGAAGCACTGCCTGATTACTGCCGGGTACACTCCAGCGCTATTTCAATCAAGTACAAAAAGGTGCTTTAAATAATCAAATGACCAGTGGAAGGATTCAGGCATTTATTTGTTGCATTTGTATCCCACATTTTCCCACCTATTTGCAGGCTCAATGTGGCTTACATAGTACCGTCAAAGGCGTTTGCCCAGTTGGTTGATAACAGATACAAGGTTGTATAGTGATCGTATGAGTTATAAGTGGAGGGTCGCGAGGGATGATGATTGCGTGTTGTCCTGTTCGATCATTGTCATGCTGTGTTGGTAGGTGAAGAGGGTTACGTGGGGTCGTTGGGGTAGGCCTTTTTGCAGAGGTTGGTTTTTAGTGATTTCCTGAAGTTCAGGTGGTCGTGCATTGTTTTCACAGCTTTTGGGAGGCCATTCCATAGTTTTGCGCTTATGTAAGAGAAGCTGGATGCATAAGTTGTTTTGTATTTCTGACCTTTGCAATTTGGGTAGTGTAGGATCTTGATGATTTGACTTTGTTTCTTATTGGCAGATCTATAAGGTCTGTCATGTATCCTGGAACTACGCCGTATATGATTTTGTGGACTAAGGTGCAGATTTTGAAGGTGACCCCCTATACTCCCCCAGTGGTCACTGGCCTCCCCCCCTAAAGATGTGAAACAGTACACACCAGGCTTTATGGCCAGTCCTATTAGAACAGCAAGCAGGACCCAGGCCCTTATCCCATTCAAAAACCTACTGTATCTACATATAGGCAGGGGCAGACTGACCATTTGGGCAACCGGGCAGTGCCCGAGGGCCCAGAGAAGGGGCGTAGCTATGTGTGGCCACGGGGGCATGGGCCCCCACAGATTACGTCCTGGCCCCATCTACATTTGACCCCCCCACTGTCGCCGCCCACCCCCTGGCCCCACATCAGATACCTTGTTTGCTGGCGGGGGTCCCCAATCCCCACCAACCAAAGAGTTTTCTTCAGTGCCAGTCGACTGAGGCGCCTTCATTGTGGGATAATCTGTTTCTGACGCCTTATGTCCTGCACCGTGCATGTAGCCCTGCCAGCAAACAAGGTACCTGATACGGAGGTGGGGCAGGGGGCGGGCGGCAGCAGGGGGTGTTTGCAGATGCAGTTGCGACGGCGGTCCAAAGTGGCAAGGTGGGTCCAAAGTGGCAGAGGGGCGGCGGCAGCAAGGGGGGGGGTCAGCAGCGGGGGGAGGCGGCTAAACTGCCCCCCCCACCTCGGGCTCTGGCCCCCTCCCATCGAGGTCTGGCTGCGCCCCTGGCCCAGAGGCTCTAGGGGGCCCAGAGGCTCTGCCCGGATGCCTGGCGCTCCGCTGTTGATCTAGTGGCCCAGCATGGGGAACATGTTCTTTCCTACTCGGCCCGCTGGACTGCCACTATTCTCCCCCACCCGGCATCACCGTATTTTAAAAGTGGCTGCCGAGACTCCCTGCGAAAGTTTCGCGAGACTGTCAAGACCCGCAAGACTACCGTGGGAAGTCGTGGCCGCCATTTTGAAAACACAGCAGGGCTGGCAGGTAGGAGAATAGGTACATGAACTCTATCCTATCACAACATTGTATTTGTTCACCGGAGACTTCAAAGCCTCTACTGTACTGTGTAAGCCACATTGAGCCTGCAAATAGGTGGGGAAATGTGGGATACAAATGTAAGAAATAAATAAACAAATAAATAAAGAATAAGATGGAAAAGCTCATAATCATTTCTTTCTCATGGAGGACATTTTTCAAAGGGTGGTGTTTTCTATGGAATCAATTGGTAAATTTTCTCCAAAAAATATGATAAAAACACAGACATCTAATAAAGCTGATGCTCTTCAAAACACAATACAAATATCATACATTCATGGTAAGCATGCAATAAGTAAAGAACCGTGCATAGAATGACCAATGGCCATGCAGAAAAATTATAACCTAAGATACAAAAAAACTATCGACTTTATACAATCAACGCTGTTTTTCCAAGAATCCTGCGTTAAGAACTTAAGAAAGTCAATTCATGTCCCTTCTTTGATTACCTGGTTGAATAAGTTGTGGTATGTTTGTGAAATGGAGAGGTTGTGGGCAATTAGTCACCATTCTTTGACAAAGTGGGAGGATATTTGGGAGCCTTTTATAACTCACTGCTCCTGTTGAAAGTGGGGGAGGGGATGTTCATATAGTAATTTATTGGGTTTTGAGGGGGGAGGGAGTGGGATTGGGTTTCTCTTGAGCATATAAAAACAAAAATTGAGAAGTTGTTTAAATGAGCCATTTTTCTATACTAAAGGATGTTGTTCTGTAATGTCTGTTTGTTTGAGATTGATTCTTTCAACATCTGTTGTAATGCTGTTTTCGAATTTTCAATAAATACTTCTTTACAAATTAAAAAAAAACTCCATATGTTCCAAAAGCAACACACTTACCAAACTGATCCTTGTTTTGAGTCTTGTAGCAAAAGAAAACAAAAAAATCCAATAAAGAAAAAAATGTCAATTGTTTATTTCAGCCATACAGCCGGTCTGACCCCCTCTGGGCATGTTGTCTTTCCAATCTCTGGGTTTCTCCCTATATCAAAGTGATGCCTGCTTGGGCTTCTGATCAGTGCTACAGCGCCTTAGGTCTCCCAAAGGTTTCAAACCAAGAGTTGTGATTGCCATGTTAGTCCACTTCAATAAGGGAAAGGGAAATGGGACTTGATATACCGCCTTTCTGAGGTTTTTTGCAACTGCATTCAAAGCGGTTTACATTTATTCAGGTACTTATTTTGTACCAGGGCTAACAAACAAGATATAAATGATACCTTTTTTGTTGGACTAAAATTTCTTTGACAAGCTTTTCAGTGTTATCTGACCTAATGAAGCGAAGATATTTCTTAAAAGCTTGTCAAAAACCATTAGGTATCATCTACAATGTATTTGCTGACTCTCATTTCTATATACGATAATATAGGAATGAATTAACTCATGCATATGCGGTCAAGGTGGATGGGTAAAGATGTAAGAAAATTACAAATATATTCTAAAGAATACATTGAAAAGTTTTGTAGACATTTCACTTTAACAGTTAAATGAGTCATCTTAAGACACGGGTTTTGCAAAGTCGGAATCCTTTTCTTGAGGTGGATTTCAGGCGGTGATTTTTTTCAGAGCTTCTTGATCTACTCCCTCCCTAACTCATCTTTGCATCATGCAACTGGAATGAAAAGAAAACCTTCTAGGATGTCAAGAGAATGAAAATGATGTAAAGTCACTAATGCTCCACATCGGTTCTACATTGCATTTGGGGTTTTTTTTAAATTCACCTCTGTTGTGTTTTGGGGATTGGTCATTTGTTAATACACATTTGGCTCATAAGCATCACTTAGAAGATTCAGGGGTCCTTCTACTAAGCTGTAGGAAAAGGCCCTGCAATAGCCAGGACCCTTTTTATTGCAGAGGGTAAAATGCCCCCCCAACACGGCCACACAGTAAGATAACTCTTACTGCATGGCCATGTGGTGAGGAGCATTTACCGCCACCCATCGAGGTGTCGGTAAAGGCTCCTGCAGTAACCCAGTGGTAACCGGGCAGTTGTGGTGATGCTCAATCATCACTGGGTTAGCACCGCGCTATAAAAACATTTTTCTGGCATGCCGGAAATGCTGCACGCTGGAACCAGAACTACTGCCAGCAGCTGGGTTAAGTTGGCTATAGTTTTGGGGTAGCATGCAGTAAGCCCAGGGCTTTTGAGGGGGTACTTGAGGGTACTGAGTACCAGCACCTTTTCCATTGTCTCCTAAAATTGACCCATGGTCCCCAAGTTTTAATGAAAGAGCTCAGGCTCTACACACCAATTCTGCCCTTTCAGATTCTGTGACTGGTTGCAGGGTCCTGGCTATTGTGGGGTGGGTCCCTCAGTGATCACCCCACCCCTGAAGGGTAGCCTGGCATTTGAGTACCGGAACCTTTTTTGCTAGAAAACACGCACTGAGTAAGCCCATGTTGGGGTGGAGGAGTAGCCTAGTGGTTAGTGCAGCAGAACTGGGTTTGATTCTCACTGCAACTCCTTGTGACTCTGGGCAAATCTCCTAACCCTCCATTGCCCCAGGTGCAAATAAGTACCCATATGTAGTGCGGAGTGAAGGAGTGGCCTAGTGGCTAGAGCACTGGTCTTGCAATCCAGAGGTGGCCGGTTCAAATCCCACTGCTGCTCCTTGTAATCTTGGGCAAGTCACTTAACTCTCCATTGCCTCAGGTACAAACTTAGATTGGGGCAGAAAAATATCCAGAGTACCTGAATATAACTCACCTTGAGCTACTACTGAAAAAGGTGTGAGCAAAATCTAAATATATACTATGTAAACCATTTTGAATGTAGCCGCAAAAACCACAGAAAGATGGTATATCAAGCCCCCTTTCCCTTACCACCACTTTAAAAAAGACCCCCTCAGTGCATGCTAAATCAAATGAATGAGTGTTAAGATCATTAACACAGATTAATCGGTTAAAACAAATGTGTAGAATGAATGGAAAAAAAAATCATCAGTTAGGGTAAATCTCCAAAATGAACCAAGAATGAGCTGTCAATGTTTTCTCCTTCCTCAGGCATAGTGGATTCATTTGTTGTACGTCTTTTGGGGGGCCCTTTTACTAAACCGTGGCAAACGGTGGCCTGGGCTAGTGTGGGTGTTTGAAATTGGCGCTCGCTGGGCCATTTTTATACCGCAGCTGGGAAAAGGGCCTTGTTTTTTAAAATGAGGCAATAAATGGTTGTGCGCTAATATGAAAAAGTAGCGTGTAGCTATTTATTTATTTAACACATTTATACCCCACATTTTCCCACCAGTTGCAGGCTCAACGTGGCTTACACAGTATCATGGGTAGGCTACATTTCAGTAAAGTATCATTAAACAAAGTCATAGTAAAATAGTGATCGTAAACGTAACGTATAAAACAGCAGAGATAATAGAAGATAATAAACGATCAAATTAGGGTCCGTAAATATTGCTGTAAAAGAGAGGAAGAGGTGAACTAAGTTACGTCTGGAAGGTAGGCCTTCTTGAACAGGGTGGTCCTCAATCATTTCCTGAAGTTTAGATGGTTTACTGCCTGCGCCCTTAATGCCACCTATTTACTTGATGGTAAAGGCTCACGGGCTAGTCATGAAGTATTCAGACAGCGTGTGGCACAGTGTGGCCACGCTGCCGTTTACCGCTGGAAATACCAACCCCCCCCCCCCCCCAGTAGAAAAATAGAAAATTAGTTTCTACCATGGGAAACTGTATGTGCCAACGTTGAAGCTACTTCAGGGCATCCATGCTACCCCGGCAGTAGGATTGATTTGGCGCGCAGTACTCGCGTGTTAGCCCTGTCGCAGCTTAGTAAAAGGGCCCCTGGATGTTTTGTTTTGACCCCCAATGAATTTGAAATTACTCCTCATATTCATTATTTTTTCACGGAGAGAGTGGTGGATGCTTGGAATGCCCTCCCGCGGGAGGTGGTGGAGATGAAAACGGTAACGGAATTCAAACATGCGTGGGATAAACATAAAGGAATCCTGTTCAGAAGCTTAGCCGAGATTGGGAGGCAGAGCCGGTGGTGGGAGGTGGGGCAAGTGCTGGTCAGACTTTTATGCTCTGTGCCCTGAAAATGGCAGACACAAATCAAGGAAAGGTATACACAAAAAGTAGCACATATGAGTTTATCTTGTTGGGCAGACTGGATGGACCGTGCAGGTCTTTTTCTGCCGTCATCTACTATGTTACTATGTTAGATGTAAGCAGTACAGTGCACATCTGCATAAGAGAGAATCCCTGCTAAAAAGAACCTGTAACCTAGACATAATAAACAGGATGAACTGTGCATTACTTACTGTGAGTCTCCAGAATGAGTGTTTGACTATTGTCTCTTCAGCTCGACAAAGCAGAAACTTGCAACTCAGCCTTCCATCTCTAACTCCACTACCTTTAAGCTCATGGATCAGGCTAAGAACCCCCCACTTCTTTCCAGGGATCTCAAAAGGCAGTGGCATTCCCCTTCTCTTCTTTATAAAGGGTTGGGTTTCTTGCAGGATGGCAGCAACGAGGGAGAATAGACAGCATCAAAGAATCCTGAACTTTTAGAAGTGCTGGGCCCAGTGGAATTTATTAATAGTTCTGTAATTAAGTGCATAGATGAACACAGAAAGTTGTTTTGAGTGTCTTTCCATTTCAGCTGTTTGTGACAGCATAGAATACAGTGGTTGAAGATTCATATCTTATTCACGTTAATATAAATTTGGTCCAGGAACTGGATTGCGCCCAAGATTTCTCTGGTTGCAATGTCATTCCACTTGAATCCATAAAAATTACAGATCAACAAATGTTCAAGAAGTAGAGGGGGAGAACCGTAATGGTGTTATTAGTACATAAGTACATAAGTAGTGCCATACTGGGAAAGACCAAAGGTCCATCTAGCCCAGCATCCTGTCACCGACAGTGGCCAATCCAGGTCAAGGGCACCTGGCACGCTCCCCAAACGTAAAAACATTCCAGACAAGTTATACCTAAAAATGCGGAATTTTTCCAAGTCCATTTAATAGCGGTCTATGGACTTGTCCTTTAGGAATCTATCTAACCCCTTTTTAAACTCCGTCAAGCTAACCGCCCGTACCACGTTCTCCGGCAACGAATTCCAGAGTCTAATTACACGTTGGGTGAAGAAAAATTTTCTCCGATTCGTTTTAAATTTACCACACTGTAGCTTCAACTCATGCCCTCTAGTCCTAGTATTTTTGGATAGCGTGAACAGTCGCTTCACATCCACCCGATCCATTCCACTCATTATTTTATACACTTCTATCATATCTCCCCTCAGCCATCTCTTCTCCAAGCTGAAAAGCCCTAGCCTTCTCAGCCTCTCTTCATAGGAAAGTCGTCCCATCCCCACTATCATTTTCGTCGCCCTTCGCTGTACCTTTTCCAATTCTACTATATCTTTTTTGAGATACGGAGACCAGTACTGAACACAATACTCCAGGTGCGGTCGCACCATGGAGCGATACAATGGCATTATAACATCCGCACACCTGGACTCCATACCCTTCCTAATAACACCCAACATTCTATTCGCTTTCCTAGCCGCAGCAGCACACTGAGCAGAAGGTTTCAGCGTATCATCGACGACGACACCCAGATCCCTTTCTTGATCCGTAACTCCTAACGCGGAACCTTGCAAGACGTAGCTATAATTCGGGTTCCTCTTACCCACATGCATCACTTTGCACTTGTCAACATTGAACTTCATCTGCCACTTGCACGCCCATTCTCCCAGTCTCGCAAGGTCCTCCTGTAATCGTTCACATTCCTCCTGCGACTTGACGACCCTGAATAATTTTGTGTCATCGGCGAATTTAATTACCTCACTAGTTATTCCCATCTCTAGGTCATTTATAAATACATTGTTTTTTGTGGTTTGCATAATTTTGATTTTTGGAAATCAGTTGTTCTCTCTGTTGAGTTTCGGAAATAGTGGGTGATAAGTTTTAAAATAAATACATAAATCTAGAATTTGATCAGCATACCTCATTCAAAGTGGTTCTCACTAATGCATCGTGAGATTGTCTAGCACTAATTGCCCTTCATTAAAGTGCCCTACGATTTTGCATTTTCCGTGCTATAGTAGGGAAAACTACAGTGCAGGAACTGCAAAGCCTGATGCTGTAAATGCAGGGGGGGGGGGGGGGGTGAACTTGGCATCTGACTTCCATTTAGGACCCCTTTCACTAAGCCTTGTAAGGCGCCTACGCGCACCCAACGCAGGCCAAAATGGGCTTACCACCTGACTACTGCACAGCTCGTGCGGTAATTTCATTTTTCACGTGCGTACGCTACGCGCATCCGAAAAACTTATTTTTATTTTCGGACGCATGTAGTGGAAGCACGCCAAGTGGCATCTGATGCGCGTAGGTCCAAATTCTTTACCGCTAGGTCTATTGCTGGCAGTAAGGTCGGAGACCAAAATTGAATGTGCGGCAATTTTGATTTTGCCACATGTCCATTTTTTGGGAAAAAAGGAGGCCTTTTTTACAGGCGTGTAGAAAAATGATTCTCCGTGTGCCCAAAACCCGCACCTACGCTACCGCAAGCCACTTTTTAGCATGCCCTTGTAAAATGACCTCTTAGAGAAGTCAACTTTCTTCTTATATGGGAAGGATGTCCCCTAGTGGTAGTCTTGCAAGACTATAGTTAGGGGGCAGAGGCACCATTTTGTAGGATGGTGCCAACATGGGCAGTACCAGAGGGGACCGATGCCCCTGTCAACACTGGCTTCTCCCATTGCTTGTGCAAGCAAATACCCAAGCCCTCCTGCAGGTATTCCAATCTCTAGGTTCTGTGTATAATGGGGCTATTTATGTTCTAGGGGCTCGATTCTATATATCACGCCTAAAAAAATCTGCACTGAAGCAAAATTCACCTAAATTTCTGTTCAGTTTGTAGAATAGGCCGAGCGCCCTTCTGCGAAGTAAATTTAGTCTTTGGCAGTTACGCAAAGTAAAACTTGGTGTAAATGCTGGCAACAAAATTAGACTCGGACCGCGTGTATTCTATAAAATGCATATAGATTTTAGAAATTGCTATGATTATTATTATTATTATTAGCATTTGTATAGCGCTACCAGACGCACGAAGCGCTGAACACCTGACAGAAAGAGACAGTCCCTGCTCAAAAGAGCTTACAATCTAAATAATACAGACAGACAAGACAGTTACGGATGAGGGAAGTACTGGGTGAGAAGGAAGGAAGGAACCAGGGAGGGAACGGATGAGGGAAGTACTGGCCATGCCCCTCTTCAGTATGTGACTTAGAATTTACATGCGTCACATTATAGAATATGCTTAGACAGTTCTGCATGTAAATTCTAATTAATGCCAATTAGTGTCAATAATCGTGTTTTAATTAATTTATTTTGTTACATTTGTATCCCACATTTGTCCACCTATTTGCAGGCTCAATGTGGCTTACATAGTACCGTAGAGGCGATCGCCAATACTGGTATGAACAAATACAGAGTGAGGTTGTGGTAAAGTAAAGGTCGTGTGTGATAGACACTTTGGGGAATTATAAGGAGGAAGAGTTAAGCTATGTTTAATACGAGTTTTGGTTTTGTTATGTTGCCAGGTTAAGGCATTTAAGTTGGATCATTAGGGTATGCCTTTTTGAACAGGTTGGTTTTTAGTAGTTTCCGGAAGTTAAGGTGGTCATATGTTGTTTTCACGGCGTTTGGTAATGCGTTCCATAGTTGCGTGCTTATATAGGAGAAGCTGGATGAGT
The DNA here is from genome assembly GCF_901765095.1 of Microcaecilia unicolor. NCBI lineage: Eukaryota > Metazoa > Chordata > Amphibia > Gymnophiona > Siphonopidae > Microcaecilia > Microcaecilia unicolor. The sequence goes on along the minus strand of NC_044044.1, from coordinate 24,160,565 downwards.
AGGTTGATTTCTATTTGAGTCTTTTGCAGCTTGGGTGGTGGAGATTTAGGTATGTTCGTGATGATCTTGATGTGTTTCTGGTTGGTAGATCTATAAGGTCTGTCATGTATCCTGGGGCTTTGCCGTAGATGATTTTATGAACCAGGGTGCAGATTTTGAAAGCAATACGTTCTTTGATTGGGAGCCAGTGCAGTTTTTCTCGTAGAGGTTTTGCGCTTTCGAATCTCGGTTTTCCAAATATGAGCCTGGATGCTATGTTTTGAGCAGTTTGGAGTTTCTTTATGATTTGTTCTTTGCATCTCACATAGATTCCTTTGCAGTAGTCGAGATGGCTTAGTACCATAGATTGTACCAAGTTGCAAAATATTTCCCTCGAGAAAAAAGGTTTTACTCGTTTGAGCTTCCACATTCCATAATTGGCAATTATCAGCACTAATGTGCTTGTTAACTAATTAATTTGCACGTGAAAATTCAGAATATGACCAATTAAACTAAATATAGGGTTACCATACATCCGGATTTACCCGGACATGTCCTCTTTTTGAGGACATGTCTGGGCATCCGGGTGGGTTTTGCCAATCCACCCGTTTGTCCGGATTTCTGGACAAACGGGTGGGCTGGTGGCGGACCTATCCTAGCCTCCCCTCCCCTTCCCTTACTTACTATCTACAGCCCTGGTGGTCTAGTGACCTCTTCGGGACAAGACAGAGCCTCCTCTTTCCTGCCCGAAGCACTGCCTTTCCCATGCATCCTGTTGCTGTGTGACAGTCTCTGGATTCAAAATGGCCGTCGAGAGTTGAAGTGGCCTCGCGAGACTTCAACTCTTGGCGGCCATTTTGAATCCCGAGACCGTCACAGCAACAGGATGCAGGGCTAGGGCAGCGCTCCGGGCAGGAAAGAGGGGGCTTTTTCCTGCCCCAAAGAGGTCACTAGACCACCAGGGCAGTAGATAGTAAGGGGAGGGGAATTTGTGACCCGGGGCAGGGGAGGGGAATATGTGACAGGGGGCGGGGTGAAAGCGAGAAAGGGCATGGCGAGGATGCGAAAGGGGCATGGTAGGGACGGGGCAGGGCAGGGGGCGCGACATGTGTCCTCTTTTTTAGAGGACAAAATATGGTAACCCTAACTATATAGAATCAAGAGGCAAATAATACATATCAGTCTTTATAATGCATTATTTGATAATGATGACATTTATTGATTTCTTGGTGAAATCTGAAAACTGGATAGATACAATTCATAGAAGATTTTGAAAGCCCACTGATCATGAAATCATTGGTTGATTCCTGATGCAGCAATGCATCGAAACACAGGCCGTGTTGGGCCCCTAATAAGCAGTGCTTCATGATCTTCATTTTGTTACATTTGTACCCCGCGCTTTCCCACTCATGGCAGGCTCAATGCGGCTTACATGGGGCAATGGAGGGTTAAGTGACTTGCCCAGAGTCACAAGGAGCTGCCTGTGCCTGAAGAGGGAATCGAACTCAGTTCCTCAGGACCAAAGTCCACCACCCTAACTACTAGGCCACTCCTCCACCATGTGGCCTCCTTTGGTTGTGTTCAGTGTTCCCCCTCCTTGTTCGTATAAATGAACATTATGCAACCCAGACTGGCAATTGCCGTCCACAGGACAGATTTCAGAACTAGTATATTAAACATGTAAGATATAGACATACAGAAGAATATTTATTTTTTATTTCTTTACAGTGGATTCATATACCACCAGTTACACACATGGTACCTCCAGGCAGTTTACACAAATAGATCAGTAAAAGTTAACAAATTCAATTGTACTATCGTATCACCTTCTTCAAAGCATTCAAGGCCTCCTTGTTCCTTAGCGTGTAGATTACTGGATTCAATAAAGGAGTCACAACTGTGTAGAACACAGCTATTACCTTATCTATAGGAAATGGGTGATTCCCCGGTGGTCTAATATACATGTATAAAATACATCCAAAGAAAATGCTCACCACAGTGAGGTGGGAGGCACAAGTCGAGAAGGCCTTACGGCGCCCAGATGAGGATGGGATTCTTAATATGGTTCGTATAATGAAACCATATGAGATGAAAGTAAAAGAGAAGGTAACGAAGCCCAGCAGAGCAAAATATAAAGTAATGACCACTTCTGTTGAATAGTGCCTTACACAAGATAGTTCCAGTAAAGGCCCTGGATCACACAGGAAATGGTTAATTTCATTTGGGCCGCAGAATGGCAACTTCGATATTAATATTATGGGAAATAAAGACCAGAGGAATGCACCAACCCAGCATGAAGCAACAAAGTAACAGCATTTGTTGTTACTCATTAAGACGTTATAGCGGAGAGGGTGACAAATGGCAAGATATCGATCATAACCCATCATGGTGAGGAGAAAGCACTCGTTTGCACCACAGCTGAAGAAGAAATAAAATTGTAGGAAACAACCACTGAACGAAATAGAGTTAATTCCAGACAGCAAGCCAGAAAGCATTTTGGGGACAGTAGTGGTAGTGTACCAGATTTCATCAAACGACAAACTGCCAAGGAAAATGTACATAGGTTTATGGAGGGAAGTGTTGGACCATACCAACATGATGATGGATATATTTCCAATCAACGTCAGAGTGTAGATAACTAGAAACAGTGTAAATAGAGCAGCCCGTGAACCCATGTTGATGGTGAATCCATGAAGAATAAATTCTTTCACATTTGTTTGATTTCCTCTTTGCATCCTTATAACGTTTAACCTGAAAGACATAAGAAAAGCTTTATCATTGGAAAAGGAAATCAATTCAGTATGGGGTCCTTTGACTAAGCTGCATTAAGAAATGGGATTAGTAAGACTTAAGCATCGCCATGCTGGGACAGACCAAGGGTCGAATCGAGCCCAGCACCCTGTCTCCGACAGCGGCCAAAAGAACAAGCATTTCGTCCCGCCCATCCCAGAAATAGCGGATCATTCCTACGTCCATTCAATAACATTCTATGTCCTTTTCCTCCAGGAAGCCGTCTAACCTTTTTTTTAAAACTCCGCTAAGCCAACCGCCCCAACCACCTTATCTGGCAACGAATTCCAGAGTCTGCCCTTTCTGCGCACTAAGATGATTTGTAGTACAGCCTCCAAAAAGGGCTTTTTTTTCAATTTCTTTCATTGATGGACGTGCGCTAAGGTTAACATGAGTGTGCGGCCATTTCAAAAATTTTCCGCGGGAACACTTACCATCTCCTCACAGATTAGCCAGTTAGTATGGTGGGAATATGAACACAGTAGTTAATGAGCACATCCATGCCCCTTCACCCCTGATGTGCCCCAACCACAAAAAATAATTAATGTGTGGTTAGCGCGTGCTGATGGCAAAACTGATGTTAACTTTTCAAGCAGTGGTGGTCTGGGGAGGTCTTCGGGCAAGAGTGAAGCCCAATTGCTCACATGCTCCTGCCTAGGCTGATGCCTTTATTTATTTATTTGTAACATTTGTGTCCCGATGGTAAAACAAAATGAGCAAGTGAAAATTATGGATGTGTTGAACAACACTGAAATCACAATGTGAAAGGAAAGGAAACAGGGGGGAAAGACCTCATACCTTGCTACTGCAAATCTAAAGCAATCCGACCATCTCCGTCATATATGTGCAAGTCGTAATCATTGGTCAAAAACCCCCAACCAACCAAACAGGTTGTGGAAAATGCTCAATTCTTTTCCTTAATTTTGTTATGCAAATTTTTGTATGTTAAATCATTTTTTTTTTCAATTGATGAAACATTCAAAAATTTGCATGATAATAACTGAAATTGTGACACATCACCACTCTACCTTATAGTCTGAATGTTTTCTTACTATATCTGTTTGCTGAATTCAATTATGTCATCCATGTTCTCTGTGTAACACCAATTGTAACTTTTAATCCGGAATGGCGAATGCCATGACGGAACATTGTAAGCCACATTGAGCCTGCAAATAGGTGGGAAAATGTGGGATACAAATGTAACAAATAAAATAAATGAAACCATACTGTGCCACTTGAAGTCCTGTATAAATGTCATAGCACTATCAGGTCAATGCTAGGCTGCCCTGGGCAGAGCTGAGAATTACCCGAGGATCTTTAGAAGAATAACCCTGCATGCAAGCCACCTTGCAAACGGCATTATTCCTGCGGCCCAGCAGCAAAGCTTCAGCCCGATGCTCTCAGGCAGGGGTGTAGCCAGACACCCGACTTTGAGTGGGCCTGGACCCAAGATGGGTGGGCAGAAGAACCCCTCCCTGTGATTTGGTCTCTCCTTGTCTCACCTGCATGCCATCTGCTATTTACAAGGTATGCAGGAGGGACAGTTGATGGGAGTTTTCAGCTGGTGGGGCTTGGGAATCCCTGCCAGCCACACCATAGGTGTGCTGCTACCGGGTGGGCCTGAGCCCAAAGTGGGCGGGCCTGGGCCCACCCATGCCCACCCTTGGCTATGCCACTGCTCCCAGGCCTCAAGAGTGGGTTTGCCCTAGCTCAAGTGTTCCTGGCACCAGACCTCATCCAACCCCAAACTCCCCCTCCCCCCCCCCCCCCCCCCCCCCCCCCCCCCCCCGTAGAGGCTATCTTTTTAAGCAGCAGTGGTCTGGGCAGGATCAAGGCCTTCTCCTGGGCTCATTCATTGGATGTATCTTGCTCTAATGGGACGATTTGCATCCCACCTCCAATTAAAACAGCAGAAAAGGCTCAAAAATGTCATTTTTCTATCTGAGCTTAGTGTGCAGGAAAGTCCCACGATAACCCACACTAAGCCCAGATATCACTGCAGCTTAGGTTTCGGAAGGAATAGATTCCATAAAAGTACAAATGTGCTCTAAAGAATAGGATGGGAAGGATTTTAATCATTTCTTTTTCATGGACGATGTTGGGAGGTCAATTTTCAAAGGGGCAGGAAGACCATAAGTAAATATATGTTTAGTATAGAAAACACTTCGCAGTTTTCCCCGTTAAGTATAGCTCAAGCACAGACATCTAATAAGCAGGTGCTGTTCAAAACCCAATAAAAACAAAAACACTTATTCACAGAAAGCACTCAATTCATACAGGGCAGTGCATAGAATAACCAACAACCATGCAGAAAAATAAAACCCCACAAACTGTCAAATTCACATTAAGGTGTCATTGCTGCTCCAATGGTTCTGCATTATGGGCCTCTTTTACCAAGCTGTTGGCGACAGGGAGCCTGCGCTGGTGTCGGCATGTGTGCCGAAGCCCCCTTTTACCACAGCGGATAAACAGGAAGTCTCTCTTTCCTGCAGGAAATGGCCCTGCGGCAAGCAAAACACTTGCTGTGCGGCCATTTCAGGGGGAGCCCTTACCGCCACCCATTAGGGTCTCACGCGTTAACTAGACGGTGATCGTCAGCATGCATACACTGCCGATTACCACCCGGTTAGCGCCACAAAGTAGAGAATAGAAATTAGTTTCTGCCTCGCGTTTGGGATGCACATGAAAAATAGAATTACTAAGGCCGGTGCTGTGTTGACTTGTACGCTCTGAGTACTGCACATAGTGGAGGAGTGGCCTAGTGGTTAGAGCACCAGTCTTGCAATCCAGAGGTGGCCGGTTCAAATGCTGCTGCTGCTGCTGCTCCTTGTGATCTTGGGGAAGTCACTTAACCCTCCATTGCCTCAGGTCCAAACTTAGATTGTGAGCCCTCCTGGGACAGAGAAATATCCAGAGTACCTGAATGTAACTCACCTTGAGCTACTACTGAAAAAGGTGTGAGCAAAATCTAAATAAATAAGATTCTGGACTCTTAAAGAGTGACAAGATTCCATCTAGAATCTCAAAGAGTAGTGACATTCCATGTAGAACCCCAAAGAATAGCAAGATTCCAGAGTGGAGGAGTGGCCTAGTGGTTAGAGCACTGGTCTTGCAATCCAGAGGTGACCAGTCCAAATCCCACTGCTGCTCCTTGTGATCTTGGGCAAGTCACTTAACCCTCCATTGCCCCAGGTACAAACTTAGATTGTGAGCCCTCCTGGGACAGAGAAATATCCAGAGTACCTGAATGTAACTCACCTTGAGCTACTACTGAAAAAGGCGTGAGCAAAATCTAAATAAATAGTAAAATCCAGTTGCAGGATGGGCTGGAGAGAGCTCTGACAGAAACACCAGAAATTATGTGAGGACAGTGTCAGGCAGACTTTTATGGTCTGTGTCTCGCAAATGACAAAATGGATTTGGATAGGCTGGAGTGGGCTTTGATGGCAATTCCAATAGTTGGAACAAGAACAGAGCGGGATGGACTTCTACGGTCTATGTCCCAGAAACACCAAAGAAAGACCACAATCAAGTATATAATATCACATTCATTGTTGGTTTAATCTTGAATTGATAATGAATGTGATTGTTGGGCAGACTGGATGGACTGTTCCGGTCTTTATCTGCTGTCACTTAGGGCCTCTTGTCCTAAGCGACTGTAAGCCCAACACGGGCTTAACCCCTCGCTAAACAGGAAGAACCGCATGTTCAAGCCCGTATTGGGCTTACTGCTGCTTTGTAATAGGTCCCCATAGTGCTGGTCTCCCTCTGGGCCTGTTGTCCTTGCTGTGTCTCTGCTTTACCTCTGTCCACTTAGACCTCAGATGAGCGATGTAGCAGCTTAGGTTTCCGAAATCTTTTAAGCAGAGAATTGTGATTGCACGTTAGTTCATAAGTACATAAGCACTGCCATACTGGGAAAAGACCAAGGGTCCATCAAGCCCAGCATCCTGTCTCTGACAGCGGCCAATCCAGGCTTCAAGAATCCGGCAACCCCCCCCCCCCCCCAAAAAAAAAAAAATAATTAATAATGTTCAATGGACTTTTCCCTCAAGAACCTGTCCAACCCCCCCCCCCCCCTTAAAATCCGTAAGGCCAGCTGCTGTCACTACATTCTCCGGCAACGAGTTCCAGAGTCCAACTACACGCTGAGTAAAGAAAAACTTTCTCCTATTTGTTTTAAATCTACCATATTCTAGCTTCATCTTGTGTCCCCTGGTTTTGTTGTTGTTTGAAAGTGTAAACAAACGCTTCACATCTGTCCACTCTACTCCGCTCATTATCTTGTAGACTTCTATCATATCACCTCTCAGCCGCCTTTTCTCCAAGCTGAAGAGCCCTAACCTTCTCAGCCTTTCCTCCATTCCCTTTATCATTTTCGTCGCCCTTCTCTGCACCTTTTCTAATTCCTTTATATCTTTTTGAGATGCGGCGACCAGAATTGGACACAATACCCGTTCACTTCAGTATGTAAAAATGAGAGTCATCAAAGAAGTCCTAGGTCACTACAATTTCATTGTTTCTTTGACAAAGTGTTATCTGACCTGATGAGGAGAGGATAACACTCAAAAGCTTTTCAAAGAATCAGAAAGGTGCCATGCTGACCCTTGTTTCCTCATAAGATAATAATATAAGTATCAAGTGATTCTTTGTAGATGGTAAGGGGGAAATGGGAGAGAACTAAGGGGCCATTTTACTAAACCGCGTAAGCATCTATGCGTGCCCAACGTGCGCCAAAATGGACTTACTGCCCGGCTACCACATGGCTCTTGTGGTAATTTCACGCACGTCCGAAAAATATTTTTTATTTTCAGTCGTGCATATCGGACGCGCGCCGAGTGGCGTTTGACACACATAGGCCATTAACGCTCGGTTACCGCGTGAGTCTTTACCGCTAGGTCAATGGCTGGCGGTAAGGTCTCAGAACCAACATGGACGCGCGGCAATTTTCATTTTTGCCGCACGTCCATTTTCGGCAAAAATTCTTTAAAAACAAAAGGAATTTTTACAGGTGCGCTGAAAAATGTTTCTGCGCGTGCCCAAAACACACGCCTACACTACCGCAGGCCATTTTTCAGCACGCCTTTGTAAAAGGACCCCCTCAGATAATTACAAACATATGCTAAAGAATTCAATGAAACGTTTTGTAGGCATTTCATTTTATCATCTTCGAAAGATGCAGACTTTTCAAACAGAATACTTTATAATTTTTTTTTTGTAGTGGATGATTTTTCAGGGCTTCTTAATCTGCTTCGTCCCTCTCTCTCACCTCTGCATCCAGAAGCTGAAGGACAGATAATATTTTCTAGGGTGGAGAGAGACTGAAAATGACCCCCCCGTGGATGTAAGGTCACCACCGCTCCACAACTTTACACGCGCCTCTTTTTAATGCATCTCTGGTGGTTTTATGATTGTTTATTTACAAGCATAAATTTGCCCTGTAAGCTTGTATTTAAAAAAATTAGTGTGTGCAAAATTATTTTAACACTTGTGAACTTATAAATGAATGCGTGTTAAATTAGCACTGATTATTATTTTTCTAATTGCAACAAAGGTGTAAAAGGAATGGAAAAAATATATAAAATTGGGAAAAACAAAAAATACATCCAAATGAACCAAAAATGAGTTTTAATCTTTTGCTTTGTGCTCATCCTTAGTGGGTTTATTTGGAGCCAAAGCTATAATTTTGTTACATTTCTTTTAGTATTTCATGTTGGCACCACTGAATTTAATTTTTGTAAGTCAATAAAATTACTGCTATCATTTATTATTTCTATAGTGCTACTAGATATAAGCAGTATTGTACACATACACAAAAGAGAGAATCGCTGCTCAAAAGAGCTTCTGGTCTGTTCAAGATAAACAAACAGGCAAGTTCTGTTACTTACTGTGAATGAGTTTCCAGGATGCAATAAATTATTTGACTATTTTCAGCCCTATAAAGCAGGTGGAAAGAGATTCAATGAGCTAGATAGGAAGTTGGCTTCTGAACAGCAAATCCATCTTATTGGTAGCAGGAACTTGCAACATATCCTTTCACGTCTCACTCCATTAACTGTAAACTCATGGGCTTAGGCTGAGAATCCCCTTCTCTCCGGTTAGCAGTTAGCTTAGCAGGGTTTAAAAAAGGTTTGAATAATTTCCTAAAAGAAAAGTCCATAAGCCTGTACTAAGATGGACTTGGGGAAATCCACTGCGTATTCTAGGATCAGCAGCATAAAATCTGTTGTACTGTTCTGGGATCTTGCCAAGTCCTTGTGACCTGGATTGGCCACTGTTAGAAACAGGATCCTGGGCTTGATGGACCTTCAGTCTGTCCCAGTATGGCAATGCTTATGTTCTTATATTCTAATTCTTCATCTCATCTTTATAAAGGGTTAGAAGTTTCTTGCAGGATGGCAACACCCAGAGAGAATAAGCTGCTAGTCTTGGATCATCAAAGAATCTAGAAAAAAGTGCTGTGCTCAGTGGAGGTCATTAATTCTTCTGTAAAGATGTGCATAAATTAACACAGGAAATGTTTGTTTTATTGAGGGCCTTTCCATGTCAACTTTTTCTGACAGCACGGAACATAGTAATTGAAGATTAATATTTCATGTATGTTAACACAAATTTTGGAACTAGGGTGTACCCAAGATTTTGGAGGAAAATATATATTGTTATAGAAGCACCATAAAAAATCCTATATTGTTGTAGTAGCAATGTAGAAATAATGTGTGTCCTTATAATTATTTAGTAATTAAGGGGCTCATTTACTAAAACTTGTTAAAATCTGGCAATAATGCATTTTAACGTGGATTTTCCCCACACTCTAAGCACAGATTTAACACAACATATTTTTTTAGGGTTTCTCTATTTTTCCATTTTCACGTTGCTTTGGGAGTGATATAAACTAGAGCTCAGAAATGAGATTTATCATCAGGTAATGCTCTCTCAACTTCTTTTTTTTCTCTCTTTCTTCCAAATAATATTCAAACGTGTTTAACGAATCAGGAGAGTACCCTGCCCGGTTAAACCCCAGTGAGCTGGCCAATCCCAGACACATATAAGCACGTAAGCACGCTAGGAAAAGACCAAGGGTCCATCAAGCCCAGCACTCTGTCTCCAACAGCGGCCAATCTGGGCCCCAAGAACCTGGCAAAAACCCAAAATTTAATAACGATCAATGGACTTTTCCTTCAGGAATCTATCCAGACCACCTTTAAACTCGGCAAGGCCAGCTGCCGTCACTACCTTCTCCGGCAATGAGTTCCAGAGTCTAACTACGCATTTAACAGTAGCATTTAACTGAGCGGATCCATTGAATATGTCCCTCTGACTGGCCCTCCCCTATCTAGCTAGGTAAGGGGCAGTCCAGGGCAGAGATTGAGCAGAGACACAATTTTGCCCATTATCAGTGATATTCAGGGGAGGATTCATCAAGCAGCGCTAGAGCCATAATTCCCCTTGTTTGTCTTATAATGCGTGCTTTTTGGCCCTAATGCTGCTTTTCTAAAAACTTTGCTGCAATACTTAAGTTGCCCCAGGTTGCTGAATAATGAAAGCAAAATATGCAAATACTTGTTTTATATCTCATTACTATGCAAGTGATATACCACAAGTCGCATTAAGGCTTCAGAACCACAGTGAAATAAAGCTGGGGTTATTTTACCATCCAGGAACATCGGGCTCCAAAGCCGCGGCCTGATGCTCCTGGGTCTTCGATCCTCCAGCCAGCCAGCCTGCCCCACCGCCACCTCAAGCAGCTCTCCCGCCTCAAGCAGACCCCTCTCAGAAGACCTGCGACCTGCTCTGGGGCTTCCTCCATGAACTATCCCGTCCCTTCTGATGCAACTTCCTGTTTTGTGAAGGGTGGGACAGTTCAGGCAGGAGCAGGCCACAGGCAGCCTATGAGTGCTGCTGCCATTGCTTGGGTGAAGACTCAAGCCATGAGAATTTTAAGGTAAGGGGGTGGTAGCACGGAGTAGAGACAGGGGGCAGCATAGGGGGGATTTGAAGATGCATCCCCTGTAAAAAGCTGAGTTCAAGAGCCACGGAGTGGAGCGAGCTTGTGTTCCAAGGACCCTGACAGAGCTATCGAAACCTTGACCAATGTCGGCCTTGGAATTGAGATATGAGGAGTCAATGCATCTCTAAAAGCTAAGGGGCCCTTTTACAAAGGCACACTGAAAAATGACCTGCAGTAGTGTAGACCAGGGGCATAGCTACGTGGGGCTACAGGAACATGGACCCCCACAGATTACCCCCTGGCCCCCTCTACATTTGACCACCGCCCACCCGCCACCGCATCAGGTACCTTATTTGCTGGTGGGGGTCCCCAAACCCCGCCAGTCAGTCTTCTTCAACGCCGGTCGACTCCGGCACCTTCGTTGTGTGATCATCTGTTTCTGATGCCTTACATCCTGCACTGTGTATGTAGCCCCCTGCAGGATGTAAGGCGTCAGAAACAGATAATCACACAATGAAGGCGCCGGAGTCAACCAGTGCTGAAGAAGACTCTTCGGCTGGCAGGGATTGGGGACCCCCGCCAGCAAACAAGGTACTTGATGAGGGGGTGGGGGTGGGCGGCAGAGGAGGGGTTGTGGTTGCAGCAGCGGGGGAGGTGGCTAAACAGTGACCCTCCACCTCGGGCTCTGCCCCCCCTCCTGCCGAGGTCTGGCTACGCCCCTGGTGTAGACTCATGTTTTGGGCGCGTGCAAAATCATTTTTCAGTGCACCTGCAAAAAATGCCTTTTTAAAAACTTTCCAAAAATGGACATGTGGCAAAATGAAAATCGCTATCCATCCATTTTGGGTCTGAGACCTTACTGCCTCACGTGGTAACTGCAAACCAATAATCCCACAGTCACTGGTAAAAAGTGTCAAATATACTTGCTGGAATCAGGACAACTGCTACAAAAGTCAATATCTATGAATATCCCAATTCAAAACTATTTAAGAATATGTTTTTTTAAATGTTTTTTGGAAGAGTACCCTCAGACTTTTCCCACAATCTTTGGCAATTAGTAATGACTGTGAGACAGCAGAGGTAAGTAACTGACTACCTTCCCCTGGAAGTGCCCAGGGGAAGGCAGTCAGTTACTTACCTCTGCTCTTTGACAGTTTTGAGCACGGAGACAGTGAACACGCTGGATAGATGAAGATAAGTCCAGTTTCTATGAATGTCTATCCAGCTCATTTTCGAAAGAGAAGGGCGGCCATCTTCCGACACAAATCAGGAGATGGGAGTCCTTCTCTCAAGGCCGGCCAAATAGGCATATTCGAAAGCCGATGATTTTGGCCACCCTCAATTGCTTTCCGTCGTGGGGACGCCCAAAATTCAAGGGGGCGTGTCGGGACGGGGACATGGTTATAGAGATGGCCGTCCTCGGCCGATAATAGAAAAAAGAAGGGCATTCCTGACGAGCATTTGGCTGACTTTACTTGGTCCAATTTTTATCACGACCAAGCTTCAAAAAGGTGCCCGAACTGACCAGATGACCACCGAAGTGAATCAGGGATCACCTCCCCTTACTCCCCCAGTGGTCACCAACCCCCTCCCACCCAAAAAAAAAAACATTTTTGCCAGCCTCTATGCCAGCCTGAAATGCCATACCCAGCTCCATCACAGCAGTATGCATCCATCGAGCCCATCATCCTGTCCACGACAGCGGCCAATCAAGGCCAAGGGCACCTGGCGAGCTTCCCAAACGTACAAGCATTCTATACATGTTATTCCTGGAATTGTGAATTTTTCCCATTTAGTAGCGGTTTATGGGCTTGTCCTTTAGGAAACCGTCTAACCCCTTTTTCAACTCTGTTAAGCTAACCGCCTTCACCACGTTCTCCGGCAACATGTATAGGTTTGCAAAACAAGGCAGCTAATTACATGTGGAAGTTATGGAATCTTCATTTCCACGTGGCGGAATGAGTGTATTTCTAAAATGGCTTCTCCCGTTGCATGTGCCAACAAATGCACTTTCACTCCAGCAGATCCATTTTGTAAAATACCACTGGAATTCAGCAGGCCTTGACCTAGATTCTTCAATTCTGATAGCTATATTCTATATAAAACAGAACCTTTTTTTTTAATGAAAACCTGACTGACCATGGGACTATATTTATTTTATTTATTTATTTATTCGGGAACATTTCCACAAGAACATAAACCATATCCAATATGACAATTGCACAACAATAAGTCGTTAGGAGACATTTATCGCCGACACACACAACGAATCATCAATAGTATCAGCTCTAATAAAATATAGACTGAAACAATAATCCTAAAACAACTTATATTATCTTATAATATAGCCATATTTTTATACCTGCCTTGAAGCTTTGAAAAGAGGTTTTCTGGCATAATTCTGACAGACTGTAGCACTAGAGTGAAGGAGCTATCTATATATCTGAATGGTATCTGGCGTACAGAATCTAGCTATAATTTAGTATAGGGAGGAACGACCAAGTAGCTAGCTTGAGATGAATGCAAGCTACGAGATCGCTGATAAGGAAGAAGAAGGATATTCAAATCTACAGGAACAACTGTATAGTACGCCCATTATTAAGATATTCAACCTCAATCAAAACATCATTGGCAACCGGTGTTCTTCTTTCAGATGTAGAGTAACATAATCAATGTTTTTAGCATTGTAAAGCAGTCTAACTGCTGTATTTTGGATCGGTTGCATCATATCTATAACATACACAGACAGAATAATACGTTATCACAATCGCATCATCTTCTTTACCGCCACCAGGACCTCCTTGTTTCGTAGGCTGTAGATTACTGGATTCAAAAGAGGAGTCACAACTGTGTAAAAAACAGCGATGACTTTATCTATGTCAAATGGATGATTCCCCGGTGGCCTAACATACATGTACATAACGCATCCAAAAAAAATGGACACCACGACGATGTGGGAAGCACAAGTCGAGAAGGCCTTACGGCGCCCAGATGCGGATGGGATTCTTAATATGGTTTGTATAATGAAAGCGTATGAGATAAAAGTAAAGGAGGAGGTAAGGAACAGCAATACAGAGATATATGCAGTAATGATCACTTCCGTAGAATAGTCCCTCTTGCAAGACAGTTCCAGGAGAGGCCCTGGATCACACAGGAAATGATTAATCTCATTTGGGCCACAGAATGACAATGTTGATATTAGTATTATTGGAAACAAAGACCAGAGGAACCCAGCAATCCAGCAAGAAGCAGCAAATATAAAGCATTTGTTATTGCTCATCAAGACATTGTAGTGGAGAGGATGGCAGATGGCTAGATATCGATCATAACCCATGACTGTGAGAAGAAAATGCTCAGTTGCACCACAGCTAAAGAAGAAATAAAATTGTATGAAACAGCCTTTGAAAGAAATAGAGTTAATTTCAGATGTCAAGCCATAAAGCATTTTTGGGACAGTAGAGGTTGTGTACCAGATTTCGAGAAAAGACAGATTGCCAAGGAAAATGTACATAGGTTTATGGAGGGAAGTGTTGGACCATACCAACATGATAATGGCTATATTTCCAATCAACGTGAGTAAGTAGATAATTAGGAACAGTATAAACAGTGCAGCCTGTGAACTTCCATTGATGGCGAGTCCATGAAGAATAAATTCAATTACATTTGTTTCGTTTCCTTCTTGCATCCTTCCGATGGTTAACCTGGAAGACATAAGCAGAGCTAAAGCACAGGAAAATGAAATAATTCACTAAGATACCCTTTTGATAAAGGGCATAAAGCCCTTAATGCATGTTTAACATGGGAAAACAGGTTACCACAATACGTATTAAAGCGTTTTGTGGTATTTTGCCTGTTTGCTTGTGTACATATTTTTAATAGGCAATTGCAGCATTAAAAGTATTCAAATAACAATACAAAGTATGGCATAGTATACTACTTACAATGTCAACACAATACGTAATAGAACATTTTAATTGATAGTGAAGGGTATAAGCAAAGATGGAACCAAAGATGGAACATATAGATAAGAAAGAGAGTAAGAAGAGTTAGAAAATAAGGTGACTAATTTAATGAAAGTTGTACATGAGGTCAGAGAGATGGTTAAATATTATCTCAGCTAGGGTAGGAGTGGATAAACATATATATAATTCAACTCAAAACAATAGACATTCATTTAAACAATGAATATAGCCATTTCATGGAAAGAGAAACACAGTTCAGTCTTATCTATTTGTCCTGTTCTTCATTTTCTACCCAATAGGGAACAACCATGTGGTTGATATTCAGTGTTAATTATCCAACCTAGTTAATGGGCACTGACATGGTGCCGTAGCCATATTAGGCTAGATTCTGAAAATGGTGTTTAAAATCTAGATATATCCAGAAAAAGCACTTAGGGCCAGATTATCTGGCATGTGGCAGAAACAGGGCGGTAATCATCATTCTACACGCGTAGATGATTACCACACGCAGGGCCCAAGAGACAGGCAGAGCTCCAGAGTCTCAATGCGTGGATGAGACGATGGTGCAGGGAGGAGGGATTTAGATTTGTTAGGAACTGGGCAACATTCTGGGGAAGGGGGAGCCTATTCCGAAAGGATGGGCTCCACCTTAACCAGGGTGGGACCAGGCTGCTGGCATTGGCATTTAAAAAGGAGATAGAGCAGCTTTTAAACTAGAAATGGGGGGAAGGCCGACAGTCGCTCAAAAGCGCATGGTTCGGGAAAAGGTATCTTTCAAAGATATCATCAAAACAGGGAAGATAGGGTATCCTGATAGTGAGGTTGTAAAACAGACTGTAGTAGATCAGGTGTCCTTAAATAAAAATCAGACAAAAGATTGCAAATTAATACTGTCAAGTACTAAGCATCATGTAAATAGGAACAACAAACATACTTTGAAATGTCTATATGCGAATGCCAGGAGCCTAAGAAATAAGATGGGAGAGTTAGAATATATTGCACTAAATGAAAAATTAGATATAATTGGCATCTCTGAGGAGGATAACCAGTGGAACACTGTCATACCGAGGTACAAATTATATCGTAGTGATAGGGTGGATCGAATTGGTGGAGGGGTAGCATTGTATATTAACGAGAGCCTTGAATCAAATAGATTGAAAATTCTGGAGGAAACAAAACACTTCTTGGAATCAATGTGGATTGAAATTCCATGTGTAAAGGGGTAAAGGATAGTGATAGGAGTGTACTACCATCTGCCTGGCCAGGTTGAACAGACGGATGCAGAAATGTTAAAGAAAATTAGGGACGCAAGCAAACTCAGAGCGTAGTTAGACCCTGGAACTCATTGCTGGAGAAGGTGGTGATGGCAGCTGGCCTTGCTGAGTTTAAAAGGGGTCTGGATAGATTCTTGAAGGAAAAGTCCATTGATCAATATTAAATTTGGGGGTTTTGCCAGGTTCTTGGGACCTGGATTGGCTGCTGTCGGAGACAGAGTGCTGGACTTGATGGACCTTTGGTCTTTTCCCAGCGTGGCAGTACTTATATATTTATGTTCTTATGGGCAACATGATAATAATGGGTAATTTCAATTACCCCGATATTGACTGGGTAAATGTAACATCGGGGCACGCTAGGGAGGTAAAATTCCTTGATGAAATCAAGGAGTGCTTTATGGAGCAACTGGTACAGGAGCCGACGAGAGAAGGAAAAATTCTAGACCTAGTCCTTAGTGGAGCACATGATCTGGTGTGGGAGGTAATGGTGCTGGGACCACTTGATAACAGTGATCATAATATGATCGGATTTGATATTAGCTTTGAAGTAAGTATACGTAGGAAATCAAATACGTTAGTGTTTAATTTTAAAAAGGAGCCTATGATAAAATGAGAAGAACGGTGAAAAAAAACTTAGAGAAGCGACTGCGAGGGTCAAAATTTTACATCAGGCGCGGATGCTGTTCAAAAACACCATCCTGGAAGCCCAGTCCAAATATATTCCGCGTATTAAAAAAGGAGGACGGAAGACCAAACGACAGCCGGTTAAAAGTGAGGTGAAGGAAGCTATTAGAGCTAAAAGAAAATCCTTCAGAAAATGGAAGAAGGAACCGACTGAAAATAACATAAGGAATGTCATAAGAAATGACATAAGGAATGTCAAGTCAAATGCAAATCGCTGATAAGGAAGGCTAAGAGGGACTTCGAAAAAAAGATTGTGTTGGAGGCAAAAACACATAGTAAAATTTTTTTCAGGTATATTGTACTTTTTGGGGATCTTGCCAGGTATTTGTGACCTGGATTTGCCACTGTTGAAAACAGGATGCTGGGCTTGATGGACCTTTGGTCTGTTCCAGTATGGCAATACTTTTCTACTTATGTACTTGGGATTCTGAATGGAATCTTCCTACTCTTTGGGGTTCTACATGGAATCTTGTTACTCTTTAGGATTCCAGAATCTTGCTATTGTTTGCAGTTCTACATGGAATGTTGCTACTCTTTGGGATCTTGCCAGATATTTGTGACCTGGATTGGCTACTGTTGGAAACAGGATGCTGGGCTTGATGGACCTTGGGTCTTTCCCAGTATGGCAATACTTATGTAACACGTGAGACCTTACCACTAAGTTAATGGCTGGCAGTAAGGTCTGAGACCCAAAATCTACATGCTCCAATTTTTATTTTGCCGCAAGTCCATTTTCGTCAAAAACTTTGAAAAGGCCTTCTTTTACAGGCACACAGCAAAATGGATCTGCGCATGCCCAAAATATGCACCTCCACTAGCGCAGCACATTTTTTGGCGCACCTTAATAAAAGGACCCCTCAAAGAGGACTGAGACATTTCCAATGAAGTAACCCCTCCCCCAACACTAGGGAAACTAAGGAATACTTTTATCAAGCAATGCCATCAGTGGGAAGTAGCCCATGGGAATTGAATGGCATCTTTGCATTCAGCGCGCCACTAATCATAGCGCTGCCTTGTAAGGACCCCTAAATAACATCAGTTTCTAGAATTATAAAACGTATTGCTGTTTAAAGGTTAAAAAAAAAACAACCCTGCTGCTATGGCATGCAGTTCCCCCTGGAAAATGTTTCAACATTACAGTACATAGCTGAATTGCATCCTTGCTTCAATCGGAAGCCAATGGAGGTCTAAATAAAAGCGAGAAATCGATTCACATTTCTTAGCATTATATATCAAACCTGAAGAAGAAATGATAACTTTTGAGAACGTCTCAAAGATATGTTGAGCTATTCCATCCAGGGGCGTAGCTACATGGGTCCACGGGGGCATGGGCCCCCACAGATTACGCCCCGCCCCCTCTACATTTGACCCCCCCCCCCTGCCGCCGTATCATCAGATACCTTGTTTGCTGGCAGGGGTCCCCCGCCAGCCATAGAGTCTTCTTCAGCACCGGTCGACTCCGGCGCCTTTGTTGCATGATCATCTGTTTCTGACGCCTTGCGTCCTGCACGAGGCAGGATGTAAGGCGTCAGAAACAGATGATCACACAACGAAGGTGCCGGCGTCGTCCGGCGCTGAAGAAGACTCTTCGGCTGGCGGAGATTGGGGACCCCCGCTAGCAAACAAAGTACCTGATGAGGCGGCGGGGGGGGGGGGGGTTGAGGCACCTAAACAGCGCCCCCCCCACCTCGGGCTCTGGCCCCCCGTCCCACTGAGGTCTGGCTACGCCCCTGATTCCAACAAAAAAAATGTATCAGCTACTCGTGTGTTGACCCTTATTTCCATATAAGATACTAATATAAGAAATCATCACACCTACGTGTATGGCCAGGGAAGGATGTAGAGATTTAAGAAAATTACAAACATATTTTAAAAGAATACAGTGATATGTCTTCAAGACATTTTGGACTAAATTAAATAAATGACACGTAAAAAACTCAGCGCCTAGCTCTATTCAATAAACGTCGCTCAAAGTTAGGTGCAGTCGACAGAATAGCATTTAGCTCCGGGAACCGCAACTACTTTTAGGTACGGCCATTTATACCAACCCAATTTGGCGGGTCGTTGCGATTGTTAAAAATAGAAAGATGCTGCTTTTGCAAACCTGACTTGTTTACTAAGCCATGTTAGAGGCGTGCTAGAGTTTTTAGCGCATGTAAAAATCAGCGCATTCTAACGGTGTATGCACCCATAGTATTCCTATGGTTATTGCGCTAAAACTGCTTTCGCACCTTAGTAAACAGCCTGAAAATGGCCCTGTACTAATTTTAGATATAAACTACAAAAAACTGTGAGGAAGAGAACCCAACAAATGTCACGGAGAAAAACAAAACAAAAAGGTTCTCTTATAGAATAAATTATGAGCAATGTTTAAAAATAAGGAGGGAGAAGCCTCAAGAAGCTCCTGGCTAGAAACAGCAGGACTGCTTCAAAACCTCCTTACGACATAACAGCCTCTTCAAAATTATCTTCAAAGTCACATTAAACAAATCTTAGGCTTATTAACTGTACTTAGCTGTATAGGTCCTTCCTTTCCTCAAAAAAAAAAATGACCGTGACCCAACGGTGGCCAGCGTTGGTCTTCCTATTTCCGTCAAGTGAAGAACAGTGTTTAAAAGTTTTGGCCGTTAGAACCCGATGCAGCTCAACAAAACGCTGGCCGCTGTTGGTCACGGTCTACTTTTTTGAGGAAAGGCTTTTTCCTCCTTATTTTTCAACGTTGCTCACAATTTATTCTATAAGAGAACCTTTTTTGTTTTGGGTTGTGTCGTGCACTAATTTTGCCATTAAAATATTATCAGTTAGCCTGCAGTAATCTAGCTGAACTGATTTGTGCTGTCATGCCCACTCTCTGCCCCCAGAGACATCCCCTCTGCACAAAAATATATATATATTTTTTAATTTAAAGAAGTCTTTATTAAATAAATCGAGATAATAGAAAGCAACAAATACAACTTCAAGAAACAGACAAGAAACAGCTTAAAAATATGATAAACCTCTAAATATCAGTAAATTATACACTAAATTATAACTTCTATTTTTTATAACAATATTCTTAAAAGGAAACCACAAAACTGATGAACATACTAAAGGGGAGGGAGGAAAGAGAAAAAAAGAAAAAATTAATAAAAAAAACCCACTACCTTAAAAGAATATGCTTAAAAGGAACAATGTGAAACAGAAGGCTCCCAAATCACCTCCCATTTAGAGAAAGTTTTACAACGAATAGCCTTCAGTCTTTCCATTTCACAAATATACCGCAGCTTTATTCAATCACTTAATCAAAGAAGGGACCTGAGGGGTCTTCCAATAGGTGGCTAGTGTAAACCTAGCTGCTGACATAGCATGACAAAAAAAGCAGTGACTGAGATGTGGTCAGACCTGGAGGCCTACCCGGAAATATTCAGGAGACCACCTAAGAGATCTAGAAAGCCAACACCGAAGCCTTGAGTGAATCGCTTTCCAGAAAGCTCGCACCTTTACACAGGACCACCATATATGCCCCAAAGTACCAGATTTCCACATTATGCCGTTCTTGTATTTACTGCAGATTAGTAAAAAGATTCCTTAAAATCCTTTTTTTTTTTGTATGGCTTAAATGTGGTGATTTTCTTAGGGCTCTCTGGCATCCAGACACTGGAATGAACAGGACATCTTCTAAGACAGTGAGTGAATGAAAATGACTGACTTGGATGTAAGGCTGCCAGTGTTCTATATCTGTTACATATTTCACTTGTCTTTTATTTGATGGTGGGTTTTAGTTGATGGGGGGTTTTAAGGTTGTTCATTTGTTAACGCACATTCGGCTCCTAAGCATGTCTCAAAAATATCAGTGCACGCAAAAATCAAGTTAATGCTTATGAGACGACAAATGAATGTGTGCTAAGATAATTAACAACTAATTTTTATTATTCAAATGGATGGAAAAAAAAATCAACAATTTAGGAAAAATGCCTAAATGAACCAAAGTTTAGCAAATGTATTTGAAGTCAAAGCCACAATTTTGTTGTATTTTCTTTACCGTTTAGTTTAATTTAGTTTTTTATATATATATATAATTTAATAAAATTATTGCTACCACTTATTATTCATATAGTCCTACAAGACATACGAGAGAATTCCGGCTCAAAAGAGCCTGTAATTTATTTAAAATAAATAAACAGGCAAACAGTGCTACTTACTGTTAATGAGTTTCTAGGGCGTAATGAAATATTTGATTACTATCTCTGCAGATGGATAAGAGATTTGAGGGGACAGATTAGGAAGCCGGCTTCTCAGGAGAAAATCTTCCATCTTACTGATGCAGGAACTTGCAAAACAGTCGTCTCCTCTTTCACTTCACTAACTTTCCGTTCATGATTTTGGCTCCTCCCTGAGACTCCAACGAACTCCGAAAGGCAGTGTTTTTCCCCCATTCCATCTTTATAAATGATTGTGTTTCTTACACGATGGTAGTACCCAGGGAGAATTAAGCTGCAAGTCTTAGGTCATCAAAGAACTTTTAGAAGTGCAGTGCCCAGTGGAGGTCATTAATTCTTCTGTAATTATATGCATAGTTTAACCCAGAAAGTTGTTTTGAAGGGCTTTCCAGTTCAACACTTTCTGACAGTACAAAATATAGTGGATGAAGATTAATATTTCATCAATTTTGGAACCGGACACAAGGGGAAGGTGGAGAGTTTGAGCAACATCTAACCACAACTTTATTTGCACACAAATGCTACATTTTAATTATCAAAATCATGCATTTTTATCAAAATGCACATTATTTGATGACAGCACAGGCTACAAAATTCATAACAGAAATCGTACATAACTGAACAGGGGTGGATGTATGCTGAGCCACTCAACCAGTGGAACAATCCTTCCCTCTCACCCCTTTCTTCCATATAATCATCTAGGAAGTGATCACCTCACATCTGAAGGTCTCCTTTTCAAGCTTCTCGGCGTTGTCCTTGCCATATTCCTAAGGACAATACTAATGACTCAGCATCCCACCATGTCAAACTGCGACTATGCTCACCAAATTCCACTCACCATCAACCAGTCCTCCAGAATCTTCCATCCACCAGAACAATAACCTCTGGCTCGGGTACCCACCACAACAGCACCAGCTGTGACAAAGCACTTTGGTAACAAAAACACAGGGAAAGTGAGGGGAATTCAGAATAGACTGCGGCGCCTCACCTCCTGCTCAAGATTGTAACTCCCCAACACCTTCTTCCCTGCTCCCATGATCCCAAATCAAATATATAAATGGCAAGTGACCAACTCACCTGCAAATGCGCAGTAGAGACTTCCCTCTCTGTCCCACCCTCGCGTCAAGACATGATGACGTCAGAGGGCGGAACAGAGAGGGAAATGGACTGTCGGACGCTGCCGCCTGGAAACGAACATCGTGCGCACCAACCTCCACCCTCCCCCAACCCCGCCGCCGCTCCCGCCCCCTCCGTATCAAGCCCCCTGCACTAACCTGACAGCGCCTCTCACCTCCATGTGGAAGCGCTGCAGGCAGCAGAGCGATCTGCTACTGCCTGCAGCGCTTTCACACGGAGGTGAGAGGCGCTGTCAGGTCAGTGCAGGGGGCCCAGCACGGAGGGGGGAAGGAGCGGCGGCGAGGAGGGTACCTGGAAATCTCGCCCGTTTTAACGGGCTTAACGGCTAGTAAATAAATAAATGTCTCTTAGCACCCCCACCCTGCCCCTTTTCTGCGGCATCTGGGGTGTGATTTTTTTTTGCCCCCATTTTGCTTGTGCCCTATGCCAGTGCACCAACTGCAAAGCCCTCAGGATGATCCCACCCCATCCCCCCTCTACAAAAGTGCAGGGGGGATACCGCCCATCACAGGCTCACCATTTTAATTAACACAAATTTGGTACAGGAACTAGGTTTGCCCAATATTTTGAACAGGAAAAAATATGATGACTGCAATGTGAATCTATTTGAATATGTAGAATTAAGGGTCAAGCTTGTGCTGGTTTTAAGCTGTCCAGGCTTTTTGCAGAGTGATGATCTTGGAGGTATGACACAATGCAAGAAATAGTTCAATCTTTGCTCATCATGATTTTTGTCAGCATATTGAGTAGAGTAGTGTGCGTAACTTCTAAGGCGCATAGTTGAAAAGGAGGTGTGGGCATGAGTGGGTCGTGGGTGTTTTTACAAACTATGCACGTTGTTGTAGAATACACCTGGTATGGGGGAGATTCTATATATGGTGCCTACATCTACGTGCGTCCATTTATACCAATGAAAATGTGGCATAAATCCCAGCGTGTAGATTTAGGCACATTGGGCCGTATTCTATAATTAGGTGTAAGTTTCAGAATGCTCATGAAATACCCATTTCCCTGCCCGTAACCACACCCATTTTTTTGCCTGTGTGCATTAGAAGTTTGGCGCACATAATTATAGAATACGCTTAAAGAATTGTTACACTAAAATTCTAACAGAGTGGAGGGTGGCTTAGTGGTTAGAGCACCGGTCTTGCAATCCAGAGGTGGCCGGTTCAAATCCCGCTGCTGCTCCTTGTGATCTTGGGCAAGTCACTTAACCCTCCATTGCCTCAGGTACAAACTTAGATTGTGAGCCCTCCTGAGACAGAGAAATATCCAGAGTACCTGAATGTAACTCAATTGAGCTACTACTGAAAAAGGTGTGAGCAAAATCTGAATAAATAATCAGTACTCATTATTGCTTGAAGTGCTGTTATGAGCACTCAGCTTGTTAAATTACACACAGTGTTATAGAATCAGGCCAATTTTGGCACTGATCTCTGCGCGTGCTATTTAGAATCTGGGGGAATATGCCTAATTTAGGCATAGGCATTTACACCAAGTTTTCCTTCACAACTACCCGTAACTAAATTTAATTGCCCCAATGGAAGCTAGGAATATTCCATAAACCATTCCTAAATTAAGGTACAGTTTATAAAGTACACCTAGGCGCATTTTTGTTCAGCACCGATTTTTCAGGCCCTAAGTGTCAAATCTCTAAAGGTTCCTTATATGGAAATATGACTCCTATTGGTAGTTGCACTATTTGAAGGACGGCGTATGATGTGGGTAGGAGTGATTGAACATTGCACCTGTCTGAAGAGCCTCTGAACCCCCAAACCACCCCCTGGATGACCCCCCTCCAGACTCCCCAGACCACCAATGACCAGTAAGGTAGGCACTAAGGGGGGGGGGAGGCCTTGGGGGGGGGTCCTTACATTGGGGAGTGGAGGAGTGGCCTAGTGGTTAGAGTGGTGGACTTTGGTCCTGGGGAACTGGGTTCGATTCCCACTGCAGGCACAGGCAGCTCCTTGTGACTCTGGGCAAGTCACTTAACCCTCCTTTGCCCCAGGTACAAATAAGTACCTGTATATATATAAACCGCATTGAGCCTGCCATGAGTGGGAAAGCGCGGGGTACAAATGTAATTTAAAAAAGCAGTATTGTTCTCTTGACCCAAGATTCAGCAACCTGCGGTACTGGGATCCCGCAGGTTGCTGAATCCCACGGGGCATCAAGGTGCGGTAGAGGGCGAACATCTACCGTACCTTGATGAATTCCCCCTTTATTGTCAATCACATAAATTACAGAGTGTGAAAAGAACTTCCTAAACTTATTCTGAAGTCCCAGAATAAGAAGATACATGAGGGAAATTTGGATATACTAGGGTTCCAATTTATGCCACTTCGGATGCATTTTCCTTGTAGATATTCTGAAAACTTGACTGGATGTGGAGTTCTCGGGTAAGCTGTGGGTTATGATATACAGGTTCCTAAAGTCATGTATTGAACTATAATCTACCTAACACATACCCTCATGATAACGACATTGGCCCAGACCACATCTCCCACCTTACTCCCCTTTCCATTGCCTATTTCTACCTACTCATCACATCTATTATTCTGGTATATTTAACTTTAACCCTCTCTAACAATATTCTGTATTCCTTTTACTGTGTAAGTCGCACTGAACCTGCTTTGAGTGGGAAAATGCGGGATACAAATGTAATAAAATAAATAAATAATACTCTAGTTATGTTGAATGCAATTAATACCTGAATGAAAATGACCAATATATAATGTAGAGATATCTTAGGTATCCATGTTTGTGTATTTAAAAAATATTTGGTAAGGAGAGAGTTTTGGGACTGTTAATTATCACTTTGGATGTACTTACATTTACAAAAACACAAATGACAACAGCCAAAGACCAAATTGGCCAATTCTGCCCAGTCGAAATTCTTCTGCTTTGGGCAGGTAGCTGTATTTATTTATTTATTTATTTGTGGCATTTATACACCGCTCTTTCCCGCTCGATAGTAGGTTCAGTGCGGCTTACAAAGTATCACAGAGATGATACAAATTATGGAACAAAGTGTCGCAGAGATGACATAATTACATAGAGTAGGACAATAATAAGAGATCTGGGGAAGGGATTGGAGTATGGGTGATACTAATGATGTGGAATTATGTGTGGAATTATGTTTGAGAATTAGGACGGGTCTTTTGGGTAGGCTTGTTGGAAGAGGTAAGTCTTCAGCAGTTTTCGGAAGGGTAGGTGTTCTGTGGTTTTTCGGATGTGTCGAGGTATGGCGTTCCAGAGTTGGCTGCCTATGATAGAGAAGTTGGATATGTAGTAGGTTTTGTATTTGAAGCCTTTGCAGTTAGGAAGATGAAGATTGAGATATGTTCTAGATGTTCTGGTCCAGTTCCTGGCTGGAAGATCGATCAGGTTGGACATGTAGCTTGGAGATTCGCCATTGAGGATCTTGTGGATCATTGTGTGGGTTTTGAAGTTTATACGTTCCTTGATTGGGAACCAGTGAAGTTTTTCACGAAGTGGTGTTGCGCTTTCGAATCGTGAATTGTCAAAAATGAGTCTGGCTGCTGTGTTTTGGGCGGTTTGGAGTTTATTCATAATTTGGGCTTGGCATCCGATGAAGATGCTGTTGCAGTAGTCGGCATGGGTGAGCACTGTGGATTGTACTAGATTTCGGAAAGTTTTCTGTGGAAGGTATGGCTTCACTCTTTTCATATAAATTCCCAAATGCAAATTGGAACAAATTCTTTCATCCCCCATCTTATCTTTTTCCTAACCTCACACCCTTCCATATATTTCTCAGAAATGGTCAAAATTTGTTAAGACTACTGTGCTTCTGTATCAACTCTGTATTCAGCCTTCTTCAGTCAAATTTTTGGGTTTCACTGCTAAGATGCAGATGATTTTTGTTGGAAGATTGGCGAAAGAAAGACTTATTTGAATTTTGTCCCTTGAGATTTTGTATTTGGTGTTTGACACCCATAAGATGTAGTACAGATCAGTGTTGTAAGGCCAAGAACATGATCCTGAAATCTGCTAATCTGTTGCCTTAGATAAACCTCTGGTGGATGTTTTTATAAATTCAATAACTTTTCACAGGATTCTATATCTGTCGAAAAATACTTTTTATTGAATTTAACCAATTTCATATCTTTCATGAAATAAATGATACACCTCAACACTTGCAAACAGAAAAATTGTTGAGTTTTATTTTATATTTATGAGATGACATTTTTAAGAAAGACATTCTGAATCTAGGAGTATAAAATTCATCTCCTAAAGGGATACAGCCTTCAAAGACTTGAAGCTGTCAGGGCAAACAGATCTAGAGAATTTGAAACAAAATACAGGATAAATAAAATTAAAACAACATTTATTTTGGATAGTATATTAGGCAATTACAAAAGGAACATAGCCACAGTTAGGTAGTAGAATTTACATATGCATGCCACATACACATTTAAATACCATTTCAGAAAGCTTTCTGTTGACACATGGAGGGGCATTTTCGAAAGGGACGTCCATGTTTTGATTTCGACATCCTCGCAAAACGTCCTGATCTAGGGACGGGGAAACCCATATTTTCAAAACAAGATTGACATCCATCTTTCATTTCGAAAATACCGTCAGGGACGTCCAAATCCTTAAATTTGGTCGTTCCTAGACTTGGTCGTTTCTGATTTTCGGTGATAATGGAAACCAAGGATGTCCACCTCAGAAAAGACCAAATGCAAGCAATTTGGTTGTGGAGGGAGCCAACATTTGTAGTGCACTGGTCCCCCTGACATGCCAGGACACCAACCGGGCACCCTAGGGGGCACTGCAGTGGACTTCATAAATTGCTCCCAGGTATATAGCTCCCTTACCTTGTGTGCTGAGCCCCCAACCCCCCCCCCCCACCAAAACCCACTACCCACAACTGTACACCACTACCATAGTGTCATGGACCTGAGTATGATATCTGAGGCTGGTATAGAGGCTGGCAATCAATAATTTGAAAGATATTTTTTGAGGGTGGGAGGGGGTTAGTGACCATGGGGGAGTAAGGGGAGGTCATCCCCGATTCTCTCCAGTGGTCATCTGGGCATTTTGGGCACCTTTTTGTGCCTTGGTTGTAAGAAAAACATGACCAGGTAAAGTCGTCCAAGTGTTCGTCAGGGACGTCCTTGTTTCTTTCGATTATGGGTCAAGTGTTAGGCACTCCCAAGCCCCGCCTTCGCTACACCTCCAACACGCCCCCTTGAACTTTGGCCGTCCCTGCGTCAGAAAGCAGTTGGGGGCGTCCAAAATCGGCTTTTGGTTATACTGATTTGGACGACCCTGGGAGAAGGATGTCCATCTTCCGATTTATGTCGAAACATGGGCGTCCTTCTCTTTTGAAAAGGAGCCCAATAGAGATCCAGACCTTACTGAAATTTCAAGAGGAGAGGGTTAAGTTGTGGCTTGGGCTGGAGTAATATCAGCATGTCTATTCAACATTTTACAAGAGGAACATATGTATGTGGGAAAAATTTCAATATCGGGGTTTACACCAGCTCTAAGATTTTAAAAGTTATCATTTTGGCCAGGGCTTTAAGGGACCCTTTTACCAAGCTGCGGTAAAAATGGGCCCCGCGCTAGAAACAGAGAATGTTTTTGCTATGCACCGAGGCCCCTTTTAACATAGAGGGTAACTAGGCCAAAAAAAGAAATGCCCATGTGGTAAGTTTGCACTTTCTATGTGGCCATTTCAGGAGGGAACACTTACCGCCACCCATTGAGTTGGTGGTAAGGGCTCCTGCGCTAACCCGGTTGTAAAAATATGTAAATAAATTTCCATAGCACCATAAATGGCACGTGCTGTGGCCTGGCAGTTCCTGGTAGGCGTGCCACAAGCCTAATTCCACACGCCAAACCTTCAGTAAAAGGTCTTCTAAATGAGGGCTGAAGGGAGCCTCTTAATCCCATGTAGTTAATTAATGCCTCCAAAACAAAACCAAGTTAAAACTGAGGCCTCGCCGCTTAACTGGTAGAACTTACATGTATAGCTTTGCAAAATGGGGTAGCTATTTCAATACAAAAGTTATGGAATTGCCACCTAAACATGGATACTGCTGGGGCAGTGTCATTAATTTGTTCAGTATGTATACTTGTAAAATGCTTCTCTTATCTCACATGATTTGATTTGATTTATTT
Source organism: Microcaecilia unicolor (assembly GCF_901765095.1). Classification (NCBI taxonomy): domain Eukaryota; kingdom Metazoa; phylum Chordata; class Amphibia; order Gymnophiona; family Siphonopidae; genus Microcaecilia; species Microcaecilia unicolor. The sequence goes on along the minus strand of NC_044044.1, from coordinate 24,132,442 downwards.
GATATACTACGTTTACGCCTAAGGGCACCGAAGTGGTTTACAATGCTACAATTACACAATTCAACATGTACACATACAAAATAATTTTGATGCTGAATCAGCCAATTCAATACAGAATAACCCAATCTTAACTGTATTGTTGTCCAAAACTGTTGACATAACGCCAAGTTTTCACAGCCTTACGAAATTGTAAATAATTAACCAAACACCTAACATCTTCAGGCAACCGGTTCCTCAATGAAGGTCTAGAATAACATGAAGGCAAAACACATATACTCTTGTAGGTATTTTAGAAACGTATCTACAATGGCAGTCTCTTTCTAAAATGCTAGTGCAATTGAGCATGCCCAGACCTGGACATCTCAATTCTGTGTTCACGCAAAATGGGCTTTATTTGTTATAAATGGATGTCCTGAATCCTGACTGCCTTTTGGGAACCCAAAACTGATTTGAGAATCATGTTACTAAATATAGATTTAATATACACAAAGAAAGGAATACGTTATTATAATTTCATTGCCTTCTTCACTGCCTCCAGGGCCTCCTTGTTCCTGAGAGTATAGATTACTGGATTCAATAGAGGAGTCACAACTGTGTAGAACACAGCTATTACCTTATCTATAGGAAATGGGTGGTTTCCCGATGGTCTAATATACATATACATAACACAGCCATAAAAAATGGATACCACAGTGAAGTGGGAGGCACAAGTAGAGAAGGCCTTAGAGCGCCCAGATGAGGATGGGATTTTTAATATGGTTTGTATAATGAAAGCATATGAGACGAAGGTAAAGACAAAGGTAGTGAAGACCAACAGTGCGATGTATAATGTAATGGTCAGTTCTGTTCTCAAGTACCTCACACAAGAGAGTTCCAGCAGAGGTCCTGGATCACACAGGAAATGATTAATCTTATTTGGGCCACAGAATGGCAACTTGGATATTGTTATAACAAGAAACGAAGCCCAGCAGAATGCGAAAATCCAACAAGATGCAATAAAGATATAGCATTTGTTATTGCTCATTAAGGTATTGTAGCGGAGAGGGTGGCAGATGGCTAGATATCGATCATAACCCATGACGGTGAGAAGCAAATGCTCGGTTGCACCACAGCTGAAGAAGAAATAAAATTGTGTGAAGCAACCTTTGAAAGAAATAGAGTTAATTTTAGATAGCAAGCCAGAAAGCATTTTCGGGATAGTGGTGGTTGTGTACCAGATTTCGAGAAAAGACAGATTGCCGAGGAAAATGTACATGGGTTTGTGGAGCGAAGTGTTAGACCATACCAACACGATGATGGCTATATTTCCAATCAATATGAGAGAGTAAAGCAGTAGGAACAGTGTAAAGAGAGCAGCCTGTGAACCTTTACTGATGGTGAGCCCATAAAGAATAAATTCATTCACTTCGGTTTGGTTTCCTCCTTCCATCCTTCCGATGTTTAACCTGAAAAAAGTAAGAAAGGCTTATTCACTGATGCAGTTAAGTGTTGGTTGATTTTACTAGCGTGTGTTAAGTGAATAAAGCACAATTTATTCAAAATATCACACAAAATCACGCATGAGATAGATTTGCATGCAGTGAAAGCAGTGCTATTTTCTGGACTGCTTGTTGTGTACTTTGACCCTCTCTGTTGTATGTTGTTAAATTAGGCATGGACCAGGTGTATTGTATAACAACACGCATAGATTTTAGGAATGCCAATTCTATGCCTATGGCCACGCCCTCTATGCAACTTAGAATTTACACGCATCACGTTACAGAATATGCTTAGGGCTCCTTGTTCTAAGCAGTGGTAAGCCCAATGCGGGCTTACCGCTCGCTATTTAGCAAGTACCACTGGGCTACTGCAGCAGCCCGGCGGTACTTCCCAGCCCTACCGCACCGCCATTTCTGTTGCTATGCAAATTTGTAGCACCGGATAATACCCGGCAGTAATCGGGTAGTGCCGCAGGCTGCCTGGTTACCGCTGGGTTAGCACGGAAGCCTCAATGGGTGGCGGTAAGGGATCCCCCCCAAAATGGCCGCGCGGCAAGTGCTTTCCTTGCCGCCCGGCCATTTCCTGAAGGAAAGCGAGACCAGGCCTTTTACCAGCTGTGGTAAAAGGAGGCCTCGGCGTGCATGCAAACTATGCATTGACGCCAACGCAGGCCCCCTTTTGCCACAGCTTGATAAAAGGAGGCCTTAGACAGCTGTGCTCATATTCCAATTAGTGTCAACAATTGCTTGTTAATTGACAGTTATCGGAACTGATTGACTTGTTAACGGATTAAGTTGCAAACACAAATTCAGAATACGCAGGATGCAAAGAACAACTTGTAAAGAAACTTCAGACTGCCCAAAACACAGCAGCAAGACTAATCTTTGGTAAATCCAAATTTGAAAGTTCCAAGCCCCTTCAAGAGAAATTGCATTGGCTCCCAATAAAGGAACGAATTAACTTCAAAATCTGCACCCTAGTGCACAAAATTCTTTATGGAGACGCCCCGGGATACATGAACACCCTAATCAATCTTCCAACCAGGAATACATCAAGCACATCCCGTTCATTCCTTAATCTCCATTATCCTACCTGCAACGGCTTCAAATATAAATCCACCTACACTTCCTCCTTTTCCTTTATCAGCACCCAATTATGGAATGCACTGCCTAAAGCTGTCAAAACTACTCGAAACCATCTCAACTTCAGAAAATTACTCAAGACCAGCCTATTCGGGAAGACCTACCACCAGGATTTAACATAAATCCTAAAGTCCTTCAAAACAGCATATAAATGGACCATTTTGGACTCTCTTACCTTCCCACTTTTCCCCGTTTTACCTTGTTCTTTCTATCCTCTCTGACTTCCACAATATATTGTAATCGTATAACTACTGGACTGGCGATAACCTTTTCGGTTTATTGTAAGCCACATTGAGCCTGCAAACATGTGGGAAAATGTGGGGTATAAATGTGATAAATTCAGAATATGACCGGATTTGCGTGTGCAATTTAAGTCACACTCTATATAATCCAGGGAATTTTTTTTTTCAGCACTGATTTTTAGGCATGCTATATAGAACCTAGTCCTATCAAACATATAAACGGCGAGTGACCGTACTCGCCGCAAATGCGCAGTAGAGACCTTCTCTGCCCAGCCCCCACGTCAATACGTGATGACGGGGGGCGGAACAGGCAGAGAAGAAGAACGAAGGCCGACGTCGGCAG